>NC_091322.1:31490292-31505292 GCF_038502225.1 Cherax quadricarinatus | reverse complement strand
TCCTGATATCTAAGGTTTTATCATATCTACTCTAGAAGCTGTGTATATCGTGTGGGTGGGCGCTCGTGTGCGCATGAACCAGCACCTTGTTCTATAATTGTATAATTCTATTATTTAGTAGATGAGTAGTTAATAGCGACGTAATGCTAAATGATTCGCACTCGGGCAGCATTACTGGTGTTTTGTGTGCCATGGACATGCAAGAAGACACGTAAATCTTACTAATTTGCGCTTGTAAGAATTATCAAGAAGGAAGTGGAGCACTTCCTGTTAAAGAACAAAGTGTGTTATATCGCCAGGTTTTTCTGGTTGTGTGCGCTTGCGGGCGTTAACAGCAACAGTCTACTTGACCATGTAATGAAAGGTATTTGGCCTTATATCAGTTAGGTATATTCACATGACCGGTGTGTTGGTAGGTGTGGTCTAAGGCCGTGTGAGAAAGACCGGGACGGAGGGTAGAGGCGATGGTACCAGAAACTCTGTGAAACCACTCACACCCAGTCCACGGTTAACAAGATCAGTTACACGAGTTCGATATTCAGGTTCCATCCGTTTAGCTCGTCACGTAGTCTTCAACATCTTTGTATTTCTTTTAATATAATGTATATAATTTTCATAGTTAAGAGCTGTGAGCGACCACTGTCAGAGCACACTGTAAGTATCATTATTGTTACTACGTACTCTTGAACTTTCAAGGCTCTTCTAAAGCTTTTCTCCCTCAGCTTCATGCACTAACTGGTGCAGATATCCTGATCACCAGCTTCATGCACTTACTGGTACTGATATCCTGATCACTGATGATATGAGATATTTATAATAAAGTTGGTAGAATTACCGACAATATGTAAAGTAAAAGGACACAAGTGCAACTAATGTGACATTTATTGTGGCAACGTTTTGCTCTCCAGGAGCTTTATCAAGCCATGGCTTGATAAAGCTCCTGGAGAGCGAAACGTTGCCACAATAAATGTCACATTAGTTGCACTTGTGTCCTTTTACTTGAGATATTTATACCTACGAACACTGCGCGTTGTTTCACTCGCTTTCCTGCGCCTTGTGTTCTCTGCATCATACCAGAAGATATCACAAACATTCCTGGAACAAGTGTAGAAATCTTCAAGAGGAAACTGGAGAAGTATCTTCACCAGGTGTCAGATCAGCTAGGCTTTGATGGATATGTGGTGACGTGTACTTAGCTCTGTGAAGACCTGTTTGTGTGCTCTCTGTGAATCTGAACCAGGATGCCCTCTCTTGAGCAGCTTTACCAGCAGCTGAGAGAAGAACTCAGAGTTGCTAAACTGGAGATACGGCGATTAACGGAGGAGAACAAGAGGATTCGTAGTAATCCACCTGTTGTGAGTCCCCAGGTTAAGAGGGGAGCTTGGTCAGTGGTCGGGCAACATGGAACCAAGCTGAAGATTAAGAAAACGGTTGGGAAGGCAGAAACAACGAGAAACCAGAAGACTGCCGTGGAAACTTCCAACTCATTCTCGGTGCTACCTGACGAATGTGAGTGTTCTACTGGGAATGCCACAACGAGCACCAAGGAAGCATTGGCAGACGTGAGTGAGACATCCCTAGAAACCCCAACGAAGACCATCGAGAACGTCATGACGAATTCTACAAGTGGTGTAATGCTACCTGGCGAATGTAGGAAGGTAAAAACATTTTTGTTGTTGGGGATAGCCAGATTAGGTACATGGATAGGGCATTCTGTTTGAAGGATAGGAGTAGGAGGCAGAGAGTATGTTTTCCTGGGGCTGGGATGAAGGATATTGTTAGCCGTCTGGATGACATCATGAGAGGTAATGGGAGCAATCCTATTATCTGTCTCAGTGCTGGAGGCAACGATGTTGGCAGACGTAGGAGTGAGGACCTGATTAGCAGGTATAGATCAGCAATAGAGATAATTAGGAAGAAGGGTGGGAAACCTGTCATATGTGGCATTTTGCCAAGGAGAGGAGTTGGAAATGAATGGTTGTCCAGAGCAATTGGTGTCAATTGCTGGCTGGACAAATACTGTAAGGAAAATGCGGTAACATTCATTGACAACTGGGACCTCTTCTATGGCAGAAATGACATGTATGCCAGGGATGGGGTTCACTTGTCTAGGAGTGGGGTGGGAGCACTGGCCAACGCAGTGGAGGGAGCTGTTAGGTCTTTAAACTAGGAATAGTTAGTGGTATGGGTTTTGGCGGGAAAACTGTGAAGTCACAGGGTAGTAACATGAGTACTAGGAGAACTAGTAATAGGCAAAATGAGGAGGATATTGGAAAGCCAGTGGCACTAATTGACAATGACAGTAATAGGTTTAGTGGAATAACAGAAAGGAGCAGAAAGGGTAAAGAGATAGGAGGGTCATTAAATATTTATTACACAAATAGTCGCAGTGCTAGGAATAAGATGGACGAGTTGAGACTAGTTGCTAGTGCAGGTAACATAGATGTATTTGCCATTACTGAGACGTGGTTTAATTCAAAAAGTCGGGACATGCCTGCAGAATGTCACATTCAGGGTTTTAAATTGTTCCAAGTAGATAGAAGTATCGGGAAGGGGGGTGGGGTGGCATTGTATGTCCGAGATCGCTTGAACTGTTGCATAAAAACGGGTATTAAGTCTGAAGTAACACATACAGAGTCTGTTTGGATAGAATTTTCAGAGGGACATGAAAAATTAATTTTAGGTGTGATATACCGTCCCCCAAATTTAGATAGGGACCAGGGGAGACTACTATGGGAGGAAATTGTTAGGGCCACAAGGCACGATAATGTAGTAATTCTAGGAGACTTTAACTTTAGTCATATTGATTGGAATTTCTTGACTGGGAATTTAGAATCATACGATTTCTTAGAAGTAGTTCAGGATTGTTTTTTGAAGCAGTTTGTGACAGAACCTACAAGGGGTAATAACCTGCTTGACTTAGTTCTGGCAAACAATGAATCCCTTGTTAATAATTTAGAAGTTTCAGAGGAACTGGGTGCTAGCGACCACAAATCAATTACATGTAGAATTGAATGGAAGTATGATAGTAGGGATAACTCAGTAACAGTCCCAGATTTTCGCTTAGCAGATTACGATGGGCTTAGAGAACACTTATCATCTGTTGACTGGGGTAACGAAGAGAGCTATCAATATGACAGTTTTCTGAACACAATACATGCTGCTCAAACAACGTTTATCCCTTATAAGGAAATTAGATCAAATAGAAATGACCCAAAATGGATGAATAATAGGCTGAAATATCTACTAGGGCATAAGAAAGGAATTTATAGGCGTATCAAAAGAGGCGAGGGTCATCTTATGAATCAGTATATTGACATTAAGAGGGACATTAAAAAGGGGATAAGAAAAGCTAAAAGGGACTATGAAATTAAAGTTGCTAGGGATTCTAAAACTAACCCAAAAAGTTTTTTCCAGGTCTATAGAACAAAAGTCAGAGATAAGATAGGTCCCCTTAAAAATAACTATGGGCATCTTACTGACAAAGAGAATGAAATGAGCTCGATTTTAAATAATTATTTTCTCTCGGTTTTTACACAGGAAGACACTAATAATATTCCGGTAATTAATTTTTATAGTGGATCAGAAGAAGATAAATTATGTAACATCACAGTCACTAGTGAAATGGTTGTGAAGCAGATAGACAGACTGAAGCAAAATAAGTCACCGGGTCCTGATGAGGTTTTTTCAAGGGTTCTAAAGGAATGCAAAATGGAAGTCTGTGAACCATTAACTAATATTTTTAATTTATCTCTTCAAACAGGTGCAGTGTCTGATATGTGGAAGATGGCTAATGTAATTCCTATTTTTAAAACAGGGGACAAGTCGTTACCGTCAAATTACCGCCCAATAAGCCTGACCTCAATTGTAGGCAAATTACTAGAGTCAATTATAGCTGAGATTATAAGTAGCCATCTCGATAAGCATAGCTTGATTAATGATACTCAGCATGGATTCACAAGAGGCCGGTCTTGTCTAACTAATTTATTAACTTTCTTCAGTAAAGCTTTTGAGGCTGTTGACCACGATAAAGAATTTGATATTATTTACTTAGATTTTAGTAAGGCATTTGATAGAGTTCCGCACCAAAGACTGTTGAAGAAAGTAGCAGCTCATGGCATTGGGGGAAGGGTGCTCTCGTGGATCGAATCATGGCTCACAGACAGGAAGCAAAGAGTGTCCATAAATGGGGTTAAATCCGAGTGGGGATCAGTAACAAGTGGCGTTCCACAGGGATCAGTCTTGGGCCCGTTGTTGTTTATAATATATATCAATGATCTTGATGAAGGAATTACTAGTGATATGAGCAAATTCGCCGATGACACGAAGATAGGTAGGATAATTGATTCAAACGTAGATGTTAGGGAACTTCAGGAGGATTTAGACAAACTCTACTCTTGGTCAGAAAAGTGGCAGATGCAGTTCAATGTAGATAAATGCAAGGTTCTGAAGCTCGGGAGTGTCCATAACCCTAGCACTTATAAGTTAAATAATGTAGAACTTAGCCATACAGATTGCGAAAAGGACTTGGGGGTTATGGTAAGCAGCAACCTTAAACCAAGACAGCAATGCCTAAGCGTACGTAATAAGGCAAATAGATTACTGGGATTTATATCAAGAAGTGTAAGCAACAGAAGTCCAGAGGTCATACTGCAGCTTTATACATCATTAGTAAGGCCTCACCTAGATTATGCAGCTCAATTCTGGTCGCCATATTACAGAATGGACATAAATTCGTTAGAAAACATTCAGCGTAGGATGACTAAATTAATACATAGCATTAGAAATCTTCCTTATGAAGAAAGATTGAAGACTCTTAAGTTACATTCACTTGTTAGACGAAGAATGAGGGGAGACCTGATCGAAGTGTATAAGTGGAAGATAGGTATTAATAAAGGGGATATTAACAAGGTCTTGAGGATATCTCTCCAAGAGAGAACCCGCAGTAATGGATTTAAATTAGATAAGTTTAGATTTAGAAAGGACATAGGAAAGTATTGGTTTGGAAATAGGGTAGTAGATGAGTGGAACAGTCTACCTAGTTGGGTTATTGAGGCTAGGACTTTGGGTAGTTTCAAATTTAGGTTGGATAAATACATGAGTGGGATGGGTTGGATTTGAGTGGGACTTGCACATCAGAGCTTATTTCTTGGGTAGCATTGAAAATTGGGTAGGTCAATGTTTGTTAGTGGGATGAATTGTAAAGGACCTGCCTAGTATGGGCCAACAGGCCTGCTGCAGTGTTCCTCCTTTCTTATGTTCTTATGTTCTTGGTATAAACCTTGGTAATAAATACCGACAAGTTGGTTTAGAAAGACACGTAAGCAAACACTATAACATATTTATTAGAAAACGTTTCGGTCCTGGGACCTTGATCACTTCTAACATACAGAGGTAGAAAGACATTATATATATATAGGCGGAGAGTGAGATGTGACGCACGTGACCTGAGGAATGTCATAAGAACATAAGAATGGAGGAACACTGTAGAAGGCCTACTGGCCCATGCGAGGCAGGTCCTTATCAAAACAACCTCTGTCTATGATGAGGACCAGTAGACGATGAAATCATGTGACTCCTGTGTTGTTGGGTTGGTGCTGCTTAAGTATCATGTATGCCAATGTTTTTGAAATTTTGTAGTTTCCAGTGTTGCGTTCTATATGTGGGGCTGCAGGCCAGAAGCAGTAGCCTGATTGACTAGGCTAGCACCAGAAGAGCCCATATACGGGCTCCGGGAGTACTCTCTCGAAACTCATTGAAGGTATATCAGAGGTACATGAATGCTAATGGTGGTGGGCTGATATCATAGCCTTCGTGGTCCGACCTACTGAATAAATGCAGTAGAGCAAAGTGTAGAGGGAATGCAAGAAGTTTGAGAGATGACCGTCCATCGTCATGTTAGAGAAAATATAGTGATACATAAGAGGACTTCGTTCCACAGTGGTATACCTGGATGGTAGTACAGTACCTTCTGGGTGTTTGCTGTTCTCTCCTCCCTGCCTTGCTACCATCACCCGCAGGCACTGTTGCCTTATTTCCAGCATAAGCTGATGCCGCTGAACTGCTGTGCGTCTCCATGTCTACACGTTGCGCCGCCGCCACCGCCGTGTTGTTATAAGGTATCGTGCGCGTAGTCTCTGGTTCAGGTAAACGAGGCCAGTCTGTAGCTGCAGGGCCGTCTCTACCTACACCCCCCCCCCTCCCCGTGTGAGGTCCTCTGTGTAGAGTGCTCTCTTAAAACATCTTTGTTGTCGTGCCAGACCAACCAGGCTGTGATGGAAATGCGGGCCACCAGCAGCAACAACCTGGTTGATCAGGTTGATCAGCCTGGCCCAAGGCTGAGTAGAAAAATTCTAACAGGAGTAGAGTTTTCTAAATACATTTTTTCCTGGTTACGGCCGACAACACAGGTATTTATTTTTACTACATGATGAATACCCTAAAAAAAAAACCCAGTAAGTGTAAGAGGTCTTCGACTTTTCAAAACCCTTCATACATAAAGGACAACAGTAAATCTGTAGCTGTCTTTAAGAGGGAGTTTAAAGTTCCTCAGATTGATTCCAGACCAGCCGGCCTGTGGGGTTGGATAGCACTAACAGCCTGGTCGATCAGGCCAGCAACCAGCTCTAGCCTGAAACCAAGTCGCGGGGGCAGTGACCCCCGGAAGTACCGTATGGTAAACATAGTGGGCAGAGGTATATTACAGATAACTTCCCCATGTTTCTCCCTGACAGGGAATCGAACCCAGGACTTGAAGCTTGGAGCTACGTGGCATCCCCTGTTATTTAAGGTGGTTGCGTAGTAGTATGGGAGTGGTGGGGGAGAAGAGTGTGGCGTGAGATGAGGATGGGGCGCATGTGGGGGAGTGAATGAGGGAGTGGGGGGAGTGGATTACCTAGTACTCCAGACGTCTCTGTCCTTTGTTCAGCTCTCAGCAACCGGATATGGTGGTCACGGGGCAGGTGTGAGGGCTCTGGCGGGCACCTCTCCTACCCTAATGGAGCTTACGAAGGGGTAGAAATGTGAAGGCTCTGCTACCCCTGCCCAGTCCTTCCACATCCCTCAGGATGCTCTATAAATATCCTGGCTTCCTCCCCAGTGCGCAAGCGCGCGTACACTAACGCGTTATTAGAACAATGAATTTGTGCTAGATACGCGTTTTTTTGTTACTCGGTGATGATAAGTTGATCAGTTTCGCCTGTGTGGGAGCTGGACCGTCCTGAGAAATGGTAATTCCAAAGTGTTTGCAACTGTGCTGGAGTGAAACCTTTGAAGCTGCCGTATCTACTGAACCCACAACGTAATGCGTGACTATATCGTGGTTGACCAGGCAAACACCAGACGAGTCTGGCCCATGACCAGGCTCCGGGAGTAGGAAAAGCTCTCGGAACTCATCAAAGGTATATATATCCTCATCGCCTATTGAAATCTTCCAACGCATGTATGACCATCCATCACCCTGTGTGATGGAATGTGACAGTGAACCATCTACCTTTGTGATTATGTAACTAACATAAAGGGGTAGCACATACTACTGTGCTCGGTATTGATTACAAACCTATGACATACAAAGATTAGGGAATTTCCATCAGCTCCATGGCTGGCTGTCTTCAGGAGAGAAAGTGAAGCTCGTAATTTCTTAACAGCCGGGGTGTGGCACCTACGTTGGTCTACACGTGGCTGGTACTGAGAACCGTCAACCTGAGGGTGTGGGACCAGCTGCGGAGGCAGTGACCCTCTCGATATTATCTACAGATGAACTTCACTTAAACATTATGATAAGATGAACTTCAAGATAGATAAAACAACTGAAATAATCAAATCGGTTTGAAATTTGTGTAGTACATACCATACCCCCGGCCGGGATTGAACCCGCGGTCATGGAGTCTCAAAACTCCAGCCCGTCGCGTTAGCCACTAGACCAGCTAGCCACAATAAGATTCATCCAACTAGGTATATTTCTACACCATAGGAAGGTTAGCACAGGCACCACTGTACCACTGTAGTACATACTTGTTACCTGGTCCCGGCGAGAGTTGCCGGGAGCAGCGTTCCCGCAGCTTGCTGCAGACAAGGCTTCCCTGTATCACAATACGCACATATGTACGAAAGTCACACAAGATGCACAGACTTAAAAACGGGAACGTAGTATGGTGGTGAGTTATGGTGGAGGTAGACTCCTGCCTACCTGGAGGTTATTCCGGAGATCAACGCCCCCGCGGCCCGGTCCATGACCAGGCCTCCCGGTGAACCAGGGCCTGATCAACCAGGCTGTTACTGCTGGCCGCACGCAGTCCAACGTACGAACCACAGCCCGGCTGATCCGGCACTGACTTTAGGTGTCTGTCCAGCTCTCTCTTGAAGGCAGCCAGAGGCTTATTGGTAATTCCCCTTGTGCTTGATGGGAGGCTGTTGAACAGTCTTGGGCCCCGTACACTTACGGTGTTTTCTCTTAGTGTACAAATGGCGCCCCTACTTTTAATTAGGGGGTATTTTGCACTGTGTGCCCAGTCTCTTACTTTCGTAGGGAGTGATTTCTGTGTGCAGATTTGGGACCATTCCTTCTAGGATTTTCCAAGTGTAGATTATGATATCTCTCTCCTGCGTTCCAACAAGTACAAGTACCAGTAGTTAAGGTGCTTGACAGAACTTGTACGTGCAGTAAAGGATCTCTGTACACTCTCTAGATCTGCGATTTCACCTGCTTTGAATGGAGATGTTAATGTACAGCAGTATTCCAGCCTACAGAGAACAAGTGATTTGAAAAGGATCACCATTGGCTTGGCATCTCTCGTTTTGAACGTTCTCATTATCCATCCTATCATTTTCTTTGCTCTTGTGATCGTGGTAGAATTGATGATAACTTCACGTGACGGCTGTCTTGACGGCCTAACATCAATATAGCTTAAAAACTTGGCAGATTGAAGGTCTCAGTGTTGTGTACAACTGTATTGCCAAGACTGATGATTGTACATTCTAAACTACAACTTTTGTTTTAAATTCTCTTTCATAATGACAAAGTTGTCATGGCTCTTACAAAGATAAACACAGGCATTAATAGCTTTGTAAGTACCTTTATACCTTTGAGTTCAGAGAGTTTTTGTACTCCCGGAGCCCGGCCAGGAGTGTATATCCTCCTGGACGTTGGTTTGTAAGTGTAGTTGTTTTTTCCAAACATTTTCTCTCATCTCCCATAAATCAGTTCATGATCAGCCGGACTGTGATATATACATTGGGCTGTAGATGGCGTGCACCGACAGCCTGATCGATATGGACTGGTTTAGGACCGGGCCGCGGGGGCGGTGACCTTCAGAAGCGACTTCAAGTATGTGAAAAAAAGACACGTACAGTTCAGGACATTTGTTAAAGGAAACTTTTTGCCACGAGTGACTTTTTGAGTCCTAATACAGAGAGAAAACTAAGAAAACGAGTTTATATAGTGGCAGGAGTCAAGTGGAAAGTCGCGAGGGTAGTAGTAGTAACTAGTAGTAGTAGTAGTAGTAACTAGTAGTAGTAGTAATTAGTAGTAGTAACTAGTAGTAGTAGTAACTAGTAGTAGTAGTAACTAGTAGTAGTAGTAACTAGTAGTAACTAGTAGTAACAGTAGTAACTAGTAGTAACAGTAGTAACTAGTAGTAACAGTAGTAACTAGTAGTAACAGTAGTAGTAGTAACAATAGTAGTAACAGTAACAATAGTAACAGTAGTAGTAGTAACTAGTAGTAGTAGTAGTAGTAGTAACAGTAGTAGTAACAGTAGTAGTAGTAATAGTAACAGTAGTAGTAGTAATAGTAACAGTAGTAGTAACAATAGTAATAACAATAGTAACAATAGTAATAACAGTAGTAGTAGTAGTAACAATAGTAGTAACAGTAACAATAGTAACAGTAGTAGTAGTAACAGTAGTAGTAGTAGTAGTAACAATAGTAACAGTAGTAGTAACAGTAGTAACAATAGTAACAGTAGTAGTAACAATAGTTACAGTAGTAACAGTAACAATAGTAGTAGTAACAGTAGTAGTAACAATAGTTACAGTAGTAACAGTAACAGTAGTAGTAACAGTAGTAGTAACAGTGGTAGTACAGTTGTGAGATGGGTTGGGCTTGAGAAGGTCCTGAACTCTACATAGGTGCCTTTTTTCCCCACCATCTTGTCGGTATCACCATACCATTCCTCACTACAGGTAAGGTCTGATACTCCAGCTCTGCTTTCAACTATTTTTTTTTTTTCTCATTTGTGGCTTGTTGTCGGGTCAGGCCCCGGGGGCTAAGACTCGTGCAATCATCCAAAGGTAAAGTACCGGTAAGGTACACCTTTCACGGAGGAATGAAGATCGTGACCAAAGACTGAGGTGTTCAGATGAATCGTGTAGTGCCACACTCAGAAACGTATGTAAGCGAGAGAGGAGGAGACGGTTAACTTTATCATTACACACCAGAATGTGGGAATGTCAGCTGGCAATAGAATGGCACAAAATAGGGAATTACGTTGGTACTAAGGTGAATGGCGTGGCAGGTATAGTACCTGACTTGGCGTGGCAGGTATAGTACCTGACTTGGCGTGGCAGGTATAGTACCTGACTTGGCGTGGCAGGTATAGTACCTGACTTGGCGTGGCAGGTATAGTACCTGACTTGGCGTGGCAGGTATAGTACCTGACTTGGCGTGGCAGGTGTTGCACCCGGCTTGGCGTGGCAGGTCTAGAACCAGACTTGGCCTGGCAGGTATAGTACCCTTGGCTTAGGCCTGGCAGGTATAGTACCTGACTTGGCGTGGCAGGTATAGTACCTGACTTGGCCTGGCAGGTATAGTACCTGACGTGGCCTGGCAGGTATAGTACCTGACTTGGCCTGGCAGGTGTTGCACCCGGCTTGGCCTGGCAGGTGTTGCACCCGGCTTGGCCTGGCAGGTGTTGCACCCGGCTTGGCCTGGCAGGTGTTGCACCCGGCTTGGCCTGGCAGGTGTTGCACCCGGCTTGGCCTGGCAGGCGTTGCACCCGGCTTGGCCTGGCAGGCGTTGCACCCGGCTTGGCCTGGCAGGCGTTGCATCCGGCTTGGCCTGGCAGGCGTTGCATCCGGCTTGGCCTGGCAGGCGTTGCACCCGGCTTGGCCTGGCAGGTGTTGCACCCGGCTTGGCCTGGCAGGTGTTGCACCCGGCTTGGCCTGGCAGGTGTTGGACCCGGCTTGGCCTGGCAGGTGTTGGACCCGGCTTGGCCTGGCAGGTGTTGCACCCGGCTTGGCCTGGCAGGTGTTGCACCCGGCTTAGCCTGGCAGGTGTTGCACCCGGCTTGGCCTGGCAGGTGTTGCACCCGGCTTGGCCTGGCAGTGTTTTCCAGTGGGCAGTGGAAGACAACATACCGTTCCTCGTTGACAAATTTCAGTTGGTAAGGTGTAGAAAGAGTGTACCTTAAATGGACGCTGTATACAGAAGTGAAGAGGATCAAACAGGATAAAATGGACACGTTAAAGACAAGATGTGGGAATTACTATGTCCGCTGACCTTACTTTCAAAGAATAAGGCAGTCACGACAGCCTGGAAAAGCAGATGCATTTCAGTGGCGATTTGATAATGGCATTTCCCGTATGTCTTATCCCGCGGTCTGGTCGTGGACCGGGCTGCAGGGGCGTTGATCCCCGGAATACCCTCCAGGTAAACTCTCTGAAGGTAAAAAGTCTGTTGGTAATACCCTTTATTTATGGAGATAGTCCTGGAAAACGAATTTAATTTTTTCAAATATTGAGAAGAGTAGTGAACAGTGATCAGCGTCAACCATTCCAGGCTTCTTTTTTCCCCTGCTGATATATCTGGGCCAGGCTTTCCGGGTCTACCAGGCTGTTGCTGCTGACATTGCCGGACTTTTTTTTTTTTTCTAACACTGCCGTTTCCCACCAAGGCAGGGTAGCCCGAAAAAGAAACTTGCATCATCACGCACTCCAGTCTTGGCCTAGGCATGCTTACACTACAGCTTACACTACGTATTGTATCACGGCGTATTTTTCTGATTGACTTGTTTGTGGGTAAATGTTTCTTTTAGGTTTGGGATACGATTTAAATTAATGTCTGATAAAGTACACTAGGAAGAAAAGCGGGGAAGTTGTAATGGTTGATGATTGGAAGTGGAGCGGATGGTGGCCGATCAGGGAAAGTGACCGTGTTGCTGGCACCAAGCAAGGTATAACTTGCCCTTGTTGCTGGCACCAAGCAAGGTATAACTTGCCCTTGTTGCTGGCACCAAGCAAGGTATAACTTGCCCTTGTTGCTGGCACCAAGCAAGGTATAGCTTGCCCTTGTTGCTGGCACCAAGCAAGGTATAACTCACCCTTGTTGCTGGCACCAAGCAAGGTATAACTCACCCTTGTTGCTGGCACCAAGCAAGGTATAACTCACCCTTGTTGCTGGCACCAAGCAAGGTATAACTCACCCTTGTTGCTGGCACCAAGCAAGGTATAACTCACCCTTGTTGCTGGCACCAAGCAAGGTATAACTCACCCTTGTTGCTGGCACCAAGCAAGGTATAACTCACCCTTGTTGCTGGCACCAAGCAAGGTATAACTCACCCTTGTTGCTGGCACCAAGCAAGGTATAACTCACCCTTGTTGCTGGCACCAAGCAAGGTATAACTCACCCTTGTTGCTGGCACCAAGCAAGGTATAACTCACCCTTGTTGCTGGCACCAAGCAAGGTATAACTCACCCTTGTTGCTGGCACCAAGCAAGGTATAACTCACCCTTGTTGCTGGCACCAAGCAAGGTATAACTCACCCTTGTTGCTGGCACCAAGCAAGGTATAACTCACCCTTGTTGCTGGCACCAAGCAAGGTATAACTCACCCTTGTTGCTGGCACCAAGCAAGGTATAACTCGCCCTTGTTGCTGGCACCAAGCAAGGTATAACTCGCCCTTGTTGCTGGCACCAAGCAAGGTATAACTTGCCCTTGTTGCTGGCACCAAGCAAGGTATAACTTGCCCTTGTTGCTGGCACCAAGCAAGGTATAACTTGCCCTTGTTGCTGGCACCAAGCAAGGTATAACTAGCCCTTGTTGCTGGCACCAAGCAAGGTATAACTCGCCCTTGTTGCTGGCACCAAGCAAGGTATAACTCGCCCTTGTTGATGGCACCAAGCAAGGTATAACTCGCCCTTGTTGCTGTCACCAAGCAAGGTATAACTCGCCCTTGTTGCTGTCACCAAGCAAGGTATAACTCGCCCTTGTTGCTGTCACCAAGCAAGGTATAACTCGCCCTTGTTGCTGGCACCAAGCAAGGTATAACTTGCCCTTGTTGCTGGCACCAAGCAAGGTATAACTTGCCCTTGTTGCTGGCACCAAGCAAGGTATAACTTGCCCTTGTTGCTGGCACCAAGCAAGGTATAACTTGCCCTTGTTGCTGGCACCAAGCAAGGTATAACTTGCCCTTGTTGCTGGCACCAAGCAAGGTATAACTTGCCCTTGTTGTTAGCACCAAGCAAGGTATAACTCACCCTTGTTGCTGGCACCAAGCAAGGTATAACTTGCCCTTGTTGCTGGCACCAAGCAAGGTATAACTTGTCCTTGTTGCTGGCACCAAGCAAGGTATAACTCGCCCTTGTTGCTGGCACCAAGCAAGGTATAACTCACCCTTGTTGCTGGCACCAAGCAAGGTATAACTCACCCTTGTTGCTGGCACCAACCAAGGTATAACTCACCCTTGTTGCTGGCACCAACCAATGTATAACTCACCCTTGTTGCTGGCACCAAGCAAGGTATAACTCACCCTTGTTGCTGGCACCAAGCAAGGTATAACTCACCTTGTTGCTGTCACCAAGCAAGGTATAACTCACCCTTGTTGCTGGCACCAAGCAAGGTATAACTCGCCCTTGTTGCTGGCACCAAGCAAGGTATAACTCGCCCTTGTTGCTGGCACCAAGCAAGGTATAACTCGCCCTTGTTGCTGGCACCAAGCAAGGTATAACTCACCGTGTTGCTGGCACCAAGCAAGGTATAACTTGCCCTTGTTGCTGGCACCAAGCAAGGTATAACTCGCCCTTGTTGCTGTCACCAAGGAAGGTATAACTCGCCCTTGTTGCTGTCACCAAGGAAGGTATAACTCGCCCTTGTTGCTGTCACCAAGGAAGGTATAACTCGCCCTTGTTGCTGTCACCAAACAAGTTATAACTCAACCTTGTTGCTGTCACCAAACAAGTTATAACTCAACCTTGTTGCTGTCACCAAGCAAGGTATAACTCGCCCTTGTTGCTGGCACCAAGCAAGGTATAACTCGCCCTTGTTGCTGTCACCAACAAGGTACAACTCAACCTTGTTTCTGTCACCAACAAGGTACAACTCACCCTTGTTGCTGTCACCAAGCAAGGTACAACTCAACCTTGTTGCTGTCACCAAGCAAGGTATAACTCAACCATGTTGCTGGCACCAAACAAGGTACAACTCAACCATGTTGCTGTCACCAACAAGGTACAACTCAACCTTGTTGCTGTCACCAACAAGGTACAACTCAACCTTGTTGCTGTCACCAACAAGGTACAACTCAACCTTGTTGCTGTCACCAAGCAAGGAACAACTCAACCTTGTTGCTGTCACGAACAAGGTACAACTCAACCTTGTTGCTGTCACCAACAAGGTACAACTCAACCTTGTTGCTGTCACCAACAAGGTACAACTCAACCTTGTTGCTGTCACCAACAAGGTACAAATCAACCATGTTGCTGGCACCAAACAAGGTACAACTCAACCTTGTTGCTGTCACCAACAAGGTACAACTCAACCTTGTTGCTGTCACCAACAAGGTACAACTCAACCTTGTTGCTGTCACCAACAAGGTACAACTCAACCTTGTTGCTGTCACCAACAAGGTACAACTCAACCTTGTTGCTGTCACCAACAAGGTACAACTCAACCTTGTTGCTGTCACCAACAAGGTACAACTCAACCTTGTTGCTGGCACCAAACAAGGTACAACTCAACCATGTTGCTGTCACCAACAAGGTACAACTCAACCTTGTTGCTGTCAC
>NC_091322.1:31427792-31487792 GCF_038502225.1 Cherax quadricarinatus | reverse complement strand
CATTAATAAAGGTTATATATTTATAAAGAGGTTCAGCAGACCATGCCAAGAAAAGTACAGCAGATCGTGGACGACTCAGTAAGTAAAAGAATGTGAAGAAAACTACTGTAATGTTGTAAACTGTACAACACTTTCGGACTTATAAAACTGTATCAGGGTATACAACAAATTCTAACCATACAATAGAGCGAAACAGTAATGTGAAGGACCTGGGAGTGATAATGTTAGAGGATCTCATCTTGTGTGGGGTTCGGTAGGAGAATGATAGATAAGGTAAACACCTTGTTGTATGGTAACACTATATATTGTCTGTGGATGAGAGGGGGAGCCCAGGCCTGCCCTGTTCTGTCTGCTTGGATGTCTAAGCGCCGAGTGAGAGCGAGGCAACTCGTCTCACTGACTCATGCTGTATCCCGTGACGTCATACAGTCACAGGCCTTGGGAGCTTCTATATAAAGCACATGGATGGTACTATAATATTCAGCTAATCTATGCATACAACACATGTAAAGGAGGATCAGCAACTATGCTGACAATCTTCGAAGACCACAACAATGTATCTACTGCATCTGCTAGGAAAATGATAGGATGGATAATGAGAACCTTCAAAACTAGGGATGCCAAGCCCATGATTCTCTTCAAATTGCTTGTTCTCTAGGCTGGAATACTGCTGTACACTAACTGCCCCCTTCAAGACACGCGAAATTGCTGACCTGGAGAACTTTCACGTCACGGCACACAAAAGTACGATAAGGCACCTAAATTATTGGGAACGGTTGAAACCCCTTGATTTGTATTCCCTGGAATGCAGGCGAGAGAGAAACACGATAATATACACTTTGAAAATCCTAGAGGGATTAGTACCAAACTTGCACACGAAAATCCTTCTCTGTGAAAGCAAACGACTCGGCAGGAGATGCAACATTTCCCCGATGAAAAGCAGGGGCGCCACGAGTACACTGAGAGACAACAATAAGTGTCAGGGACCCAATACTGTTCAACTGCCTCGCAGCATACATAAGGGGGATTACTAATAGATCCCTGGCTGTCTTGAAGGCACTGGACAGACACCCAAGTCAGTACCTGACCAACCGGGCTGTGGTTCGTACGTCAGTTTGCGTGCGGCCATCAGTAACAGCCTGGTTGATCAGATCCTGATCCACCATGAAGCCTGGTCTCAGACCGGGCCACGGGGGTATTGACCCTCGAAACCCTCTCGAGGTATTGTAAATTATACAACACTTCTGCAAGTGTTGTGTTTTTGTTTTACCTCTTCAGGCTGTGATGGTGGTGTGGGCTGTGATGGTGGTGTGGGCTGTGATGGTGGTGTGGGCTGTGATGGTGGTGTGGGCTGTGATGGTGGCGTGGGCTGTGATGGTGGTGTGGGCTGTGATGGTGGTGTGGGCTGTGATGGTGGTGTGGGCTGTGATGGTGGTGTGGGCTGTGATGGTGGTGTGGGCTGTGATGGTGGTGTGGGCTGTGATGGTGGCGTGGGCTGTGATGGTGGTGTGGGCTGTGATGGTGGTGTGGGCTGTGATGGTGGCGTGGGCTGTGATGGTGGCGTGGGCTGTGATGGTGGTGTGGGTTGTGATGGTGTGGGTTGTGATGGTGGTGTGGGCTGTGATGGTGGTGTGGGCTGTGATGGTGGCGTGGGCTGTGATGGTGGTGTGGGTTGTGATGGTGGTGTGGGTTGTGATGGTGGTGTGGGCTGTGATGGTGGCGTGGGCTGTGATGGTGGCGTGGGCTGTGATGGTGGTGTGGGTTGTGATGGTGGTGTGGGTTGTGATGGTGGTGTGGGTTGTGATGGTGGTGTGGGCTGTGATGGTGGTGTGGGCTGTGATGGTGGTGTGGGCTGTGATGGTGGTGTGGGCTGTGATGGTGGTGTGGGCTGTGATGGTGGTGTGGGCTGTGATGGTGGTGTGGGCTGTGTTGGTGGCGTGGGTTGTGATGGTGGCGTGGGCTGTGATGGTGGCGTGGGCTGTGATGGTGGTGTGGGCTGTGATGGTGGCCTGGGCTGTGATGGTGGCGTGGGCTGTGATGGTGGCGTGGGCTGTGATGGTGGTGTGGGTTGTGATGGTGGCGTGGGCTGTGATGGTGGCGTGGGCTGTGATGGTGGCGTGGGCTGTGATGGTGGTGTGGGCTGTGATGGTGGTGTGGGCTGTGATGGTGGTGTGGGCTGTGATGGTGGTGTGGGCTGTGATGGTGGTGTGGGCTGTGATGGTGGTGTGGGCTGTGATGGTGGTGTGGGCTGTGATGGTGGTGTGGGCTGTGATGGTGGTGTGGGCTGTGGTGGTGGTGTGGGCTGTGGTGGTGGTGTGGGCTGTGATGGTGGTGTGGGCTGAACGTTAGGAGGCAAGGTGCACATTAACGTTCCTCTTACATTAATTGCTGCAACCAGCCGAGCTCTGGTTTGTACGTTGGACTGCTTTGCGGCCAGCACTAACAGCCTTAGTGATCCGGCCTTGATCTACCAGGAGGCCTGGTCTGGGTCCGAGCCGCGGGGGTGTTGACCCCCGACATCCTTCAGGTATAAGGTCAGGGTGGGAGGCGGAGGCTGGGGGGGGGGGAATACTGACCCCAGAAGCCTCTTAGTGCGTCTCTCATACCTGTGGGGAGGGGAGGTGCAGGAGCCTTGTCCACCCCTTGGGGCAGACCATTTAACCACACTTAATTTTTAACCCAGGGAAATAAGTCTACCCTATCCTTCATATTCCACTTAATTAACCCATTATGTGTCACTATGGTGGATGAATGAGTGTCCAGCAGCAGTCACCTGCAGGTACCCCTCCACTAGCCTGTCGTCTTAAGCTAATCAGTCATCATGGCACTGTTATGAAAACACTTAGTCAAACGGGTGACTCTTGATGAGGCTGTAGCTGTCAGTTTTATGTTCGCGCCACACTCGTTTTAACGTCTTGTATTCATAGTTTTCCGTTGTAAACCAACTCTTAGAAATTGTAAACCCTACGTTAAGTGCGACATAATTATTAGGATGGGTTGGCTGGACAAGTCATTGTTGGGTACTTCAGGTGTCAGATCAACCAGGCTGTGATGGATATGTAGAACAGCGTAACACCAGCAGCAACAGCCTGGTTGACCAGGCTAGCACCAGACGAGCCTGGCCCATGGCTGGGCTCCGGGAGTAGAAAAACTCTTGAAACTCATCAGAGGTATATCAATGGTGTTGGGGGGTACTAAGCGTGTTGCTCCAGCACCACCTGCATCCTGGTCCTCCCCACTACAGGTCCCTGGGTTCGCTCTAATGGTAGTTGATGTGGTGTTTATCCTCGTGGGTCGGGGGAGACTGGCTGGCTGGCTGGGTAGGTTTCAGGGCTATGTAGGACCCGCCCTGTCTGTACTCTTCCATACCCAGTGCCCACCCACCCTAAGCGTCCTCTCGCCCACAGCACCCTCACGCCCACAGCACCTTTAGCGTCCATCTTAACCGGACGGAAATAAAAAAAGAGGTGATTTATGTGTAATGAAGATGTGTGTTTGTGGCCGACACATTGAAGATCATTGACAAACTCATGTTGACGCTCATCGTGAATGTTGGTTTGTTAAAAGGACACATGTGCCACTAATGTGTCCTTTTAACTAACATGTTTATGTTGGTAATTGTAGTATTATTACGTTTTGTGGTGTTTACGTTGCTTCAGCGTTCCCACGTGTTTCCCGTTTTCTGTGATATTCACAGTCTCGGCTGTATGTAACATTGCAATTATTGGTTAACTGACCCGACGCAGATTGAAGGGAAGCACAGTAGCTAGACCAGTTTATGCTAGTAGACTTGGGTCACTTGTGGGGGCTGCGAGCCACTAACAGCAACAGCCTGGTTGACCAGACAAGTACCAGACTGAACCATGGCCGGGCTCCGGGAGTAGAAAAACTCACAGAACTCATCAAAGGTATAAGTGTGTGATAGTGTACACTCCGTCACAGTGACCCTTTACACTGTGCCACAGTATACTCTTCCTGCCAGTAAAGTCTTAAGGACCCAGGATCCACTGAGTGGATCATATGATAAACACACCGTAATACAAGCACCTGTATGTACCTTAAAACAGAGGTCAGTTTGCCTTGTGTGTGTGGTCTGTCATGTGACGAGCCTGGCCCATGGCCGGGCTCCGGGAATAGAAAGCTTGCTACAGCTCACCATGGTAACCAAACTTTGTTAATGATGACTTATACTTATTACTCAAATGGAATCACTGTAATTTAGTAATACGGCTCTCTGGTTTACTGTGGTTTTTCTGTTTGCAGCCCGGCCTGAGGCCAGGCTTCTTTGTCGATTGATTCACCAATTTGTTGCTGCTGGTTCCTCACAGGCTTACCGCACTCTTTTGCGGACCATACTAGAATTTGTATGAAAATGGCGTCCATAGAAGAGACAGCGAGCTGATACAAAACAAGTCTGCCAGTGGGCCACTGACAACAATGTGATTGTCAGCGAGGTCATGTTTCAGTGATGGAAGAAGGAAGGAAATGAAAACAAGATCGAAATAAGACAAACTCAAACCACTCAATAGAACGTAAGTCAAATGTGAGAGACCTACCTGGAGTCTACCCGGAGGATATTCCGGAGATCAACGCCCCCGCGGCCTGGTCCACGACCAGGCCTCCCGGTGTATCAGGGCCTGATCAACCAGGCTGTTACTGCTGGCCGCACGTAGTCCAACGTACGAACCACAGCCCGGCTGATCCGGCACCGACTTTAAGTATCTGTCCAGCTCCCTCTTTAAGGTAGCCAGGGGCCTATTGGTAGTTCCTCTTATGCTTGGTGGGAGACTGTTGAGCAGTCTTGGGCCCCAGACACTTGTGGTGTTTTCTCTTAGTGTACCAAGGGCGTCCCTACTTTTCATTGGGGGTATTTTGCATCGCCTGCCCAGTCTTTTACTTTCGTAGGGAGTGATTTGTGTGTGCAGATTCGGAAGCTTTCCTTCCAGGATTTTTCAAGTGTAGATTATGATGCATCTCTCTCGCCTGCGTTCCAGCGAGTACAAGTCCAGTGCTACCAAGCGTTCCCAGTAGTTGAGGTGTTTGATGGAACTTGTATGTGCATTAAAGGTTCTCTGTACACTCTCTAGATCTGCAATTTCACCTGAGAGTGATGATGTCATAAGATCTCACGTTCAAGGAACACAGCAGTGTTATCGTAACTACAAATTTTAAAATGAACGGTTGAATAAATAGATCTGTCAAAGCAAGAGATATCAAGCTAATGATACTCTTCAGGTCACTCCTCTATAGGCTGAATTATTGTCGTGCACTAACTGCCCTTTTCTTAAATTTCTCGTATTTCTCTTCTCTTTTTCTCCTATTCTCTCCTCCCTCCCTTTCTCTCCTTTTTCTCACCTTTATCCCTAACTTTCGTCGCTCCTTATCTTTTCTCTCCTTCCTCTTTTGTCTTCCATTCTCTCCCTTTCTATTTCCCTTCCAACTATTTCCCAAATATTTGCTCTCCCCCTCCATCAAAACTCCAAACCACACCAAAACTAATTTAGGATACACGAGGGAAGGGGAGGGGAGGGGGGAGGGAACATTTTTAAGAGGAAGTATTTTAATTAAAAGTAACGAGCAGGCTGGCTGGCAGTTTCTTATTTTTGGCGTCTTTTCGATTTCCATAATTTTTGTTTTGTTTAGTATTACTCTGCTGGGTTTGTGCCACTGGATAGTTGGAGAGGTGGTGCCACTGGATAGTTAAGAGAGGTGAAGATGGTTCTTGTCATGGTCTCGTAACTTCCAAATGAAACTCGGCAAGTTCCTAGAGTTTTTCTGATCAGCTAGGCCGTGGTGCCTACGTTGGAGTGAGTTGGCGAGTAACTACCAACAGCCTGGTTGGCCAGGCCTAGTCTAGGATTTGGGCCACAGGGGTAATAGCCGCCGAAATCAACTACACAGGCAAACCACAGGTAGACTGTGGCCAAGAGCAAATCTCTCTCGCCCTCCACGTTTTCGGCCTGAATAATGCTTTATAAAGGTCATTATTGAGGCCGCATTACCTGGAGAGTTCCGGGGGTCAACGCCCCCGCGGCCCGGTCTGTGACCAGGCATTAGTAGAACTCTCGTAACCTGACACAGGTAAATCATTATTATATTGCGGTGATGCTGTGTTGATGATACATTATGCTACAATAATTGTGTTGATCACTACATCATGGGTTAGTAAAAATTAATGGTGTGAACCATATTTTAATTTTAGTAAAAAAAAAAACGAATTTAATAAAAATGCTTGTAGAGGCTAAAATTCTTGAGAATATTGCCAAACATCAGTGTTCTTGTAGATGAATGGTTCAGAGAACCGACATGTAGATAAATTAGACACATGTGCAACTCTTGGGTATCTTCTTCTCCTGTTCTTCAAGATTCTCCTTTGTATGGACTGATGAAGCCACTATGTGGCGAAACGTTTCCTTAATAAAGATACCCAAGAGTTGCACATGTGTCTAATTTATCTACATGTCGGTTCTCTGAACCATTCATCTACAAACCTGTCAGACACTGCAACTTCTTGGGATCTTAATACTTAGGTATTCTTCGCTTGCCTAATTCTTGGGCACGACCTACTTCAACATTGAACAAATGTTACACGACCTATGACTGCTGCACCTCTCCTGCCAACGGTTTATAAGCTCCTTCTCAGCACGTATGCCGTATTCTGTTCAAGATTGATGGACTGACCACATCGACTCAAGGTTGAGGGACTGATTACCTCATTCTCCTCCTGTTCTTCAAGATTCTCCTTTGTATGGACTGATGAAGCCACTGTGTGGCGAAACGTTTCCTCAATAAAGATACCCAAGAGTTGCACATGTGTCTCATTTATCAGTGTTCTTGTAGCAGTTTGTGGGCTCACGGCCATGTAGCCACGACGGCTGTGTTCGTGCTGCCGCCAGCAGTAACAGCCTGGTTAACTAGATAAGCCTAGCCCGGAGCAGAGTTACGGGAAAACTCGTGAGCCCCGTCAAGGGTAAAGGCATAAGTTTGTCTGGTGCATACGTTCCACAGTGTGTGCTAGCACCAATAACCTGGTCGATTAGGTCAGCAACCGTGAGGCTTGGTCTGGGACCGGGTTGTGTGGGTTACTGACACCCCGGGTAGATATGTTTACCTGGAGGGAATACGGGGGTCAACGCCCCCGTGGCCCGGTCTCTGACCAGGTCTCAAATATAACCTTATTGTGTTATGCTGTCAAATGTATTTCTTTCGATATTTTGTAATTTCAAGTTTTAAATGTTTTCAAACTTTTTTTTTTTTTTTTTTAAGATTAGTTTTCCACTAAAAGTAAAATATATATCTACCTGGAGGGCATTCCGGGGATCAACGCCCCCCCCCCCATGTGGTTAAAACATCAGGAGTAATATGTACTTCAATTTAAATTGATATTTCACTTCATGACCTGGTGAAGCTCACCTCTGACACGTTGTTCATGACCTGGTGAAGCTCACCTCTGACACGTTGTTCATGACCTGGTGAAGCTCACCTCTGAGTGACACGTTGTTCATGACCTGGTGAAGCTCACCTCTGAGTAACACGTTGTTCATGACCTGGTGAAGCTCACCTCTGAGTAACACGTTGTTCATGACCTGGTGAAGCTCACCTCTGAGTAACACGTTGTTCATGACCTGGTGAAGCTCACCTCTGAGTAACACGTTGTTCATGACCTGGTGAAGCTCACCTCTGAGTGACACGTTGTTCATGACCTGGTGAAGCTCACCTCTGAGTGACACGTTGTGTAATAGTGTGGTGTAATGGCCTTGTATTATTAAATAATTTACGGACATTACCTGATAAGCATCATTATTTAAGATACTGTAAGTATACCACATACTTTTTAGTCATTCTGGCTTAGACACGTAAGCAGACACGAGGACATACTGCAAACCTCTGTATGTTAGAAGTAATCAAGGTCCCAGGACCGAAATGTTTTATAATAAATATGTTCAAGTGTTTGCTCATTTCTCTGTATCTGTAACTAAGGTTTATACCAGCCATTCTATGTAGTAACACGATCGTGTTTTACTTCCAGGTACGGTTCCAGGCGACGGTGTGCTGATAGTGGATACCTGACTGACTACCTGTCCTTTGCAACTGTCTAGTAAGGCTAAACTTGTGCATTGTTGACATGTAAGGATGACCTTTACATTGGTACTACTGGTCTCGTCACCTAACTTTTACTTATAAATAATAACTCGCGTTAGTGGGTAAATAAATCATCAGTCTCGGATTCACTCTATATAACTGGCTTGCTCGTTCCAGTGTTTTGGGTAATATTCTTGTGTACGGCTCAGGGCAAGGGCTGGGCTGGTGAGCGCTGTTGATGAGTCTGCAGTTTAAAGTGAGAAGGACCTAAGTTTTTGTTATTGTACAAGAATCATTACTGTGAAACAAATGCTTGAATGTTGAAAAGGGATGGGGGGTGGATACAGCCGATGCACCTCACGAGAAGTTGCTCGCTTCTCTTAACACTTGTGGTGCCACGTTGCTTGAAACCCATCGAATGATTCTTGAAGCTTCATGTGAGTGTTAGTTCTTGGTTATGGTTTTTGAGGGGGGGGGGTCACTGTGGCTGGTTTTTAATTGAGGGTAGGTTGACTGGTTTTTAATTGAGGGTGGGTTGACTGGTTTTTAATTGAGGGTGTAGGATTGTTAGTATCTGCAACTGCATAAAATATATACCGCTAAGAAAATCCAAAAATGTCAAATATAAAAAGAGTATAAAAATATAAAGAGAATCTTGCTGAATCTCTTGAGAACGTGAATGTCACAATGAAGGAAAGATAATCTTAGCTGAGAGATGTCAAGATAGAACCAAAGCTTGAGCTGTCGTAGCAGTCTTGGGTACGGGAGTTATTTAAGAACATAAGAACATAAGAACGAAGGAACACTGCAGAAGGCCTACTGGCCCATGCGAGGCAGGTCCAAGTCCCTACCGGCTTAAGCCAATGCACCCAACCTAGTCAGGTCAGGTCACATTGACTTAAGGGAGGAACACGGCAACCGACCTGTTAGCACAAGCTATCAGGTCCAACTCACACCCACCCACATCTACTCATGTATTTATCCAACCTATTTTTAAAGCTACACAACGTTCTGGCCTCTATAACGGTACTTGGGAGTTTGTTCCACTCATCCACAACTCTATTACCAAACCAGTACTTTCCTATATCCCTCCTGAATCTGAATTTTTCCAACTTAAAACCATTGCTGCGAGTCCTGTCTAGGCTAGATATTTTCAGCACACTATTTACATCCCCTTTATTTATTCCTGTCTTCCACTTATAAACCTCAATCATATCCCCCCTAATTCTACGTCTTTCTAGAGAGTGCAGTTTCAGGGCCCTTAGTCTATCCTCATAGGGAAGGTTTCTGATACATGGGATCATCTTTGTCATCCTCCTTTGTACATTTTCCAGAGAATTTATATCCATTCTGTAATACGGTGACCAAAACTGTGCAGCATAATCTAAATGAGGCCTAACCAAGGATGTATAGAGTTGAAGAACAACCTGAGGACTCCTATTATTTATGCTTCTTGATATGAAGCCAAGGATTCTATTAGCTTTATTGCGAACACTTATGCACTGTTGTCTTGGTTTCAGATTACTGCTAACCAGAACTCCTAAATCTTTTTCGCAATCCGTAATATTAAGATCTACATTATTTAGTTTATATGTGGCATGGTTATTGTCCTGTCCAACATTTAGAACTTTGCATTTGTCTATATTAAACTGCATCTGCCACTTCTCCGACCACTGCATCAGTCTATTCAAATCTTCCTGGAGTGCTCGAATGTCCTCGTCAGAATGAATTCGACGGCCTATTTTGGTGTCATCGGCAAACTTGCCGATGTCACTCTTTATGCCCTCATCTATGTCGTTTATGTAGATTGTGAACAGCAGGGGGCCCAACACTGACCCCTGTGGAACACCGCTCGTGACGCTTCCCCACTCTGATTTCTCCCCATTTATGCAAACTCTCTGCTGCCTATTTGTCAACCATGCCTCTATCCAGGAAAAAATTTCTCCTCCTATTCCATGTGCTTTAATTTTCCTCAATAGTCTCTGATGTGGGACCCTGTCAAAAGCCTTACTGAAGTCCATATACACAATATCATATTCATTACCATGATCTACCTCCTCAAATACCTTAGTGAAAAAAGTTAATAAATTCGTAAGGCAGGAACGCCCCTTTGTAAAACCATGCTGAGATTCGTTGATTAATTTATGCTTTTCAAGGTGGCTACGAACTGCCTCGGCAATTATTGATTCCATAAATTTTCCCACTATGGAGGTTAGGCTTATTGGTCTATAGTTCGAAGCTAAGGACCTGTCACCTGTTTTGAAAATAGGTATCACATTTGCCATTTTCCACTTATCTGGCACCATGCCAGTTTGTAGTGATATGTTGAAAAGATTAGCCAAAGGTGTGCTAAGCTCCTCTTTACATTCCTTTAGAACCCTTGCATACAGTTCATCAGGGCCTGGGGATTTGTTAGGTTTTAATTTATCTATTTGCCTAAGGACCATGTCACTTGTGACCCTAATAGTGCACAGTTTATTATCGTCCTGTTCTACATAATTTATCATTACTGGAATATCGCTGGTATCCTCCTGTGTAAAAACTGAGAGGAAGTATGTGTTAAAAATTCTACACATTTCCTTATCACTGTCAGTGAGCTGACCCGAGGAACTTTTGAGTGGGCCTATCTTGTCCCTGATCTTACTTCTGTATACCTGAAAGAATCCTTTTGGGTTAGTCTTCGATTCTCTTGCAACTTTAACCTCATAATCTCTATTTGCTTTTCTAATTCCCTTTTTTATTTCTCTCTTTAACTGAATATATCGATTTCTTAATTGCCCCTCTCCTCTTTTGATTTGCCTATATATGCCTCTCTTTTGACCAATCAGATATTTTAATCTATTGTTCATCCATTTAGGATCATTTTTGTTTGATCTGATTTCCCTATTTGGAACATAATTTGACTGAGCAGCTAGAACTATGCCCTGGAAAGCATCATATCGGCAACCATCACCACCTACCTGACCCCTAGTCAGGTCATTCCAGTTCAGCCCACCTAAGTAATTTTTCAGTCCTATGAAATCAGCCAAGCGAAAGTCAGGGACGGAGACTTGATTGCCATTATTAGGGGAATTCCATGATATGTTAAAACTGAGTGATTTGTGATCACTCTCCCCAAGCTCATCATTAACCTCAAGATTATTAATTAGTGTTTCCCTACTGGCAAGAACCAAGTCAAGGAGGTTATTTCCCCTAGTTGGCTCTGTCACAAACTGTTTTAAAAAAACAATCCTGGATCGTATCAAGAAAGTCACCCGACTCTAAATTTCCTGTCAAATTGCTCCAGTCAATCTGTCTATAGTTGAAATCTCCCATTAGCACAACATTTTCGTATGTAGATGCCTTACGAATTTCGTCCCATAGAAGTTTACTGCACTCCCTATCAAGATTTGGGGCCCTGTAAATCACACCCAAAATTAGTTTTTCTCGGCCCTCGAGAAGCTGTAACCAAACAGATTCAGTGGCTGACGCTTCTAATTTAATATCTTGTCTAACACAACAATTTAAATTGTCTCTGACATACATCGCTACTCCACCACCTTTCCTGTTGACCCTGTCAGTGTGGAATAATTTATAGCCTTGTATGTGACATTCAGAGGGCATCTCTCTATCTTTCAGATTGAGCCAGGTCTCTGTTATAGCAATAATATCTATGTTTCCTGCACTTGCAATTAATCTTAGCTCATCTATCTTATTTCTAACACTCCTGCTATTAGTATAGTAAACCTTAAGGGAGCTAGTCCCTTGCTGCCCTCTGCTGTCCCCCTTTGTTTGCTGACCTGTTCTATTGTCTTTATTTATAACTTCATGCTGAATGCCTTTTATACATTTACTGTTTCCAACCCTAGTGTTGCAACCTGCTTGTTTCCCACACACACCCATACCTCTATCTTCCATCAGTTTAAAATCATAGGCATTTCACCAATGGCCTTCTCAATCGAGTCTGCAAGTGCTACCACCCCTGCCCCAGAGAGATGAACCCCATCCCTTGCATACATATCATGTTTGCCATAAAAGTTGTTCCAGTTGTCAATGAATGGGATTGCAAGTTCCTTGCAGTATCTGTCTAGCCAGCAATTTACACCAATTGCCCTAGACAACCATTCATTTCCTACTCCCCTTCTAGGCAAGATGCTACATATGATTGGGATCCCTCCCTTAGACTTAATGAAATCTATAGCTGACCTGTACTTATCTAGCAGCTCTTCTCTCCTACCCTTCCCAATATCATTTCCACCAGCACTGAGACAGATAATGGGCTTGTTCCCATTACCTGACATGATATTATCCAGTCTGTTGACAATGTCCCCAACACCAGCTCCAGGGAAGCACACTCTATCTCTCATCTTCTTATTCCTATTACAAAAAGCACGATCAACATATCTTACCTGAGAGTCACCAACCACAAGAATGCGCTTACCTTCATTAGCAGGGGCAGTAGTACCCTTACCTTCACTGGCCACTGAAGTACATTCATCCTGGAGAACAGAGAAGCGATTTCCTACCTTCAGATCTGCACTCTTAACTTTCCTTACTCTGATGCGCCTCCCATTACTGTGAACAACTCGCCACTTGTAGCAGGTGCTGGGCTGCACCTCACTGCTGGTAGCCGTTGCTACCACCCCACCTACAGCCTCCTCACAGTGAGAGACAGACTGCACCTCACTGCTAGAAGCCTCATTCCCCACATCTCCAACCACCTCACACTCTCTCCCAGGCCCATTGAGGTGGACCTTCAGCCTCCTAATCTCCTCCTGGAGAAGCAAGACCTCCTCCTTCAACTCTCCAACCTCAGCTTTTAAAACACTGTAGAAGCAAGCCATGCTTTGTAACCGTATGGGCCAGTAGGCCTTCTGCAGTGTTCCTACATTCTTATGTTCTTATGTCACAAGCAGCACAAAAGTCGTCCAAGATATTGTAAGGAACCCTGAAGATTTTTTACAGGTGTGCAACCTTCACGTTAAGAAGTATCAGTAATGTGTGTACTTCATGTATATACCGTCCCTGTGTACACCATGCTAGTGTCGTGTGATGGTCCCTGTTGAGCCACACATGCTAGGCCGCCGCCCTCAGTTACAAGCCGACCTACGAGGCAAGCAGAGGTGTGATAAAGGCTGGGATCCGTCTGTCCTATATGACATACCTTTGATGAGTTCAGAGTGTCTTCCTACTCCCGGAGCCCGTCCATGGGTCAGGCTCGTCTGGCGCTAGCCCGGTTAACCAAGCTGTTGCTGCTGGTGACCCCACTGCTCTACATCCATCACAGCCTGATTGATCTGCCACCTGTTCAGTTTCGTCTTGAAGACCTTTGTCCCAGCAGCTTCCATTATTGGTGTCATTGCTACCTTCACTTCCAAAGAACCCCGCGACAACTGCCTGTACAACTGGACCATTAATCAGAGTTTATCCACTGACAAGGGAAAGTGTAAGTTAAAAAAAAAATATGAATCAGTGTTAAGTAATCCACTAAATGAAATTAAAGTTAAGAATGCAAAAAAAAGGAGGGGGGGGGGTAAAAATACAAGGCAACATAGAGAACACTATAGTGGAACATAAGAGGAGCACTGCTATAGGCCTACCGTCTCATTCTAGGCAAGTCCTACCTACCTTCTTATAGTAAACAATAATAAGGCACAGTACCGTGACTGGAGCCTGTGTTTATTACGCTGATGTTTGTAAATGGAGTATAAATAGCAGGAACAGCAGCAGCACGATGTTTGGTATCAGTAAGAGTGATGACTGTAACACCATCACAATTTTCCTTTGTCGTATTCTCTCACGGTGTTCTTGCTGTATACACTACGTCAGTAGACGTAGGTAGGGAAGGGCAGTCTCACGGTGTTCTTGCTGTATACACTACGTCAGTAGACGTAGGTAGGGAAGGGCAGTCTCTCAAGGTGTACTTGCTGTATACACTACGTCAGCAGACGTAGGTAGGGAAGGGAAGGGAAGGGCAGTCTGTGTACTTCGTCGAGAAGACTGGGTGTTAGGCGTCAGCACAGGAGTAATGGTGGGGGGAGGGCAGTCCATGTTAGGTATAAGGAGGATAAGACTAGAGTGAGGGAGCGTGGGGTACAAGCACAACCTCTGAGCGTAGTGTTGCCCACTGTGCCGTCACCTCGTGATTCCTCCTCCTTCAAAATAACAATAACATCAACGGTTGTAGAAGGTGGTATGTGCTGTAATAAGAAAATCCCTGGAGGCAGCTCACATGAACATTCACACGGATCAACTAATGAAGACACTAACAGATTAGCTGATAAGTTCGCCCTGAGCCAGCAAATATTGTAACACCAGACGAGAGTATGATCAACTGGTGGGGAATATAACTTGGAATGTATCAAGCTCGGAGTACAACATAATGCAACTTCGTACCTGAAGACACACTGCTTCCTCCTTGAATTCACCCGGATACACCTTGAATTCACCCGGATACACCTTGAATTCACCCGGATACACCTTGAATTCACCCGGATACACCTTGAATTCACCCGGATACACCTTGAATTCACCCGGATACACCTTGAATTCACCCGGATACACCTTGAATTCACCCGGATACACCTTGAATTCACCCGGATATACCTTGAATTCACCCGGATATACCTTGAATTCACCCGGATACACCTTGAATTCACCCGGATACACCTTGAATTCACCCGGATACACCTTGAATTCACCCGGATACACCTTGAATTCACCCGGATACACCTTGAATTCACCCGGATATACCTTGAATTCACCCGGATATACCTTGAATTCACCCGGATACACATTGAATTCACCCGAATACACTGCTTTTTAAACAGCGAAACTCTGACTTGAGGTTGTATCCACCAATTTAAACAAAATACATTAACTTGCATGAAATAAACAGACCTTACTGATATATCCTGGGAATGAGTAACGTGAATTTAAACTACTTTTAATTAATTTTTTCACTTGGAAAATATTGAAGGGATGGGTCCCAAATGCACCCCAAAATTAATCACGACGCGTGGAAGAGGCTTGGCAGAAGGTGCGACATGTTTACAGTGAAAATCAGTGATGCAGAGAAAACTCTAAAGGGGCCAAGACTTTTCAACACCCCTCGCTTTATACACGAACGAAATTATCATCTGGCCCCTGGCTGTCTTCTATAGTGGTATAGATAAGTTAGTTCCTGATCAGCTAGGCTGCGATTCCAACCTTGGACTACTTTGCGGTTAACACTAACAGCGTGTTTGATCAGATCATCAACCAAGTCTAGTCTGGGACCGGTCTATGGGGATGGTAACCTCCCCGGAATAGTCTTCACCACCACCACCACCACCACCTCGCGTCCTTATGTAACATCCTGTGTGGCTCCACCCCTCGCATACCCATCACTAGTGGGGCCCCACTCACCCACTTAAACCAGGGTCTCCACCCACCATCTCTTCCCCTAACACAACACTCACTGCTCGGTCATAGCACTAACACAAGGTGGAGGGTGTAGCACCAATAATGGCTCACGTGCACGAACAAGAGACCAATGTATCCTGGGTAAGAACACTAGTAGGATGGTTCGTGAGAACTTTAGAGAACAAGGGATGTTATGCTACTCGTATTCAGGGCACTAGTGGTCTCTCCATTAGAATATAAATGTGTATTTGATCCCTCTCACACCACAACGTCAACTGTGTATCCAATAAAAATACTTTGACGCCATTTATATATGTTGTAATGGAGAAAGAATTTCTCAGTCTGTACAAGTCAAGTCTGTTTAGTATATGAAACAGAGGCAGCAGTACACTAGTGTTTGTAATATTTAAACCTAACTAGAAAAATCCTAGAAATGTATCACTCATCTTGATGGGCCATGTTTTACAAGACATTAGAAACTTGACAAGGTTGAGATTAGTAATTTACGTCTTGTGTTATGGAATGACAAGAGGCTAAGGTGTTTCCCAGCTACGTGAATCTTAAGCTAGAATATTGAAAGTGCAACAGCGTCTTGTGTCCAGTGAGAGAGTAATATGAAGAATAAGACACTTGTGCAACATTTGGTGATCTTTATTGAGGAAACGTTTTGCCACAGTGGCTTCATCAGTCCGATACTAAGAAGAACGGTGGAAATGGAGTAGTAGTTTGAGGTAATCAGTTCTCAGCCTGGAGTTGTGTTTAGTACATCAATCTTGAAGAAAGTGCAACATATGGTCTCCGAGCATATGTCGCACAAATGTCTCATTCTTCAACCTGTCAGTTTTTTAAGCCATTTATCACACAACCGATATACCTGGAGGTTACCTGGAGGTTATTCCGGGGATCAACGCCCCCGCGGCCCGGTCCATGACCAGGCCTTCCGATGGATCAGGGCCTGATCAACTAGGCTGTTACTGCTGGCCGCACGCAGTCCAACGTACGAGCCACAGCCCGGCTGATCCGGCACTGACTTTAGGTATCTGTCCAGCTCTCTCTTGAAGGCAGCCAGGGGTTTATTGGCACTTCCCCTAATGCTTGATGGGAGGCTGTTGAACAGTTTTGGGCCCCGGACACTTATGGTGTTTTCTCTTAGTGTACCAATGGCGCCCCTACTTTTTATTGGCGGCATTTTGCATCGCCTGCCCAGTCTTTTACTTTCGTAGGGAGTGATTTCTGTGTGCAGATTTGGGACCATTCCTTCCAAGATTTTCCAAGTGTAGATTATGATATATCTCTCCCTCCTGCGTTCCAACGAGTACAAGTCAAGTGCTTCCAAGCGTTCCCAGTAGTTAAGGTGCTTGACAGAACTTATACGTGCAGTAAAGGATCTCTGTACACTCTAGATCTGCGATTTCACCTGCTTTGAATGGAGATGTTAATGTACAGCAGTATTCCAGCCTAGAGAGAACAAGTGATTTGAAAAGGATCATCATGGGCTTGGCATCTCTCGTTTTGAAAGTTCTCATTATCCATCATATCAGCTGTTTTGATTTATTTTAATCACCTTAAAAACCTCATTTAAATTGAAAAGTGATGTCAACATTGGTTTCGATATAGCAGGCAGACCAGAGGCCAGGTTTACTGTTGACCACCTGATTAACCAGGCTGTAGGTATTAGTGATCCGCAGGCTTACTTGAGTATCACAATCTGGCTGATCAGGCACTTGCTGGAGATGGTCCTGTTTTCTCTTCCTGGCAATATTTCTGGTATTTGTAGGTATGTCAGTTAGGTTAGTCTTGGGGCCATGCATGTTAACACGGTGCAAGGCATACACGAAGATTACTAACAAATCCCTTTCTCTTTTAAAGAAAAAACTTGATAAGTTCGTCTGTTCCTGATCAGCCAGGCTGTGATGCACACGTTAGACTCCGTGCTGCTAGCACCAAGACTCCATCCCCTAGGAGACCTGGTCTCACACCGACCTGAGACAGTATTTAATATACTTAAAATAACCAAAAGATCCAGATTTAAATAGAAATGGAGACACCAAAAGCACAGTTAGACAGGACTACTTTGTTATACGTGGACCGGAACTTTAGGGAATGTCCCAAGGTTGAAGGTAATTGACGGACATTGACATTCAGAAGGCGGCGGCGGCAGCAACAACAACAACAACAGTAGTAGTGCATACACTTAGAAATGCGACGTTTCGCTCAAGGCTGAGCTTTATTAAGTAGACAAAAATGAGTATAAGACGAGCACCATCAGGTCAGGCTTAAGAGAAAAACAAGTAATACAGAAGGTCATTGCGAGAACAGGTCACATACGAGATCATAACTTGCAAGATCAAGTGTGGTGAGGTCAGGTACTGGTGGCGGCAGCAGCAGCGGGTGGAGGTAAAGTGACAAGTATATTATTATTATTATTATTATTATTATTATTATTATTATTATTATTATTATTATAATCACAATTATGATTGTGACCTGCTCTCGCAGTGACCTTGTTAAACCTGTCTTTGTCTGAGCCTGACCTCACGGTACTTGGTTCGTCTTACAAGGTGATGTATTTGTTCATTTTTGTCTACTTGCCTTTGGTCAAACATTGTAGTAATAGAAGTCTCTGCTAATAGTGTATTTATTCCCATTTGTCGGCTTTGACAGTGTCTAAGTATCCTAAACTTTTCGACACCCTCCCATCAAAAAGGATGGAGGAAGACTGCAGTAGGCCTGTTGACCTATTGAACCACTAAAAAAAATTGTCCGACTCATTTTTAGTGCTGCCCAAAGAATGAGTTTTGATAATCCCATTTACTCAGTTCTCTGTTTCCAAACTAATGCTTTCCTATATCATTTCTAAACTTATCCGATTTGAATCCATTATTTCGGGTTGGTTCTTGGAGGGATATCCTCAGGATCTTGTATCTCCTTTCCATACCCCCGGCCAGGATTGAACCCGCGGTCATAGTCTCAAAACTCCAGCCCGTCGCGTTAGCCACTAGACCAGCTAGCCACAATAAGATTCATCCAACTAGGTATATTTCTACACCATAGGAAGGTTAGCACAGGCACCACTGTGACCACAAATGCAAGTTTTTACAGACGAATCTCCAGCTAGCGTGGCCGTGACGAACTCTAGCTCAAGTCCCTTCACTGCCGTCAACATGACTCAAGAAATCGTAAAAACTTGCATTTGTGGTCACAGTGGTGCCTGTGCTAACCTTCCTATGGTGTAGAAATATACCTAGTTGGATGAATCTTATTGTGGCTAGCTGGTCTAGTGGCTAACGCGACGGGCTGGAGTTTTGAGACTATGACCACGGGTTCAATCCCGGCCGGGGGTATGGTTTCTTTGCAATCGTGTCATAACGATTTCTTGAGTCTTGTATCTCCTTTGTTCGTGCTCATCTTCCTTCTTGTTGAGGAATGTTCCTGATCAGTCAGGCTGGGATCTACCTGGAGGGCATTCCAGGCATCAACACCCCCGCGGCCCGGTCCATGACGAACCCTCCTGGTGGATCAGGGCCTGATCAACGAGGTTGTTAGTGCTGACCGCACGTAGTCCAACGTAAGAACCACAACCCGGCTGATCCGGTACTGACTTTAGGTATCTGTCCAACTGCCTCTTGAAGACAACCAGGGGCCTATTGGTAATTCCCCTTATGACTAGTGGGAGGCTGTTGAACAGTCTTGGGCCATGGACACTTACTGTGTTTTCTCTTAGTGTTCCAGTGGTGCCCCTGCTTTTCACTAGGGGTATGTTACATCGCCTGCCAAGTCTTTTGCTTTCGCAGGGAGTGATTTGTGTGTGCAGGTCAAGGACCAGTCCCTCCAGAATCTTCCAGGTGTACATTATGATCTCTCGCGCCTGCGCTCCAGTGAGGACGGTATTTACTGGGCTGCATACGGAGATCAACAAGTGGCCAAGGCAAGACTACTGCACAAGAAAGAAGAGAATGCGAGGAACGACACTTCCACTCCCGGGGAGGCTTTGCCTGGTTTCCGACATTACCCTGACTCCGCTAGACTTTGAAAAGCCATTGACAACATGCCCATGCACTCACCCCCAGGCCCAGACTCGTGGAACTCTGTGTTCATTAAGAACTGCAAGAAACCCCTCTCACGGGCCCTAAGTACACTATGGAGAAGGAGCTTGGACATGGGTGAAATTCCACAGTCACTTAAAACAACGGATATAGCCCCACTCCATAAAGGTGGCAGCAAAGCATTAGCTAAGAACTATAGACCAATAGCTCTAACGTCCCACATCATAAAAAGCTTTGAAAGAGTGCTAAGATGCAGGATTGCAAATCACCTGGATTCCCAAAAACTGCACAATCCAGGGCAACATGGGTTCAGGGCAGGTCGCTCCTGCCTCTGGCAACTACTGGATCACTATGATATGGCCTTGGATGCACTGGAAGAAAATCAGAATGCAGATGTAATATACACAGACTTTGCAAAAGCGTTTGACAAATGCGATCATGGCGTAATAGCGCACACAATACATGCCAAAGGAATAATTGGCAAAGTGGGGAGATGGATCTTCAACCTCCTAACCAATCGAACACAGAGTAGTGGTCAACAGAGTTAAATCGGAGGCTGCCATAGCGAAGAGCTCTATTCAACAAGGCACAGTACTCGCCCCCATCCTGTTCCTCATCCTCATATCAGACATAGACAGAGATGTAACCCACAGCACCGTATCATCCTTTGCAGATGATACTAGGATCTACATGAGGCTGTCATCTATTTAGGACACTGCTAACCTCCAAGAAGATATAAACAAAGTTTTCCAGTGGGCAACGGTAAACAATACGATGTTCAATGAGGACAAATTCCAACTACTCCGTTATGGAAAACTGGAGGGAATAATAACTCCTGGAGGTTATTCCGGGGATCAACGCCCCCGCGGCCCGGTCCATGACCAGGCCTCCCGATGGATCAGGGCCTGATCAACTAGGCTGTTACCGCTGGCCGCACGCAGTCCAACGTACGAGCCACAACCCGGCTGATCCGGCACTGACTTTAGGTATCTGTCCAGCTCTCTCTTGAAGGCAGCCAGGGGTTTATTGGCAATTCCCCTAATGCTTGATGGGAGGCTGTTGAACAGTTTTGGGCCCGGACACTTATGGTGTTTTCCCTTAGTGTACCAATGGCGCCCCTACTTTTTATTGGGGGCATTTTGCATCGCCTGCCCAGTCTTTTACTTTCGTAGGGAGTGATTTCTGTGTGCAGATTTGGGACCATTCCTTCAAAGATTTTCCAAGTGTATATTATGATATCTCTCCCTCCTGCGTTCCAATGCGTTCCCAGTAGTTAAGGTGCTTGACAGAACTTATACGTGCAGTAAAGGATCTATGTACACTCGAGATCTGCGATTTCACCTGCTTTGAATGGAGATGTTAATGTACAGCAGTATTCCAGCCTAGAGAGAACAAGTGATTTGAAAAGGATCATCATTGGCTTGGCATCTCTCGTTTTAAAAGTTCTCATTATCCATCCTATCATTTTCTTTGCACGTGCGATCGTGGCACTGTTTTAATCCTTGAAAGTGAGATCCTCAGACATTACTACTCCCAGGTCCCTTACATTATTTTTCCGCTCTATTGTATGGCCGGAGTCAGTAGTATACTCTGTTCTAGTTATTATCTCCTCCAGTTTTCCATAACGGAGTAGTTCGAATTTGTCCACATTGAACATCATATTGTTTACCGTTGCCCACTGGAAAACTTTGTTTATATCTTCTTGGAGGTTAACCGCGTCCTCAGCAGATGACAGCCTCTTGCAGATGCTAGTATCATCCGCAAAGGATGATACGGCGCTGTGGTGTATATCTCTGTCTATGTCTGATATGAGGATAAGGGATAAGATGGGTGCGAGTACTGTCCCTTGTGGAACAGAGCTCTTCATTATGGCAGCCTCCGATTTAACTCTGTTGACCACTACGCTTTGTATTCGATTTGTTAGGAAGTTGAAGATCCATCTCCCCACTTTCCCAGTTATTCCTTTAGCACGTATTTTATGGGCTATTACGCCATGATCGCATTTGTCAAATGCTTTTGCAAAGTCTGTGTATATTACATCTGCATTCTGATTTTCTTCCAGTGCATCCAAGGCCATGTCAGTGATCCAGTAGTTGTGAGAGGCAGTAGCGACCTGCCCTGAACCCATGTTGCCCTGGATTGTGCAGATTTTGGGAATCCAGGTGATTTGCAATCCTGCTTCTTAGCGCTCTTTCAAAGATTTTTGATGTGGGACGTCAGAGCTATTGGTCTCCAGTTCTTAGCTAATGCTTTGCTGCCACCTTTAAGGAGTGGGGCTATATCCGTTGTTTTAAGTGACTGGAATTTCACCCATGTCCAAGCTCCTCCTCCATAGTGTACTTAGGGCCCGTGAGAGGGGTTTCTTGCAGTTCTTAATGAACACAGAGTTCCACGAGTCTGGGCCCGGGGCTGAGTGCATAGGCATGTTGTCAATGGCTTTTTCGAAATCTATCGGAGTTAGGGTAATGTCGGAAATCTGGCATACATTTGTGGAGTTTTGAGGCTCATGAAGAAATCATTGGGTCATCGATCCTCAGACCGATTAGTGGTTCACTAAACACACAGTCGTACTGGGATTTCAATATTTCACTCATTTCCTTGTTGTCATCTGTGTAAGTCCCATCCTGTCTTGAGTAAGGGCCCGATACTAGATGTGGTATTTGCCTTGTTTTTGGCATATGAAAAGAAATATTTTGAATCTTTCAATTTCACTAATAGCTTTAAGCTCCTCCTGCCTCTCCTGGTTCCTGTAAGAGTCATTTAACTTAAGTTCGATAGTTTCCACTTCCCTGGTCAGCGCCTCCTTTCGTGTATCAGATATTCTAGCACTCCTGAGGAGCTCAGTGACTCTTCGTCGTCTTCTGTAGAGGGAGCATCTTTCTCTCTCCAGTTTACTCCTGCTCTTCTTTCTTAGGGGAATATGCCTAGAACATGCTTCGGCTGCCAGGAAGTTGATCCTTTCAAGGCACTGGTTTGGATCCATGTCATTTAAGGCATCTTCCCAACATGTTTCGTTTAGGACATGGTTTACCTGGTCCCAGTTGATGTTCTTGTTGTTGAAGTTGTATTTTGTGAAGACACCTTCACAGGTGCATGCATTCTGCTGATCAGGACCCCTATGCATGTACGTCTGGACTTCGATTAGGTTGTGATCGGAATTAGTTGTTTTTGATATTCTTATGTCTCTTATCAGGTCCTCATTATTTGTGAAGATAAGGTCATGTGTGTTTTCTAGTCTTGTTGGCTCCACTATCTGATGGCTTAAGGTGTGTTTTTCGCAGAGACTTAGTAGCTCGTGTGTGTGTGACCTTTCATCTGCGCTACCTCCGGGGATTGTTTCAGCTATAACATTATTTGCTACATTCTTCCATTTTATATGCCTTAGGTTGAAATCACCAAGCAGTAAGATGTTTGGGGATGGAGCTGGAAGGTTTTCCAAACAGTAATCAATTTTCAGTAGCTGTTCCTTGAACTGTTGTGAGGTTGCATCTGGTGGCTTGTATACAACCACAATGACTAGGTTTTGGTTCTCGATCTTTATTGATAGAACTTCAACTACCTCATACAATAGAGCGGAAAAAATAATGTAAGTGACCTGGGAGTAGTAATGTCTGAGGATCTCGCTTTCAAGGATCACAACAGTGCCACGATCACAAGTGCTAGGAAATTGATAGGATGGATAATGAGAACTTTAAAAACGAGAGATGCCAAGCCAATGATGATCCTTTTCAAATCACTTGTTCTCTCTAGGCTGGAATACTGCTGTACATTAACGTCTCCGTTCAAAGCAGGTGAAATTGCAGATAGAGATTGTACAGAGGTCCTTTACTGCACGTATAAGTTCTGTCAAACACCTTAACTACTGGGAACGCTTGGAAGCACTTGACTTGTACTCGTTGGAACGCAGGAGAGAGAGATATATATCATAATCTACACTTGGAAAATCTTGGAAGGAATGGTCCTGAATCTGCACACAGAAATCACTCCTGACGAAAGTAAAAGACTGGGCAGGCGATGCAAAACACTCCCAGTTTAAAAGTAGGGGCGCCAGTGGTACAATAAGAGAAAACACCAAGTGTCTGGGGCCCAAGATTGTTCAACAGCTTCCCATCAAGCATCAGGGGAATTGCCAATAAACCCCTGGCTGCCTTCAAGAGAGCTGGACAGATACCTAAAGTCAGTGCCGGATCAACCGGGCTGTGGTTCGTACGTTGGACTGCGTGCGGCCAGCAGTAACAACCTCGTTGATCAGGCCCTGATCCACCGGGAGGCCTGGTCGTGGACCGGGCTGCGGAGGCGTTGATCCCCGGAATAACCTCCAGGTAGACATGGAAGACCTAGGCCGGGACCATACCGGCGAACCACTTGTAAGTCTTAATAGGCTTGGCCTGCGAGCGGGCCGCAGGGGCGATGACCCCCCCTGAATCACGTAGAGGTGAGCCAGTCCCTGGACTGAGGCTGGGTTACAATGAGGGTCGGCGGAATAACTTTCAGGTATTGGGTTACTTTGTGATAGTTGATCCGTCACTTGACACAGTCACCTGCTGGTGCTTTGTGATACTAGACAAAATTTCTCTCTCGAGTATTAAACATGTGTTGACAATTGTAATATTATTTTTTTTTTTTTTTTTTTTTGAGATGCGGAGAGAGGGAGGTAGGTGCACCCGGGGCTGGCTTACGTGGGCTTGATAGCGGCGTGGGTGTGCGCGGCGTGGGCGTGCGCGGCGCGGACGTGGGGCTGATGTGGTGTACGCAAAGAGAGCATTGCACCCCAGCGAATAGTCAAGGTCAAAGCAACCTCGGCACGTCCGCTCTTGAGTTCCTCGGCAGCCTCCCCCCCCCCCATCACTCATACCCCAACCCTCTCCCCTATCACTCATACCCCAACCCTTCCCTCCGTCACTCATACCCCAACCCTCTCCCCCATCACTCATACCCCAACCCTCTCCCCTATCACTCATACCCCAACCCTCTCCCCTATCACTCATACCCCAACCCTCCCCTCCGTCACTCATACCCCAACCCTTCCCTCCGTCACTCATACCCCAACCCTCCCATCCATCACTCATACCCCAACCCTCTCCCCTATCACTCATACCCCAACCCTCCCCTCCATCACTCATACCCCAACCCTCTTCTCCATCACTCATACCCCAACCCTCCCCTCCATCACTCATACCCCCCTCCCACACAAACCTCCCCCCTCCCCCCATCGCCATCCCACCCACAGTACTGCGCCTACTACCCGTGCCCAACTAGCAGTAAAAATAGGTACTTTTGTCTCAGGCTATTGTTGCATACAGGCAAAAGTGCTAAAAAATATAATCAGTGCTACTTGACTGTCATAGCCTGTGTCTGAGAACGTCAGTACGACTGTCATAGCCTGTGTGAGAGAACATAAGTACGACTGTCATAGCCTGTGTGAGAGAACATCAGTACGATTGTCATAGCCTGTGTGAGAGAACATCAGTACGACTGTCATAGCCTGTGTGAGAGAACGTCAGTACGACTGTCATAGCCTGTGTGAAAGAACATCAGTACGACTGTCATAGCCTGTGTGAGAGAACATCAGTACGACTGTCATAGCCTGTGTGAGAGAACATCAGTACGACTGTCATAGCCTGTGTGAGAGAACATCAGTACGACTGTCATAGCCTGTGTGAGAGAACATCAGTACGACTGTCATAGCCTGTGTGAGAGAACATCAGTACGACTGTCATAGCCTGTGTGAGAGAACATCAGTACGACTGTCATAGCCTGTGTGAGAGAACATCAGTACGACTATCATAGCCTGTGTGAGAGAACATCAGTACGATTGTCATAGCCTGTGTGAGAGAACATCAGTACGACTGTCATAGCCTGTGTGAGAGAACGTCAGTACGACTGTCATAGCCTGTGTGAGAGAACATCAGTACGACTGTCATAGCCTGTGTGAGAGAACATCAGTACGATTGTCATAGCCTGTGTGAGAGAACATCAGTACGACTGTCATAGCCTGTGTGAGAGAACATCAGTACGATTGTCATAGCCTGTGTGAGAGAACATCAGTACGACTGTCATAGCCTGTGTGAGAGAACGTCAGTACGACTGTCATAGCCTGTGTGAGAGAACGTCAGTACGACTGTCATAGCCTGTGTGAGAGAACGTCAATACGACTGTCACAGCCTGTGTGAGAGAACATCAGTACGACTGTCACAGCCTGTGTGAGAGAACATCAGTACGACTGTCACAGCCTGTGTGAGAGAACATCAGTACGACTGTCACAGCCTGTGTGAGAGAACATCAGTACGACTGTCACAGCCTGTGTGAGAGAACATCAGTACGACTGTCACAGCCTGTGTGAGAGAACATCAGTACGACTGTCATAGCCTGTGTGAGAGAACATCAGTACGACTCTCATAGCCTGTGTGAGAGAACGTCAATACGACTGTCATAGCCTGTGTGAGAGAACATCAGTACGACTGTCACAGCCTGTGTGAGAGAACATCAGTACGACTGTCACAGCCTGTGTGAGAGAACATCAGTACGACTGTCACAGCCTGTGTGAGAGAACGTCAGTACGACTGTCATAGCCTGTGTGAGAGAACGTCAGTACGACTGTCATAGCCTGTGTGAGAGAACGTCAGTACGACTGTCATAGCCTGTGTGAGAGAACGTCAATACGACTGTCACAGCCTGTGTGAGAGAACATCAGTACGACTGTCACAGCCTGTGTGAGAGAACATCAGTACGACTGTCACAGCCTGTGTGAGAGAACATCAGTACGACTGTCACAGCCTGTGTGAGAGAACATCAGTACGACTGTCACAGCCTGTGTGAGAGAACATCAGTACGACTGTCACAGCCTGTGTGAGAGAACATCAGTACGACTGTCACAGCCTGTGTGAGAGAACATCAGTACGACTGTCACAGCCTGTGTGAGAGAACATCAGTACGACTGTCACAGCCTGTGTGAGAGAACATCAGTACGACTGTCACAGCCTGTGTGAGAGAACATCAGTACGACTGTCACAGCCTGTGTGAGAGAACATCAGTACGACTGTCACAGCCTGTGTGAGAGAACATCAGTACGACTGTCACAGCCTGTGTGAGAGAACATCAGTACGACTGTCATAGCCTGTGTGAGAGAACATCAGTACGACTGTCACAGCCTGTGTGAGAGAACATCAGTACGACTGTCACAGCCTGTGTGAGAGAACATCAGTACGACTGTCACAGCCTGTGTGAGAGAACATCAGTACGACTGTCACAGCCTGTGTGAGAGAACATCAGTACGACTGTCACAGCCTGTGTGAGAGAACATCAGTACGACTGTCACAGCCTGTGTGAGAGAACATCAGTACGACTGGAAGTGTTCAGGTGTGCTGAATGACAGGTATCTACCTGATGATTGAAAATAATCCGGAATGCATCCCTTGACCCGCCTCATTTCCATCTCCATAGCTGTGTCCTCAAGCCTCAGCAACACCACCCACACCCATACAGCAACCACCACACGTGACGGAACACCTTCCCTCTCCCTCCCTGTCCCTTCCTTGTTGCTTAATATTCATAAAAATGGATACTGGTTTTCCTTGATAATTAGTCTTAAGTATCATAGAGGACGTTATACTTTGCATATATAACTGTGTGTGTGTATCCTTGTATCTGCACGCGACGTGTTTACCCTTGTATCCACACGTGGCGTGTATACCCTTATATCTGCACATGGCGTGTGTACGTCTGTGGCTGCACGTTGTGCTCTGTGGCCTCTGATCATCAACTAGAGCCTCAGACGTAGCAGCAAGAATAGCACTGTTGAAACTGGTCACAGGTATGTACGGAAGTCTTACCCTGTAGGCGTGTACACACCACGTACAAATACCGACGCATACACTAGTTAATTCCGTTGGCTACATTTTCTTTTTTTCTTTTGGGAGGGGGGGGGAGTGTTATGACACGGTTGGTATACAAGTTAACCTCTTCGCAGTTTACAGTTTTAGAATTTGGTGCGCGCATAAATTAGCTGCCAGTATTTGTTTTCTAGGTGCTAAAGAAAACAAAAGACGTGCGCAGCTACTAAGGATCAGTGCTTGATCCCCCCTCCCCCTTCCTGATTCTGTCAGTGTGTGTTCACTGTTATGACAGTGATCTGCGGGAAATTGAATCATGCCTCACAATTCGCTGGTGGTGTGAAATGAATTCAGGGAAAACAAACCCGGAGTAAAACCCTGTGTAAAAAAAAAAGACATACAAGGCACACCGAGAGGAGATGAAGAAGTTTAAGTATTTATCATACGCATATTTATGGAAAACTAGCTAACCTAAGAAGTGCTTTAAGAAGCAGCATGGAACACTCACCTGAAGAAATACGCCAAGAAACGAGAGAGGATCCCAGAGTTAGCGACGAAGTTGGAACCGGAATTGAGGGGAATGGACTGTAAACTACCATCTTGGTTTAACCTTCAGTCAGTTTTGGCAAGGGTAGGAGGGCAATGCATCCTAATAGTGTTTAGCCCGTGTTTGGCTCCTTCCCGCCTATCTTTGTTGTCTACCTTCCATTGTAGGAGGATCCACATCTAGTCTCGCATGCTTTACATATATACCATCTTACTTTAAAGTCACACCCTCTACTTCTTGGTGCCGTCTACCTTTATAGTCGATAGTTGCCAGCCTTTTCTGTCTACAACTAGGTTCAGTTTACATTCTTGTAGTCTAGTTCTAGTAGTGATAGTTTTCTGTCTGTTGTCAAGACTAAATGACGTCCCACATTTTTTGTTGAGGGTCATACACGTTTGTCTTGGTCTATTTTTATAGTTTGAGGTGTGTGGAGCGTGGGTGACTGTGAGAGTAGGTGGTAGGGCCGGGGCGGTGGTGGTGGTGGGTGGCAGCATCCTGGTCACTAGCACCTAGCCAGGGCCACCAAGCTGCATACCAACCCACCCACCGCGTTACTCTTGCCCTCATCCTCCCTGGTAATCAACTCATCATGGCAGCCTTCTACACTTTCCACCCTGGCCGTGTTTGCAAACACTAGCTAGTGCCCTGCCACACTTACCGTCACAGTAAGCAGTGGCCAGCTGGCTGTCCTCTCACTGCCACCAGCCAACACGTGCCACTCATTCACCATCTCTTCAGGCAGTTTTGCAAGCGCACACGCTCTCGTATGACTGACTGACTATTTATGATGATTCTCCAGAGAACCATCGCCCCCTCTGGAAAACAGATAGGGGTCTGTCGGTAATCCCCCTTATGTGTGCAAGGAGGGTATCGAAAAATCCTTCCATGTTAGTTACCATTTTGTCGTAGGCACATGTCAGTTACATTAGGCGTTTTGTGTGTGTGTGGGGGAGGGGGGCGTGCTCGCAGATTTGGGACTATTTTTTTTAACTAGAATTTTCCAGGTATATATTATAATGTACCCTTTTGGCCTACGTTCCAAGAAGTACAGATCGAGGTACTCCACACGTTCCCAGTAGCTTAGATGCTTAACTAAATCTATGCGGGCAGTGAAGGTTCTTTGAACATTTTTCAGTGCAGTTTCGCTTGTTTTGACTGTAGCTGTTTAAAGTATAGTAATACTCTAGCCTAGAAAGGACAAGTTATTTGGTAAGATTTTATGGTTTACCTATAGTAAATTCTGGGGAATAATGGTTCCAGACCATGTTTAATATTACTAACATTGTACGGGGGGGAATACGGCAGCTTTGTCATTAGTATGACAGCACAAACAAGGAAAGACCATGAAGGTCAAAAACCAGTTAAGAAACTGGTCCAGGAGCCATGAATCGACCTTTCTAATACACAACCAGGCCAGTACAAAACGATAGAGTATAAAACATAGGTAACTGTCAAGGCTGAGTGACTCAAATTGTTAAAACTGTAGGAATGAGAGTTGCAGGAAGCAGGCGCTTGTTTAGCTATCTCGTCAGCGTGTTACCCTATTCCTGCCTGTCTGGGACCATTGCAAATTGACGAAGTGCAACCCGCTCTTGTTGGCCGCTTTCGAGGGTCATCGCTCCCGTGGCCCAGTCCCAAACTAGACTGCTTAGTTGCTTGCCTCATTGATTGTGTTTGGTCCTGGCTGCACAGCCAAGCTGTGAAGGATATGTGAGCCAGCGGGCCACCAGCTTGGTTGATGAGGCTAGCCCAAGGCTGGGAGTACAAAAACTCTCTGAACTCATCAGAGGTATATTAAAGCACGCAGACCATTGATTAGGCTAGTACTAATGTCGCTAGTACTCCTTCATAAGAACATAAGAAAGAAGGAACAATGCAGCAGGCCTACTGACCCATTCGAAGCAGGTCCATGTCACCTCCCGGCTTAGACCAATGACCCACCTTGTCAGGTCACTTCCACTTCAGGAAGGAGCACGGCATCAGACCAAGTACCACAAGCTAGTCAGGTCCAACTCGCATCCACTCATGTATTTATCTAACCTATTTTTAAAACCACACAACGTTTTCGCTTCCATGACGGTACTCGGGAGTTTGTTCCACTCATCCACAATTCTTGCCAAGCCAGTTATTTCCTATATCCTTCCTGAATCTAAATTTTTCCAACTTGAAACCATTGCTGCGAGTCTTGGCTGGATATTTTCAGCACGCTATTTACATCCCCTTTATTCATGTCTTCCATTTATACACCTCAATCATATCCCCCTAATTCTACGCCTTTCTAGAGTGAAGGTTCATGGCTCTTGTCTATCCTCATAGGGAAGATTTCTGATACATGGGATCAACTTTGTCATCCTCCTCTGTATGTTTTCCAGTGCATTTATATCCATTCTGTAATTCGATGACCAAAACTGTGCAGCATAATCTAAACGAGGCCTAACCAAGGATATATAGTTGAACAACCCGAGGACTGAAGATTGAGACACTTATGCAGCATATGGGAATCTTTATTCAGGAAACGTTTCGCCACACAGTGGCTTCATCAGTCCAATACAAAGAGGAAGGCGTAAGGAGAGGAGTAGTATGAGGTAATCAGTCCCTCAACCTGGAGTCGATGTGTTCAGTCCATCAATCTTGTAGAATGTACAGCATAGGGCTGAACACATCGACTCCAGGTTGACGGACTGATTACCTCATGCTCCTCCTCTCCTTACGCCTTCCTCTTTGTATTGGACTGATGAAGCCACTGTGTGGCGAAACGTTTCCTGAATAAAGATTCCCATATGCTGCATACGTGTCTCAATCTTCAACTTGTCGGTTTTTCAAACCATTCATCACAACCCGAGGACTTCTCTTGTTTATACTTCTCGATATGAAGCCAAGGATTCCGTTAGCTTTATTGTGAACACTAATGCACTGTTGTCTTGGGTTCAGATTACTGCTAATCAGAACTCCTAAATCCTTTTCGCAATCAGTAGTATTAAGATCTACATTATTTAGTTTGTGTGGCATGGTTGTCCTGCCCAACATTTAGAACTTTACATTAAGTTACTCTTATGGGCCTATCTTGTCCCTAATCTTACTTCTGTATACCTGAAAGAACCCTTTTGGGTTAGTCTTCTAATCCCTTGTGACCTTAGCCTCATAATCCCTTTTTGCTTTTCTTACTTTTTTTATTTCTCTTTAATTGAATATATTGATTTCTTAACTGCCCATCCCCTCTTTGATATGTCTATATATACCTCTCTTTTGACCATTGAGATGTTTTAATTTATTGTTTATCCATTTGGGATTATTTTTGTTAGATTTAATTTCCGTACTTAGAACAAAATTTGCCTGGGCAACTAGAACTATTCTGTGAAAAACGTCATATTGGCAACCAACACCACCTACCTGACCCATAGTCAGGTCATCCCAATTTAGCCCACCCAGGTAATTTCTCATTCCCATGAAATCGGTCAGGCGAAAATCTAGGACAGAGATTTGATTGCAGTTATCTGGGTAATTCCATGATATATTAAAACTAAGTGATTTGTGATCACTTTCCCCAAGCTCACCATTAGCCTCAAGATTATTAATCAGTGAATCTTTGTTGGCAAGAACCAAGTCAAGCAGATTGTTTCCTCTAGTTGGTTCTGTCACAAACTGTTTTAAAAAGCAATCCTGAACATTAAGACACATGTGCAACATCTGGATATCTTTATTGTAGTAGACGTTTCGCCCTCCAGTGGCTTTATCAATACAGATTCTAGGACATAATAGGAAGACAGTAGAACTATATACAAAAGTTCTACAGTCTTCCTATTATGTCCTAGAATCTGTATTGATAAAGCCACTGGAGGGCGAAACGTCTACAATAAAGATATCCAGATGTTGCACATGTGTCTTAACTTTCATATTGTCGGTATTTTATACCTTTCTTGCACAATCCTGAACAGTATCAAGAAAGTCACTTGACTCAAGATTTCTTATCACATTGTTCCAATTTGTCTAAAGTTGATAAATTAGACACATGTGCAACTCTTGGGTATCTTTATTGAGGAAACGTTTCGCCACACAGTGGCTTCATCAGTCCATACAAAGGAGAATCTTGAAGAACAGGAGGAGAATGAGGTAATCAGTCCCTCAACCTTGAGTCGATGTGGTCAGTCCATCAATCTTGAATAGAATACGGCATACGTGCTGAGAAGGAGCTTCTTGGGATCTTAATACTTGGGAATTCTTCGCTTGCCTAATTCTTGGGCACGACCTACTTCAACATTGAACAAATGTTACACGACCTATGACTGCTGCACCTCTCCTGCCAACGGTTTATAAGCTCCTTCTCAGCACGTATGCCGTATTCTATTCAAGATTGATGGACTGACCACATCGACTCAAGGTTGAGGGACTGATTGGCGCAAGTGATCACAAATCCATCACCTTTAGCATTAATTGGGAATGCAAGAATAATGATAATACAGTAAAAATCCCCGATTTTCGTTCTGCCGATTATAATGGACTTAGGGAACATCTGTCTAATCTTGATTGGGGATATCTAGCTAATGATTTTATTGACGATAATCATACTTATGAATATGAAGGGATCTGCTTTTATGATTGTTTTCTTAATAATGTACACAGTGCCCAGAGTATATACATTCCCCAGAGAGAAATTAGGTCTAATAATAACGATCCCAAATGGGTTAACAGGAGGTTAAAGCATCTATTAGGGGAGAAAAGGGGAATTTATAGGCGCATTAGAAGAGGAGAGGTTAACCTTACTGACCAATATGTTCAGCTTAAAAGAGAAGTAAAAAAGGCGATTAGAAAGGCTAAACGTGACTATGAAATTAGAGTCGCTAATGAATCAAAGACTAATCCAAAGGGGTTCTTTCAAGTGTATAGGACGAAGGTGAAGGAAAAAGTAGGACCTCTGAAATCTGGGAATGGACAGCTGACGGATAATGAACTGGAAATGTGTTCCTTATTTAATGACTATTTTTTGTCAGTTTTTACACAGGAAGATGTAAATGAGATTCCAATAATTAACAATTATTTAGTTCCTGATGAATTTAAGTTAACTAATATTACTGTCACGAGGGACATGGTTATTAAACAGATAGACAAACTGAAACAAAATAAGTCCCCGGGACCCGATGAGTTGTTTTCAAGGGTACTTAAGGAATGCAAGATGGAGCTTAGTCAGCCATTAACGAGTGTATTCAATGCGTCCATCCTTACCAGTGTTGTGCCAGAGATGTGGAAGATGGCTAATGTGGTTCCTATATTCAAATCAGGGGATAAGTCCACTCCTTCAAATTACCGTCCAATAAGCCTGACATCTATAGTGGGCAAGTTATTAGAATCAATTATAGCTGACATTATCAGAAGTCACCTTGAAGAGCATAACTTGATAAATGAATCTCAGCATGGATTCACGAGAGGTCGTTCCTGCCTGACAAACTTACTGACGTTCTTCAATAGAACATTTGAGGCAGTTGACAGTGATAAGGAATATGATATTGTTTATTTGGATTTTAGTAAAGCCTTCGACAGAGTACCTCACAAGAGACTCTTAAGAAAAGTGGCAGCTCATGGTATAGGAGGTAAAGTTCTAGCATGGATTGAGGCATGGCTTACCAATAGAAAGCAGAGAGTTACCATTAATGGAGTGAAATCTGAATGGGGATTAGTCACTAGTGGCGTTCCACAAGGATCAGTTTTAGGGCCTCTCTTGTTCATAATTTACATTAATGACCTTGATGAAGGGATTACTAGTGACATGAGTAAGTTTGCTGATGATACAAAGATAGGCCGTATAATTCACTCTGAGGAGGATATCAATGAACTCCAGGACGATTTGAACAAATTAATGTCTTGGTCAGAGAAATGGCAGATGAAGTTTAATGTGGATAAGTGTAAGGTACTTGCCCTTGGTAATGAAAATAACCCTCGAAGCTATAATCTAGGTGAAGTAGAGCTTGGTCATACAGAATGTGAAAAAGACTTGGGAGTCATGGTAAGCAGAAATCTAAAGCCAAGACAGCAGTGCCTCAGTGTGCGCAACAAGGCCAACAGATTACTTGGATTTATCTCAAGACAAATCTAGGTGTGGGGTGGGGGCACTGGCCAACGCAGTGGAGGGAGCTGTTAGGTCTTTAAACTAGGAATAGTTAGTGGTATGGGTTTTGGCGGGAAAACTGTGAAGTCGCAGGGTAGTAACATGAGTACTAGGAGAACTAGTAATAGGCAAAATGAGGTGGATATTGGAAAGCCAGTGGCACTAATTGACAAGGACAGTAATAAGTTTAGTGGAATAACAGAAAGGAGCAGGAAGGGTAAAGAGAGTGGAGGGTCATTAAAAATTTATTACACAAATAGTCGCAGTGCTAGGAATAAGATGGACGAGCTGAGACTAGTTGCTAGTGCAGGTAACATAGATGTATTTGCCATTACTGAGACGTGGTTTAATTCAAAAAGTCGGGACATGCCTGCAGAATGTCACATTCAGGGTTTTAAATTGTTCCAAGTAGATAGAAGTATCGGGAAGGGGGGTGGGGTGGCATTGTATGTCCGAGATCGCTTGAACTGTTGCATAAAAACGGGTATTAAGTCTGAAGTAACACATACAGAGTCTGTTTGGATAGAATTTTCAGAGGGGCATGAAAAATTAATTTTAGGTGTGATATACCGTCCCCCAAATTTAGATAGGGACCAAGGGAGACTACTATGGGAGGAAATTGTTAGGGCCACAAGGCACGATAATGTAGTAATTCTAGGAGACTTTAACTTTAGTCATATTGATTGGAATTTCTTGACTGGGAATTTAGAATCATACGATTTCTTAGAAGTAGTTCAGGATTGTTTTTTGAAGCAGTTTGTGACAGAACCTACAAGGGGAAATAACCTGCTTGACTTAGTTCTGGCAAACAATGAATCCCTTGTTAATAATTTAGAAGTTTCAGAGGAACTGGGTGCTAGCGACCACAAATCAATTACATTTAGAATTGAATGGAAGTATGATAGTAGGGATAACTCAGTAACAGTCCCAGATTTTCGCTTAGCAGATTACGATGGGCTTAGAGAACACTTATCATCTGTTGACTGGGGTAACGAAGAGAGCTATCAATATGACAGTTTTCTGAACACAATACATGCTGCTCAAAGAACGTTTATCCCTTATAAGGAAATTAGATCAAATAGAAATGACCCAAAATGGATGAATAATAGGCTGAAATATCTACTAGGGCATAAGAAAGGAATTTATAGGCGTATGAAAAGAGGCGAGGGTCACCTTATGAATCAGTATATTGACATTAAGAGGGACATTAAAAAGGGGATAAGAAAAGCTAAAAGGGACTATGAAATTAAAGTTGCTAGGGATTCTAAAACTAACCCAAAAAGTTTTTTCCAGGTATATAGAACAAAAGTCAGAGATAAGATAGGTCCCCTTAAAAATAACTATGGGCATCTTACTGACAAAGAGAATGAAATGTGCTCGATTTTAAATAATTATTTTCTCTCGGTTTTTACACAGGAAGACACTAATAATATTCCGGTAATTAATTTTTATAGTGGATCAGAAGAAGATAAATTATGTAACATCACAGTCACTAGTGAAATGGTTGTGAAGCAGATAGACAGACTGAAGCAAAATAAGTCACCGGGTCCTGATGAGGTTTTTTCAAGGGTTCTTAAGGAATGCAAAATGGAAGTCTGTGAACCATTAACTAATATTTTTAATTTATCTCTTCAAACAGGTGTAGTGTCTGATATGTGGAAGATGGCTAATGTGATTCCTATTTTTAAAACAGGGGACAAGTCGTTACCGTCAAATTACCGCCCAATAAGCCTGACCTCAATTGTAGGCAAGCTGCTAGAGTCAATTATAGCTGAGATTATAAGAAGCCATCTCGATAAGCATAGCTTGATTAATGATACTCAGCATGGATTCACAAGAGGCCGGTCTTGTCTAACTAATTTATTAACTTTCTTCAGTAAAGCTTTTGAGGCTGTTGACCACGATAAAGAATTTGATATTGTTTACTTAGATTTTAGTAAGGCATTTGATAGAGTTCCGCACCAAAGACTGTTGAAGAAAATAGCAGCACATGGCATTGGGGGAAGGGTGCTCTCGTGGATCAAATCATGGCTCACAGACAGGAAGCAGAGAGTGTCCATAAATGGGGTTAAATCCGAGTGGGGATCAGTAACAAGTGGCGTTCCACAGGGATCAGTCTTGGGCCCGTTGTTGTTTATAATATATATCAATGATCTTGATGAAGGAATTACTAGTGATATGAGCAAATTCGCCGATGACACGAAGATAGGTAGGATAATTGATTCAAACGTAGATGTTAGGGAACTTCAGGAGGATTTAGACAAACTCTACTCTTGGTCAGAAAAGTGGCAGATGCAGTTCAATGTAGATAAATGCAAGGTTCTGAAGCTCGGGAGTGTCCATAACCCTAGCACTTATAAGTTAAATAATGTAGAACTTAGCCATACAGATTGCGAAAAGGACTTGGGGGTCATGGTAAGCAGCAACCTTAGACCAAGACAGCAATGCCTAAGCATACGAAATAAGGCAAATAGATTACTGGGATTTATATCAAGAAGTGTAAGCAACAGAAGTCCAGAGGTCATACTGCAGCTTTATACATCATTAGTAAGGCCTCACCTAGATTATGCAGCTCAATTCTGGTCTCCATATTACAGAATAGACATAAATTCGTTAGAAAACATTCAGCGTAGGATGACTAAATTAATACATAGCATTAGAAATCTTCCCTATGAAGAAAGATTGAAGACTCTTAAGTTACATTCACTTGTTAGACGAAGAATGAGGGGAGACCTGATTGAAGTGTATAAGTGGAAGATAGGTATTAATAAAGGGGATATTAACAAGGTCTTGAGGATATCTCTCCAAGAGAGAACCCGCAGTAATGGATTTAAATTAGATAAGTTTAGATTTAGAAAGGACATAGGAAAGTATTGGTTTGGAAATAGGGTAGTTGATGAGTGGAACAGTCTACCTAGTTGGGTTATTGAGGCTAGGACTTTGGGTAGTTTCAAATTTAGGTTGGATAAGTACATGAGTGGGAAGGGTTGGATTTGAGTGGGACTTGCACATCGGAGCTTATTTCTTGGGTAGGATTGAAAATTGGATTGGTCAATTTTTTGTTAGTGGGATGAATTGTAAAGGACCTGCCTAGTATGGGCCAACAGGCCTGCTGCAGTGTTCCTCCTTTCTTATGTTCTTATGTTAAGTATAAGTAACAGAAGTCCGAAAGTTATTTTACAGCTCTATACATCACTAGTGAGGCCTCATTTAGATTATGCTGCTCAGTTTTGGTCCCCTTACTACAGGATGGACATAGACTCATTAGAGAACATACAGAGAAGAATGACTAAAATGATTTACTGTGTAAGGAACCTCCCGTATGAAGATAGACTTAAAGCCTTAAATCTCCATAAGAACATAAGAACATAAGAAAGGAGGAACACTGCAGCAGGCCTGTTGGCCCATACTAGGCAGGTCCTTTACAATTCATCCCACTAACAAACATTTGAACAACCCAATTTTCAATGTTACCCAAGAAATAAGCTCTGATGTGCAAGTCCCACTCAAATCCAACCCCTCCCACTCATAAGAACATAAGAAGAACATAAGAAAGGAGGAACACTGCAGCAGGCCTTTTGGCCCATACTAGGCAGGTCCTTTAGAATTCATCCCACTAACAAACATTTGACCAACCCAATTTTCAATGCTACCCAAGAAATAAGCTCTGATGTGCAAGTCCCTCTCAAATCCAACCCTTCCCACTCATGTATTTATCCAACCTAAATTTGAAACTACCCAAAGTCCTAGCCTCAATAACCCAACTAGGTAGACTGTTCCACTCATCAACTACCCTATTTCCAAACCAATACTTTCCTATGTCCTTTCTAAATCTAAACTTATCTAATTTAAATCCATTACTGCGGGTTCTCTCTTGGAGAGATATCCTCAAGACCTTGTTAATATCCCCTTTATTAATACCTATCTTCCACTTATACACTTCGATCAGGTCTCCCCTCATTCTTCGTCTAACAAGTGAATGTAACTTAAGAGTCTTCAATCTTTCTTCATAAGGAAGATTTCTAATGCTATGTATTAATTTAGTCATCCTACGCTGAATGTTTTCTAACGAATTTATGTCCATTCTGTAATATGGAGACCAGAATTGAGCTGCATAATCTAGGTGAGGCCTTACTAATGATGTATAAAGCTGCAGTATGACCTCTGGACTTCTGTTGCTTACACTTCTTGATATAAATCCCAGTAATCTATTTGCCTTATTACGTACGCTTAGGCATTGCTGTCTTGGTTTAAGGTTGCTGCTAACCATAACCCCCAAGTCCTTTTCGCAATCTGTATGGTTAAGTTCTACATTATTTAACTTATAAGTGCTAGGGTTATGGACACTCCCGAGCTTCAGAACCTTGCATTTATCTACATTGAACTGCATCTGCCACTTTTCTGACCAAGAGTAGAGTTTGTCTGTTGTGATGAATGGTTTGAAAAACCGACAAGTTGAAGATTGAGACACTTATGCAGCATATGGGAATCTTTATTCAGGAAACGTTTCGCCACACAGTGGCTTCATCAGTCCAATACAAAGACTCCATCGACTCCAGGCTGAGGGACTGATTACCTCATACTCCTCCTCTCCTTACGCCTTCCTCTTTGTAATGGACTGATGAAGCCACTGTGTGGCGAAACGTTTCCTGAATAAAGATTCCCATATGCTGCATAAGTGTCTCAATCTTCAGAGTTTGTCTAAATCCTCCTGAAGTTCCCTAACATCTACGTTTGAATCAATTATCCTACCTATCTTCGTGTCATCGGCGAATTTGCTCATATCACTAGTAATTCCTTCATCAAGATCATTGATATATATTATAAACAACAACGGGCCCAAGACTGATCCCTGTGGAACGCCACTTGTTACTGATCCCCACTCGGATTTAACCCCATTTATGGACACTCTTTGCTTCCTGTCTGTGAGCCATGATTCGATCCACGAGAGCACCCTTCCCCCAATGCCATGAGCTGCTACTTTCTTCAACAGTCTTTGGTGCGGAACTCTATCAAATGCCTTACTAAAATCTAAGTAAATAATATCAAATTCTTTATCGTGGTCAACAGCCTCAAAAGCTTTACGGAAGAAAGTTAATAAATTAGTTAGACAAGACCGGCCTCTTGTGAATCCATGCTGAGTATCATTAATCAAGCTATGCTTATCGAGATGGCTTCTTATAATCTCAGCTATAATTGACTCTAGTAATTTGCCTACAATTGAGGTCAGGCTTATGGGGCGGTAATTTGACGGTAATGACTTGTCCCCTGTTTTAAAAATAGGAATTACATTAGCCATCTTCCACATATCAGACACTGCACCTGTTTGAAGAGATAAATTAAAAATATTAGTTAATGGTTCACAGACTTCCATTTTGCATTCCTTTAGAACCCTTGAAAAAACCTCATCAGGACCCGGTGACTTATTTTGCTTCAGTCTGTCTATCTGCTTCACAACCATTTCACTAGTGACTGTGATGTTACATAATTTATCTTCTTCTGATCCACTATAAAAATCAATTACCGGAATATTATTAGTGTCTTCCTGTGTAAAAACCGAGAGAAAATAATTATTTAAAATCGAGCACATTTCATTCTCTTTGTCAGTAAGATGCCCATAGTTATTTTTAAGGGGACCTATCTTATCTCTGACTTTTGTTCTATAGACCTGAAAAAAACTTTTTGGGTTAGTTTTAGAATCCCTAGCAACTTTAATTTCATAGTCCCTTTTAGCTTTTCTTATCCCCTTTTTAATGTCCCTCTTAATGTCAATATACTGATTCATAAGATGACCCTCGCCTCTTTTGATACGCCTATAAATTCCTTTCTTATGCCCCAGTAGATATTTCAGCCTATTATTCAACCATTTTGGGTCATTTCTATTTGATCTAATTTCCTTATAAGGGATAAACGTTCTTTGAGCAGCATGTATTGTGTTCAGAAAACTGTCATATTGATAGCTCTCTTCGTTACCCCAGTCAACAGATGATAAGTGTTCTCTAAGCCCATCGTAATCTGCTAAGCGAAAATCTGGGACTGTTACTGAGTTATCCCTACTATCATACTTCCATTCAATTCTACATGTAATTGATTTGTGGTCGCTAGCACCCAGTTCCTCTGAGACTTCTAAATTATTAACAAGGGATTCATTGTTTGCCAGAACTAAGTCAAGCAGGTTATTACCCCTTGTAGGTTCTGTCACAAACTGCTTCAAAAAACAATCCTGAACTACTTCTAAGAAATCGTATGATTCTAAATTCCCAGTCAAGAAATTCCAATCAATATGACTAAAGTTAAAGTCTCCTAGAATTACTACATTATCGTGCCTTGTGGCCCTAACAATTTCCTCCCATAGTAGTCTCCCCTGGTCCCTATCTAAATTTGGGGGACGGTATATCACACCTAAAATTAATTTTTCATGCCCCTCTGGAGAGGCGTAGAATGAGGGGAGATATCATTGAAGTGTATAAGTGGATGACGGGCATAAACAAGGGAGACATTAATAAAGTACTTAGGGTGTCGAACCAGGTAAGAACCAGGAATAATGGATTTAAGTTGGATAAATTTAGATTTAGAAAGGACATAGGTAAGTACTGGTTTTCTAACAGAGTTGTAGATGCGTGGAACAGTCTTCCCAGTGGGGTGATAGAGGCTAGGACCTTAGGTAGCTTTAAGAAGAGACTGGACAAATATGTATCACAGTTCCTTAACGATGTATCACAGTTCCTTAACGATGTATTCTACTCAAGATTGATGGACTGAGCACATCGACTCATCTACAAGAGTGGTGACGTGTACTTAGCACAGTGGTGACGTGTACTTAGCACAGTGGTGACGTGTACTTAGCTCAGTGGTGACGTGTACTTAGCTTTGAGTGGTGACGTGTACTTAGCTCTGTGAAGACCTATTTGTGTGCTCTCTGTGAATCTGATCAGGATGCCCTCTCTTGAGCAGCTTTACCAGCAGCTGAGAGAAGAACTCAGAGTCGCTAAACTGGAGATACGGCGATTAACGGAGGAGAACAGGAGGATTCGTAGTAATCCTCCTGTTGTGAGTCCCCAGGTTAAGAGGGGAGCTTGGTCAGTGGCCGGGCAACATGGAACCAAGCTGAAGATTAAGAAAACGGTTGGAGAGGCAGAAACAACGAGAAACCAGAAGACTGCCGTGGAAACTTCCAACTCATTCTCGGTGCTACCTGACGAATGTGAGTGTTCTACTGGGAATGCCACAACGAGCACCAAGGAAGCATTGCCAGACGTGAGTGAGACATCCCTAGAAACCCCAACGAAGACCATCGAGAACGTCATGACGAATTCTACAAGTGGTGTAATGCTACCTGGCGAATGTGAGTCGACTACTCGGAGCATCACTACAGACGTCGCCAAGGAAGGTAAAAACATTGTTGTTGTTGGGGATAGTCAGATTAGGTACATGGATAGGGCATTCTGTTTGAAGGATAGGATTAGGAGGCAGAGAGTGTGTTTTCCTGGGGCTGGGATGAAGGATATTCTTAGCCGTCTGGATGACATCATGAGAGGTAATGGGAGCAATCCTATTATCTGTCTCAGTGCTGGAGGCAACGATGTTGGCAGACGTAGGAGGGAGGACCTGATTAGCAGGTATAGGTCAGCAATAGAGATAATTAGGAAGAAGGGTGGGAAACCTGTCATATGTGGCATTTTGCCAAGGAGAGGAGTTGGAAATGAATGGTTGTCCAGAGCAATTGGTGTCAATTGCTGGCTGGACAAATACTGTAAGGAAAATGCGGTAACATTCATTGACAACTGGGACCTCTTCTATGGCAAAAATGACATGTATGCCAGGGATGGGGTTCACTTGTCTAGGAGTGGGGTGGGAGCACTGGCAAACGCAGTGGAGGGAGCTGTTAGGTCTTTAAACTAGGAATAGTTAGTGGTATGGGTTTCTGCGGGAAAACTGTGAAGTCTCAGGGTAGTAATATGAGTACTAGGAGAACTAGTAATAGGCAAAATGAGGTGGATATCGGAAGGCCATTGGCACTAATTGACAAGGACAGTAATAGGTTTAGTGGAATAACAGCAAGGAGCAGCAATGATAAAGAGAAAGGAGGGTCCTTAAGTATATATTACACAAATAGTCGCAGTGCTAGGAATAAGATGGACGAGTTGAGGCTAGTTGCTAGTGCAGGTGCAGTGTTCAGTGGTCAGTCGTCACGTGAGGTCACAGACCCTGAGCTGCTTTGGGGATTAGCGTGGACGGTTACAAAGCATGGCTTGCTTCTGCAGTGTTTTAAAAACTGAGGTTGGAGAGTTGAAGGAGGAGGTCTTGCTTCTCCAGGAGGAGATTAGGAGGCTGAAGGTCCACCTCAATGGGCCTGGGAGAGAGTGTGAGGTGGTTGGAGATGTGGGGAATGAGGCTTCTAGCAGTGAGGTGCAGTCTGTCTCTCACTGTGAGGAGGCTGTAGGTGGGGAGGTAGCAACGGCTACCAGCAGTGAGGTGCAGCCCAGCACCTGCTACAAGTGGCGAGTTGTTCACAGTAATGGGAGGCGCATCAGAGTAAGGAAAGTTAAGAGTGAAGATCTGAAGGTAGGAAATCGCTTCTCTGTTCTCCAGGATGAATGTACTTCAGTGGCCAGTGAAGGTAAGGGTACTACTGCCCCTGCTAATGAAGGTAAGCGCATTCTTGTGGTTGGTGACTCTCAGGTAAGATATGTTGACCGTGCTTTTTGTAATAGGAATAAGAAGATGAGAGATAGAGTGTGCTTCCCTGGAGCTGGTGTTGGGGACATTGTCAACAGACTGGATAATATCATGTCAGGTAATGGGAACAAGCCCATTATCTGTCTCAGTGCTGGTGGAAATGATATTGGGAAGGGTAGGAGAGAAGAGCTGCTAGATAAGTACAGGTCAGCTATAGATTTCATTAAGTCTAAGGGAGGGATCCCAATCATATGTAGCATCTTGCCTAGAAGGGGAGTAGGAAATGAATGGTTGTCTAGGGCAATTGGTGTAAATTGCTGGCTAGACAGATACTGCAAGGAACTTGCAATCCCATTCATTGACAACTGGAACAACTTTTATGGCAAACATGATATGTATGCAAGGGATGGGGTTCATCTCTCTGGGGCAGGGGTGGTAGCACTTGCAGACTCGATTGAGAAGGCCATTGGTGAAATGCCTATGATTTTAAACTGATGGAAGATAGAGGTATGGGTGTGTGTGGGAAACAAGCAGGTTGCAACACTAGGGTTGGAAACAGTAAATGTATAAAAGGCATTCAGCATGAAGTTATAAATAAAGACAATAGAACAGGTCAGCAAACAAAGGGGGACAGCAGAGGGCAGCAAGGGACTAGCTCCCTTAAGGTTTACTATACTAATAGCAGGAGTGTTAGAAATAAGATAGATGAGCTAAGATTAATTGCAAGTGCAGGAAACATAGATATTATTGCTATAACAGAGACCTGGCTCAATCTGAAAGATAGAGAGATGCCCTCTGAATGTCACATACAAGGCTATAAATTATTCCACACTGACAGGGTCAACAGGAAAGGTGGTGGAGTAGCGATGTACGTCAGAGACAATTTAAATTGTTGTGTTAGACAAGATATTAAATTAGAAGCGTCAGCCACTGAATCTGTTTGGTTACAGCTTCTCGAGGGCCGAGAAAAACTAATTTTGGGTGTGATTTACAGGGCCCCAAATCTTGATAGGGAGTGCAGTAAACTTCTATGGGACGAAATTCGTAAGGCATCTACATACGAAAATGTTGTGCTAATGGGAGATTTCAACTATAGACAGATTGACTGGAGCAATTTGACAGGAAATTTAGAGTCGGGTGACTTTCTTGATACGATCCAGGATTGTTTTTTAAAACAGTTTGTGACAGAGCCAACTAGGGGAAATAACCTCCTTGACTTGGTTCTTGCCAGTAGGGAAACACTAATTTATAATCTTGAGGTTAATGATGAGCTTGGGGAGAGTGATCACAAATCACTCAGTTTTAACATATCATGGAATTCCCCTAATAATGGCAATCAAGTCTCCGTCCCTGACTTTCGCTTGGCTGATTTCATAGGACTGAAAAATTACTTAGGTGGGCTGAACTGGAATGACCTGACTAGGGGTCAGGTAGGTGGTGATGGTTGCCGATATGATGCTTTCCAGGGCATAGTTCTAGCTGCTCAGTCAAATTATGTTCCAAATAGGGAAATCAGATCAAACAAAAATGATCCTAAATGGATGAACAATAGATTAAAATATCTGATTGGTCAAAAGAGAGGCATATATAGGCAAATCAAAAGAGGAGAGGGGCAATTAAGAAATCGATATATTCAGTTAAAGAGAGAAATAAAAAAGGGAATTAGAAAAGCAAAAAGAGATTATGAGGTTAAAGTTGCAAGAGAATCGAAGACTAACCCAAAAGGATTCTTTCAGGTATACAGAAGTAAGATCAGGGACAAGATAGGCCCACTCAAAAGTTCCTCGGGTCAGCTCACTGACAGTGATAAGGAAATGTGTAGAATTTTTAACACATACTTCCTCTCAGTTTTTACACAGGAGGATACCAGCGATATTCCAGTAATGATAAATTATGTAGAACAGGACGATAATAAACTGTGCACTATTAGGGTCACAAGTGACATGGTCCTTAGGCAAATAGATAAATTAAAACCTAACAAATCCCCAGGCCCTGATGAACTGTATGCAAGGGTTCTAAAGGAATGTAAAGAGGAGCTTAGCACACCTTTGGCTAATCTTTTCAACATATCACTACAAACTGGCATGGTGCCAGATAAGTGGAAAATGGCAAATGTGATACCTATTTTCAAAACAGGTGACAGGTCCTTAGCTTCGAACTATAGACCAATAAGCCTAACCTCCATAGTGGGAAAATTTATGGAATCAATAATTGCCGAGGCAGTTCGTAGCCACCTTGAAAAGCATAAATTAATCAACGAATCTCAGCATGGTTTTACAAAGGGGCGTTCCTGCCTTACGAATTTATTAACTTTTTTCACTAAGGTATTTGAGGAGGTAGATCATGGTAATGAATATGATATTGTGTATATGGACTTCAGTAAGGCTTTTGACAGGGTCCCACATCAGAGACTATTGAGGAAAATTAAAGCACATGGAATAGGAGGAGAAATTTTTTCCTGGATAGAGGCATGGTTGACAAATAGGCAGCAGAGAGTTTGCATAAATGGGGAGAAATCAGAGTGGGGAAGCGTCACGAGCGGTGTTCCACAGGGGTCAGTGTTGGGCCCCCTGCTGTTCACAATCTACATAAACGACATAGATGAGGGCATAAAGAGCGACATCGGCAAGTTTGCCGATGACACCAAAATAGGCCGTCGAATTCATTCTGACGAGGACATTCGAGCACTCCAGGAAGATTTGAATAGACTGATGCAGTGGTCGGAGAAGTGGCAGATGCAGTTTAATATAGACAAATGCAAAGTTCTAAATGTTGGACAGGACAATAACCATGCCACATATAAACTAAATAATGTAGATCTTAATATTACGAATTGCGAAAAAGATTTAGGAGTTCTGGTTAGCAGTAATCTGAAACCAAGACAACAGTGCATAAGTGTTCGCAATAAAGCTAATAGAATCCTTGGCTTCATATCAAGAAGCATAAATAATAGGAGTCCTCAGGTTGTTCTTCAACTCTATACATCCTTGGTTAGGCCTCATTTAGATTATGCTGCACAGTTTTGGTCACCGTATTACAGAATGGATATAAATTCTCTGGAAAATGTACAAAGGAGGATGACAAAGATGATCCCATGTATCAGAAACCTTCCCTATGAGGATAGACTAAGGGCCCTGAAACTGCACTCTCTAGAAAGACGTAGAATTAGGGGGGATATGATTGAGGTTTATAAGTGGAAGACAGGAATAAATAAAGGGGATGTAAATAGTGTGCTGAAAATATCTAGCCTAGACAGGACTCGCAGCAATGGTTTTAAGTTGGAAAAATTCAGATTCAGGAGGGATATAGGAAAGTACTGGTTTGGTAATAGGGTTGTGGATGAGTGGAACAAACTCCCAAGTACCGTTATAGAGGCCAGAACGTTGTGTAGCTTTAAAAATAGGTTGGATAAATACATGAGTAGATGTGGGTGGGTGTGAGTTAGACCTGATAGCTTGTGCTAACAGGTCGGTTGCCGTGTTCCTCCCTTAAGTCAATGTGACCTGACCTGACTAGGTTGGGTGCATTGGCTTAAGCCGGTAGGGACTTGGACCTGCCTCGCATGGGCCAGTAGGCCTTCTGCAGTGTTCATTCGTTCTTATGTTCTTCTTATGTTCTTAGGTAACATAGATGTATTTGCCATTACTGAGACGTGGTTTAATTCAAAAAGTCGGGACATGCCTGCAGAATGTCACATTCAGGGTTTCAAATTGTTCCAAGTAGATAGAAGTATCGGGAAGGGGGGTGGGGTGGCATTGTATGTCCGAGATCGCTTGAACTGTTGCATTAAAACGGGTATTAAGTCTGAAGTAACACATACAGAGTCTGTTTGGATAGAATTTTCAGAGGGGCATGAAAAATTAACTTTAGGTGTGATATACCGTCCCCCAAATTTAGATAGGGACCAGGGAAGACTACTATGGGAGGAAATTGTTAGGGCCACAAGGCACGATAATGTAGTAATTCTAGGAGACTTTAACTTTAGTCATATTGATTGGAATTTCTTGACTGGGAATTTAGAATCATACGACTTCTTAGAAGTAGTTCAGGATTGCTTTCTGAAGCAGTTTGTGACAGAACCTACAAGGGGTAATAACCTGCTTGACTTAGTTCTGGCAAACAATGAATCCCTTGTTAATAATTTAGAAGTTTCAGAAGAACTGGGTGCTAGCGACCACAAATCAATTACATTTAGAATTGAATGGAAGTATGATAGTAGGGATAACTCAGTAACAGTCCCAGATTTTCGCTTAGCAGATTACGATGGGCTTAGAGAACACTTATCATCTGTTGACTGGGGTAACGAAGAGAGCTATCAATATGACAGTTTTCTGAACACAATACATGCTGCTCAAAGAACATTTATCCCTTATAAAGAAATTAGATCAAATAGAAATGACCCAAAATGGATGAATAATAGGCTGAAATATCTACTAGGGCATAAGAAAGGAATTTATAGGCGTATCAAAAGAGGCGAGGGTCATCTTATGAACCAGTATATTGACATTAAGAGGGACATTAAAAAGGGGATAAGAAAAGCTAAAAGGGACTATGAAATTAAAGTTGCTAGGGATTCTAAAACTAACCCAAAAAGTTTTTTCCAGGTATATAGAACAAAAGTCAGAGATAAGATAGGTCCCCTTAAAAATAACTATGGGCATCTTACTGACAAAGAGAAAGAAATGTGCTCGATTTTAAATAATTATTTTCTCTCGGTTTTTACACAGGAAGACACTAGTAGTGTTCCGGTAATTAATTTTTATAGTGGGCCAGAAGAAGATAAATTATGTAACATCACAGTCACTAGTGAAATAGTTGTGAAGCAGATAGACAGACTGAAGCAAAATAAGTCACCGGGTCCTGATGAGGTTTTTTCAAGGGTTCTAAAGGAATGCAAAATGGAAGTCTGTGAACCATTAACTAATATTTTTAATTTATCTCTTCAAACAGGTGTAGTGTCTGATATGTGGAAGATGGCTAATGTAATTCCTATTTTTAAAACAGGGGACAAGTCGTTACCGTCAAATTACCGCCCAATAAGCCTGACCTCAATTGTAGGCAAATTACTAGAGTCAATTATAGCTGAAATTATAAGAAGCCATCTCGATAAGCATAGCTTGATTAATGATACTCAGCATGGATTCACAAGAGGCCGGTCTTGTCTAACTAATTTATTAACTTTTTTCAGTAAAGCTTTTGAGGCTGTTGACCACGATAAAGAATTTGATATTATTTACTTAGATTTTAGTAAGGCATTTGATAGAGTTCCGCACCAAAGACTGTTGAAGAAAGTAGCAGCCCATGGCATTGGGGGAAGAGTGCTCTCGTGGATCGAATCATGGCTCACAGACAGGAAGCAGAGAGTGTCCATAAATGGGGTTAAATCCGAGTGGGGATCAGTAACAAGTGGCGTTCCACAGGGATCAGTCTTGGGCCCGTTGTTGTTTATAATATATATCAATGATCTTGATGAAGGAATTACTAGTGATATGAGCAAATTCGCCGATGACACGAAGATAGGTAGGATAATTGATTCAAAAGTAGATGTTAGGGAACTTCAGGAGGATTTAGACAAACTCTACTCTTGGTCAGAAAAGTGGCAGATGCAGTTCAATGTAGATAAATGCAAGGTTCTGAAGCTCGGGAGTGTCCATAACCCTAGCACTTATAAGTTAAATAATGTAGAACTTAGCCATACAGATTGCGAAAAGGACTTGGGGGTTATGGTAAGCAGCAACCTTAAACCAAGACAGCAATGCCTAAGCGTACGTAATAAGGCAAATAGATTACTGGGATTTATATCAAGAAGTGTAAGCAACAGAAGTCCAGAGGTCATACTGCAGCTTTATACATCATTAGTAAGGCCTCACCTAGATTATGCAGTTCAATTCTGGTCTCCATATTACAGAATGGACATAAATTCTTTAGAAAACATTCAGCGTAGGATGACTAAATTAATACATAGCATTAGAAATCTTCCTTATGAAGAAAGATTGAAGACTCTTAAGTTACATTCACTTGTTAGACGAAGAATGAGGGGAGACCTGATCGAAGTGTATAAGTGGAAGATAGGTATTAATAAAGGGGATATTAACAAGGTCTTGAGAATATCTCTCCAAGAGAGAACCCGCAGTAATGGATTTAAATTAGATAAGTTTAGATTTAGAAAGGACATAGGAAAGTATTGGTTTGGAAATAGGGTAGTAGATGAGTGGAACAGTCTACCTAGTTGGGTTATTGAGGCTAGGACTTTGGGTAGTTTCAAATTTAGGTTGGATAAATACATGAGTGGGATGGGTTGGATTTGAGTGGGACTTGCACATCAGAGCTTATTTCTTGGGTAGCATTGAAAATTGGGTAGGTCAAATGTTTGTTAGTGGGATGAATTGTAAAGGACCTGCCTAGTATGGGCCAACAGGCCTGCTGCAGTGTTCCTCCTTTCTTATGTTCTTATGTTCTTATGAGGGGCTGGGTTTGATTGGTGTTGGGGGGTGCAGGAGTTGTTTCTTGAGTAGCTTTAGGTAGATGTCGTTTTGATAAGGACCTGCCTCGTATGGGCCAGTAGGCCTTCTGCAGTGTTCCTACATTCTTATGTTCTTATGTTCTTATGTATAGAGCTGTAAAATAACTTTTGGACTTCTGTTACTTATACTTCCTGCGGAATGTCATATTCAGGGTTTTAAATTGTTCCAAGAAGATAGAAGTATTGGGAGGGGGGGTGGGGTGGCATTGTATGTCCGAGATCGCTTGAACTGTTGCATAAAAACGGGTATTAAGTCTGAAGTAACACATACAGAGTCTGTTTGGATAGAATTTTCAGAGGGGCATGAAAAACTGATTTTAGGAGTGATATACCGTCCCCCTAACTTAGATAGGGACCAAGGGAAACTACTATGGGAGGAAATTGTTAAGGCCACAAGGCACGATAATGTAGTAATTCTAGGAGACTTTAACTTTAGTCATGTTGATTGGAATTTCTTGACTGGGAATTTAGAATCGTACGACTTCTTAGAAGTATTTCAGGATTGTTTTTTGGGAGTGCCCATAACCCTAGTACTTATAAATTAAATGATGTAGAACTTAGCCATACAGATTGCGAAAAGGACTTGGGGGTTATGGTGAGCAGCAACCTTAAACCAAGACAGCAATGCCTAAGCGTACGTAATAAGGCAAATATCTGGGTATCTTTATTGTAGACGTTTCGCCATCCAGTGGCTTTATCAATACAAATTCCAGGACATAACTTGAAGACAGTAGAACTATGTACAGAAGATGAGGTAATCAGTCCCTCAACCTAGGAGTAGGTGCGAACAGCACCATAGTCGTGGAGATTCTCCACGACTATGGTGCTGTTCGCACCTACTCCTAGGTTGAGGGACTGATTACCTCATCTTCTGTACATAGTTCTACTGTCTTCAAGTTATGTCCTGGAATTTGTATTGATAAAGCCACTGGATGGCGAAACGTCTACAATAAAGATACCCAGATGTTGCACATGTGTCTTACTCTCATCTTGTCGGTATTATATACCATTCGTACACAATAAGGCAAATAGATTACTGGGATTTATATCAAGAAGTGTAAGCAACAGAAGTCCAGAGGTCATACTGCAGCTTTATACATCATTAGTGGGGCCTCACCTTGATTGTGCAGCTCAGTTCTGGTCTCCGTGTTACAAAATGGACATAAATTCGTTAGAAAACATTCAGCGTAGGATGACTAAATTAATACATAGCATCAGAAATCTTCCTTATGAAGAAAGATTGAAGACTCTTAAGTTACATTCACTTGTTAGACGAAGAATGAGGGGAGACCTGATCGAAGTGTATAAGTGGAAGATAGGTATTAATAAAGGGGATATTAATAAGGTCTTGAGGATGTCTCTCCAAGAGAGAACGCGCAGTAATGGATTTAAATTAGATAAGTTTAGATTTAGAAAGGACATAGGAAAGTATTGGTTTGGAAATAGGGTAGTTGATGAGTGGAACAGTCTACCTAGTTGGGTTATTGAGGCTGGGACTTTGGGTAGTTTCAAATCTAGGTTGGATAAGTACATGAGTGGGAGGGGTTGGATTTGAGTGGGACTTTCACATCAGAGCTTATTTCTTGGGTGGCATTGAAAATTGGGTTGGGCAAATGTTTTGTTAGTGGGATGAATTGTAAAGGACCTGCCTAGTATGGGCCAGCAGGCCTCCTGCAGTGTTCCTCCTTTCTTATGTTCTTATGTTCTTATGTTCTCCTCCTGTTCTTCAAGATTCTCCTTTGTATAGACTGATGAAGCCACTGTGTGGCGAAACGTTTCCTCAATAAAGATACCCAAAAGTTGCACATGTGTCTAATTTATCAACATGTCGGTTCTCTGAACCATTCATCTACAAACCTGTCAGACACTGCAACTTCTTGGGATCTTAATACTTGGGAATTCTTCGCTTGCCTAATTCTTGGGCACGACCTACTTCAACATTGAACAAATGTTACACGACCTATGACTGCTGCACCTCTCCTGCCAACGGTTTATAAGCTCCTTCTCAGCACGTATGCCGTATTCTATTCAAGATTGATGGACTGACCACATCGACTCAAGGTTGAGGGACTGATTACCTCATTCTCCTCCTGTTCTTCAAGATTCTCCTTTGTATGGACTGATGAAGCCACTGTGTGGCGAAACGTTTCCTCAATAAAGATACCCAAGAGTTGCACATGTCTAATTTATCAACATGTCGGTTCTCTGAACCATTCATCTACAAACCTGTCAGACACTGCAACTTCTTGGGATCTTAATACTTGGGAATTCTTCGCTTGCCTAATTCTTGGGCACGACCTACTTCAACATTGAACAAATGTTACACGACCTATGACTGCTGCACCTCTCCTGCCAACGGTTTATAAGCTCCTTCTCAGCACGTATGCCGTATTCTATTCAAGATTGATGGACTGACCACATCGACTCAAGGTTGAGGGACTGATTACCTCATTCTCCTCCTGTTCTTCAAGATTCTCCTTTGTATGGACTGATGAAGCCACTGTGTGGCGAAACGTTTCCTCAATAAAGATACCCAAGAGTTGCACATGTGTCTAATTTATCAACATGTCGGTTCTCTGAACCATTCATCTACTTGTCTAAAGTTACAATCTCTCATTAGCACAACATTTTCATATTTAGACGCCTTATGAATTTCGTCCCATAACAGCTTACTGCACTCCCTATCAAAGTTTGAGGGCCTATAAATCACACCCAGAATTAATTTGTCACAATGTTGGACAGGACAATAACCATGCCACATATAAACTAAATAATGTAGATCTTAATATTACGGATTGCGAAAAAGATTTAGGAGTTCTGGTTAGCAGTAATCTGAAACCAAAACAACAGTGCATAAGTGTACGCAATAAAGCTAATAGAATCCTTGGCTTCATATCAAGAAGCATAAAGAATAGGAGTCCTCAGGTTGTTCTTCAACTCTATACATCCTTGGTTAGGCCTCATTTAGATTATGCTGCACAGTTTTGGTCACCGTATTACAGAATGGATATAAATTCTCTGGAAAATGTACAAAGGAGGATGACAAAGTTGATCCCATGTATCAGAAACCTTCCCTATGAGGATAGACTAAGGGCCCTGAATCTACACTCTCTAGAAAGACGTAGAATTAGGGGGGATATGATTGAGGTGTATAAAAGGGGATGTAAATAGTGTGCTGAAAATATCTAGCCTAGACAGTTTATCTGGAGTTTATCTGGAGTGAGTTCCGGGGGTCAACGCCCCCGCGGCCCGGTCTGTGACCAGGCCTCCTTAGGTCAGTGTCCCAGGATGCGACCCACACCAGTCGACTAACACCCAGGTACCCATTTTACTGATGGGGAACATAGACAACAGGTGGAAAGAAACACGTCCAATGTTTCTACTCTGGCTGGGAATCGAACCCAGGCCCTCATCGTGTGAAGCGAGAGCGTTAACCACCAGGCCAGAGCCATTTGAAGGACTCGCAGCAATGGTTTTAAGTTGGAAAAATTCAGATTCAGGAAAGATATAGGAAAGTACTGGTTTGGTAATAGAGTTGTGGATGAGTGGAACAAACTCCCAAGTACAGTTATAGAGGCCAGAACGTTGTGTAGCTTTAAAAATAGGTTGGATTAATACATGAGTGGATGTGGGTGGGTGTGAGTTGGACCTGATAGCTTGTGCTACCAGGTCGGTTGCCGTGTTTCTCCCTTAAGTCAATGTGACCTGACCTGACTAGGTTGGGTTCATTGGCTTAAGCCGGTAGGAGACTTGGACCTGCCTCGCATGGGCCAGTAGGCCTTCTGCAGTGTTCCTTCGTTCTTATGTTCTAAACTCTTGCCAAACAGATTCTGTGTCCGATGTTTAGAACATAAGAACATAAGAATGTAGGAACACTGCAGAAGACCTACTGGCCCATACGAGGCAGGTCCTTATCAAAACGACATCTACCTAAAGCTACTCAAGAAACAACTCCCGCACCCCCCAACACCAATCAAACCCAGCCCCTCCCGCTCATATATTTGTCCAGTCTCTTCTTAAAGCTACCCAAGGTCCTAGCCTCTATCACCCCACTGGGAAGACTGTTCCACGCATCTACAACTCTGTTAGAAAACCAGTACTTACCTATGTCCTTTCTAAATCTAAATTTATCCAACTTAAATCCATTATTCCTGGTTCTTACCTGGTTCGACACCCTCAGTACTTTATTAATGTCTCCCTTGTTTATGCCCGTCATCCACTTATACACTTCAATGATATCTCCCCTCATACTACGCCTCTCCAGAGAGTGGAGATTTAAGGCTTTAAGTCTATCTTCATACGGGAGGTTCCTTACACAGTAAATCATTTTAGTCATTCTTCTCTGTATGTTCTCTAATGAGTCTATATCCATCCTGTAGTAAGGGGACCAAAACTGAGCAGCATAATCTAAATGAGGCCTCACTAGTGATGTATAGAGCTGTAAAATAACTTTTGGACTTCTGTTACTTATACTTCTTGAGATAAATCCAAGTAATCTGTTGGCCTTGTTGCGCACACTGAGGCACTGCTGCCTTGGCTTTAGATTTCTGCTTACCATGACTCCCAAGTCTTTTTCACATTCTGTATGACCAAGCTCTACTTCACCTAGATTATAGCTTCGAGGGTTATTTTCATTACCAAGGGCAAGTACCTTACACTTATCCACATTAAACTTCATCTGCCATTTCTCAGACCAAGACATTAGTTTGTTCAAATCGTCCTGGAGTTCATTGATATCCTCCTCAGAGTGAATTATACGCCCTATCTTTGTATCATCAGCAAACTTACTCATGTCACTAGTAATCCCTTCATCAAGGTCATTAATGTAAATTATGAACAAGAGAGGGCCCAAAACTGATCCTTGTGGAACGCCACTAGTGACTAATCCCCATTCAGATTTCACTCCATTAATGGTAACTCTCTGCTTTCTATTGGTAAGCCATGCCTCAATCCATGCTAGAACTTTACCTCCTATACCATGAGCTGCCACTTTTCTCAAGAGTCTCTTGTGAGGTACTCTGTCGAAGGCTTTACTAAAATCCAAATAAACAATATCATATTCCTTATCACTGTCAACTGCCTCAAATGTTCTATTGAAGAACGTCAGTAAGTTTGTCAGGCAGGAACGACCTCTCGTGAATCCATGCTGAGATTCATTTATCAAGTTATGCTCTTCAAGGTGACTTCTGATAATGTCAGCTATAATTGATTCTAATAACTTGCCCACTATAGATGTCAGGCTTATTGGACGGTAATTTGAAGGAGTGGACTTATCCCCTGATTTGAATATAGGAACCACATTAGCCATCTTCCACATATCTGGCACAACACTGGAAAGGATGGACGTATTGAATACACTCGTTAATGGCTGACTAAGCTCCATCTTGCATTCCTTAAGATATGATACTAATCTTGTATCATATCTAACAGTTTAAATTATCTCTGACATACATCGCCACTCCACCACTCTTCCTGTTACCCTATCAATGTGGAATAGTTATAACCCTGTATGTTGAATTCAGAAGGCCCCATTTGAAGCGGGGGAAATATCAAAGCTAGAACCAATACAGATATCGTTTACGGCGCGCACACACAACCAGTAAAGCACTTAAATTACTGGGAACGCCTTAGTCTTGAAAATATACTCAGTACAGTGGAGGAGAGATACATGCTAATATATACTTGGAAAGTACTCGAGGGCCTGGTCCCAAATCTGCACACTGCCATAACAACATACTGGAGTGAGATATATGGGAGGAAGTACAAAATAAACCCAGTGAGGAGCAGGGCTGCAGTGGGCACAATAAGGGAACACTCAACATTCCTGGCCCCAGACTTTTCAACATTTTACCAGAAGATATCAGAAACGTGGCTGGCCTTCAAGAGGACAATGGACAAGTATCTTCCCCAAGTGCCGGATCGGCCAGGCTGTGATAGATTATGTGGGTGCAAAGGGGCAACAGCCTGGTTGACTAAGCTAGCTGCTGGTGGCCCGCTGGCCCACATATCCACAGCCTGGTTAATGTGGCACCTGGTGGAGGTACCCAGTTTCTTTAAGACTTCCACTCTTGTTCCGGCAGTGTTCCTGATATCTTCTGGTAAGACGTTAAAAGTCTGGTTGAAGTCTTTTGTCCTGAGGCAGATGTGAAGATTAGATATATTCAATCTTTAACATTTTACGGTCATTGAAGTATAAATTGCTTTATGTAATGAGACTTAGCAGCGTCTCCAAGAAGGTAACTATAGATGTAGGGTTTTTAACCTGGAGTGAGCGGTGCAGGGAGAGTTGCTGGCGATGTCATTTCAAACAATGAACAACAGTTCATTGTTGTTGCATAAGTGTCTCGATCTTCAACATGAACAACAGTGTTGCGGCAGGGGTCTACCTCAAGTTGATTCCCGGGTGAGACTGGCGTGTCCGGATGGGGGATCATCTGTGTACCCGCCTAGTTAGACTTGAAAGGGTTGATTGATAGTTCCTGGACCCGCCTTTTTGACAGTCTTTATTTCTAGCCTCATGGTACCTACTCTTGAAACCGCTTATTGTTTGTCTACCACATTATAGGCTACTTTCTTCCATCTATCTGCGTTTTTAGCTATCATTTGTGCGTGTCGTGGGCGTTGTGTTATTGGGAAGAGGGTATATAGCCTGCATGTCAGCTGGGCGGCGCCAAGACACGCGTTTTACTCGCCACATTGTTAGACTGTTTTGGTTTTGCTGTCGACACGACAATTATTTTAAGGCTCTGCTCTAATTTGGGTGCTGCTAATCAAAGGTAAACATTTGCATAACAGTGAATTGTGGAAACTGAGTCAGAAAAATGTTGACACCGCATGTGGTTGACCTTGAAGGTATACAAAGAACATTGACCGTCTTCTCATACATGTGAGCCTGAGGCGTGTGGAACACTGTTGTAGCTTGCACTCAGGAAGGTATTACCCTCCCGCCATTACCACTGTGAAACGGAAGCCTCGTAGCTTTTTGCAAATCTTACAAGTTTTTCTGGTATTCAATATGCCCTTTACTTTCCTGTGTTTATTAATTCTTATTCCTGAGTTTTTTTTTTTTTTAAGACCCTGAAGTGAGAGCGAGCAACGGGAGCGACGGTTTACGAAACCTTTAACATATATATTTGTGGCCTCGTAGTTGCAAGATATACACAAATATTTCACGCACTGGATTCCACTGTCCAAGATGATCCTCTCTGTTCCCTATTGTGGACCATAAATGATAATGTGCAAAATAAGCCCCATGAAAAGGTTATAATTTAGAATACTAAACATGAGGACATGAAAAAACATGTATGGATAAACATTCCAACACTTTAGAGAGTTACTTGACCGTTGCCTTCAGAGCAGGCTGCTGCAGTGTCAGCCTTGCTGTATACCTTTGATATATACCTTTGAAGAGTTTCGAGAGTTAATTTACTCCCTGAGCCCGGCCATGGGCCATGCTCGTTTGGTGCTTGCCTGGTCAATCAGGCTGTTGCTGCTAGAAGCCTGCTGCCCCACATATCCATTACAGCCTGGTTGAGCTGGCACCTGGGGAAGATGCTTGTCCAGTTTTCTCTTGAAGGTTTCTATATTTGTCCCAGCCGTGTTTCTGATATCTTCTGGTAAGATGTTGAATAGTCTGGGACCCCGGATGTTGATACAGTGTTCCCTTATTGTCCCCACCGCACCCCTGCTCCTCACTGGGTTTATTTTACACTTCCTCTCGTATCTCTCACTCCAGTATGTTATGGCAGTGTGTAGATTTGGGACCAGGTCCTTGAGTATAAACCAACAGTTTTGGACTAATGGACTAACTGTGGGAGTAACCTCCCTTAACTGTGGAAGTAACCTCCCACAGTTAGGGGCCTCTTGGTAATTTCTCTTGTAAATGAAGGATGTTGAGAAGTTTTGAGTTTTCTCTCCTTATTGAGTGACCTTAGTGTTTGCTGCTTTACATACGGGGTACTTTGCACCTTCTGCCAAGTGTTTTGTTCGATGCTAAGATTTGTAAATGTCAGAAAATGAGAGTGAGAACTCAGTAAGGAGTCTGCCTTGAGAAATACCTTTCCCAGTCTTCTGAAGGTTACTGGACGGCAGTTGTTCCATATGTACAAAAAACAAAAGTGTTACGTTGACTTTAAAAAAAGTTTTGAACTTGGCGGTGGTCGTCACGAAACTGGGAAATGTCTGTACATGCACACAAGGTCTCTAGATCCTTCAGATGTATAAAAAAAATGGTGCGTTTCTTTACCTGTATGTTACCTGTAGTCTCTCTTCCTGGGGTCACCGCCCCCGCAGCCAGCTCACCAGAATATTTAATCCAAAACAGAGCTGATACAGTTCATGTAGGTTTGCCAGGACGGGTCTTGCCCCGGGTCTTTTTTTCATGTGGTGACCCAGCATACATGCAGTCAAAGAACGTGTACATGTAGTCGATGGAAGGTCAGATGTCAGATCATCTGACACCCGTTTTACAGGACACGGCCATCAGGTGACCTCACATATCATACTGCACCTTACCTCGCCTTATCTTACCAGCCTTTGATCTATCTTCTTTAAGAAGTACACATTAGGTCTTCTGACACGTATCTTGGATGACCTGCTCGCTAGTTAAGCCTCCACCACACACCAGTGTTGTATATCCATGGTTAAACAACTGCTATCTTACCAGTGCTGGTTACCATTAGTGTTTAAGCATCCGCTGATTAACGGAGCTATGTTTTCTAGAGCATAAAATAACCCAGGGATTACCAGTGTTGGTGTTAGGGTGCGTGGGGGAGGGGAAACTGGTGAGTGACGTCACCAACAGTGTCAGCACCAGGGCAGTAGCTTGCTTTGACCTTATTAAGTAAGCATTTTATAAGTCTTTGAGAAGATGTTGAGACGATAAATTAAAAATTATATGCAAGAGCACTAATTGTGTAATTGCATTATTGGTATAATGTACCAACCTGTATGACTCAAGTCAGCTGAATCATTGACAGACTTAGGAAAGTTTTGGAAAATAAATCCAAATTGCAGAGGCGGTCTACATGGATACAAAACATTTGGCAAATATAACCAGTGTTGTTGCACGAAATGAGGTCAGTAGGTATAATAGGAAAAGGAGACAAATGAATTTAAAATTTTTGTTACGGAGAGAACACAAGGTGGTGGTAAACAAAGCCGAATCTAGTCTTAGCAAACCAAAAATCTTATTACGCCAAGGCACGATCCTGGCGCCTCTGTTCTTTCTCACCACCACAGCGGACGAAGTCACGTGGATACTACAAAAGTCACTATTATGATCATCTTCAGAGAATACCGAAAAATTGCGGTAGAAAATAATAAGTTTGAATGGTAACAGATTCAAATTGCTTATATTTGTAAAGGATGAGGGACTTATAAGGGCAGTGGTATACAAAATACAGGATGGTCTTCATATAAAACGAATAGATGATGTAAAAGACCTGGGTATACACCGCAAAACAGGAAAATGACAGGGTTACCTGGAGGTTATTCCGGGGATCAACGCCCCCGCGGCCCGGTCCATGACCAGGCTTCCCGATGGATCAGGGCCTGATCAACTAGGCTGTTACTGCTGGCCGCACGCAGTCCAACGTACGAGCCACAGCCCGGCTGATCCGGCACTGACTTTAGGTATCTGTCCAGGTCTCTCTTGAAGGCAGCCAGGGGTTTATTGGCAATTCCCCTAATGCTTGATGGGAGGCTGTTGAACAGTCTTGGGCCCCGGACACTTATGGTGTTTTCCCTTAGTGTACCAATAGCGCCCCTACTTTTTATTGGGGGCATTTTGCATCCCTGCCCAGCCTTTTACTTTCGTAGGGAGTGATTTCTGTGTGCAGATTTGGGACCATTCCTTCCAAGATTTTCCAAGTGTAGATTATGATATATCTCTCCCTCCTGCGTTCCAACGAGTACAAGTCAAGTGCTTCCAAGCGTTCCCAGTAGTTAAGGTGCTTGACAGAACTTATACGTGCAGTAAAGGATCTCTGTACACTCTCTAGATCTGCGATTTCACCTGCTTTGAATGGAGATGTTAATGTACAGCAGTATTCCAGCCTAGAGAGAACAAGTGATTTGAAAAGGATCATCATTGGCTTGGCATCTCTCGTTTTGAACGTTCTCATTATCCATCCTATCATATTCTTTGCACATGCGATCGTGGCACTGTTGTGATCCTTGAAAGTGAGATCCTCAGACATTACTACTCCCAGGTCCCTTACATTATTTTTCCGCTCTATTGTGTGGCCAGAGTCTGTGTAGGGTAATGGAAACTTTTAACAGGGAAATAATGACCATGGTGACACTATTCAAATCACTTGTGCTTTTTCGTTTAGAGTGCTGCTTAGTGTTGGCAGCACTGTTCAAGGCAGAAAACTGTTTACTTCCTGTATAGAACCAGTGAAGCATTTGAACTGCTGGGAAAACCTCATAGAACTAAAATTATATCTGGAGAGAGGGCGAGATAGATGCAATATTATATACATAGAAGATGATGGAGAGTCTGGTACCAAACCTGCACACTGCCATAACGTACAGGAGTCAGTCATGGTACAAAGTGTAAGATTTTGAAATTTAGACAGTAAAAACGAAGGGAGCCGCGGGCACAATAAGAGAGCACTACCAACATCTCAGGGCCACGAGTATTAAACCTGCTACCAGCAGATCAGAAATATTGCCAGGACAAGTATAAATATATTAAAGAAGAAACTGGATTACTACCTACCTGGACAGTATTCAGAGGGTCAGTGCCATTGCTAACCCGGCCCCAGACAAGCCTCCCGTGGGCTGATCTTGTTAACGAGGCTGTT
>NC_091322.1:31317792-31422792 GCF_038502225.1 Cherax quadricarinatus | reverse complement strand
ATCAACCAGGCTGTGATGTACATGTGGGCCAGCGTGCCGCCAGAAGCCATATCCTGGTAGATCTTCTTGGTGTAATTAAAACCAGGGTGAACAGCTAGGTTCTAGTCATTGTCTTGTATATTCTGGGGGGTCACTGCCCCCCCCCTGGAATAGAGTAAAAGATGGCATTAATGCAAGGTGGTATTAATACAGTGGTCCCAGACCATTGTACAAATAAGTCTACCAGTAAATAGCGTTTAATTGATTTAAGTGTTGACGCTGCCGCTGCAAGACGTTATCCTCCCGTTTATGCAATTTGAATATGGGCTATAAACTACATAAATATACTTTAATTATGATCAAAGTAATAGGTAAATTAACTAAAATTTTAAGAGCGAGGTAATCTCGCATTACATTGTGCAAAAATAAGAGACTGTAACATGCAATAACACTCGCGTACTGTTTACATCACAAGTTGACAGATGTCTGACTGACTCTTACATACCGGTAGCAGAAAAAATGTAGCAAGGTTGATGGTTAGAAGTAAATGATGCAGTTGATTACTGTCTGCTGTGGGTCGGAAACCCGTCCCACCGCACCTGTGTCTTTACTAATTGTCTGGAATACATTATAATTTGTTAAAAGAAAATAATTTGGGTAAGTACTAATGTCAGTTATTGTGTGTAGAACGTATGTACAACAAATTTCTAGTGAGAACACGTGGTCGAGGACCAGTCCTGTGGTCGAGGACCAGACCTCATGCCTTCCTGATAAACTAGACCGTTGGAGCTTGGCGCTAGCCCACTTTTTTATATACAGATAATTCAGCAGGTTGTGAGGGTCTACTGGCCGCGAGCAACAATATTGTTATGTGGAATGTGTAACAGTCAAGTTTGAGAGGAAGTAAAGGTTTGGTTCAATTCTGTGATCAGTCTGTTATTAATTGCATTAATCAGAAAGCCAGGTTGCAAAATTAGAAAATGCCAGGACTGGAGAATGTACAGACAACTTTCACTGCTTGTACAAATAGTCAAGCACCTAAATTTTTATGACGGAGTTCCTTGAAGTGCAGGCAAGGAGGGCGCCTCGCAATTTAATTAAACCCTGGAAAATTTTGAAGGGACTGCTTCCAAATCTACACACCTAAATTATTCCCTACGTAAACAGGACGCTCGGCAGACGGTGCAAATTACCTTTACTGAAAAGCAGAGGTGCAGAGTACACATAGGGATAACACAATAAATATAAAGGAACTAAGACTCTGCACTCTACCTTCATACGTAAAAGGGGGGGGGGTTACCAGGTGTCCGCTAGCTGTGTCTGATCCGCCGGGTCGTGGTGTATACCCTCTCAAGGGGGGTTCCTTGATGCTGGTGAGGGGCTCTTGATCGAGGGAATTGGATCTGTACTCCAGTTCCCTGAATTGAGCCCGAATACCTTCCATCCCCGCCCCTCACAGGCGTTGTATAATCCCTACGAGCTTAGCGCTCCCCCTGATTATACATTGGACTGAATGCACCAATAGCCTGATTGATCAGTCCATCAACCACGAGGCCTGGTCTGGGACGGAGCTTCGGGGGTGTTGACCTGCAGAATTGTCTTCACATAAGGTGAAGGTAACTAGTCACAGGTAGTACTTAAATGACTGTTCTCTGTGAGAGGTATTACCTGGAGTTTACCTGGAGAGAGTTCCGGGGGTCAACGCCCCCGCGGCCCGGTCTGTGACCAGGGTATGCAGCCAATAGCTGCCCATCGGGTGTATCATATTCGTAATATATTGTAAAACAGTATCGATGATACAGCGGCTGGGCAGTGCAAGATAATCGGGTTTGATCTAAGAGTAGGTCAAATTCCTTGGATCATAAGCCCTTCACTAGCATCGAGGAAGTGTAAAATAAACTCGCTACAAAGCAGGAGCTGGGCGACCTAGGCACAGTGAGGAAATTGTGTCAACATTCGTGGTCCCAGCATCTTGCCAGAAGATATCACAAACACTTCTTAAACAAGTGTGAAAGTCTTCAAGAGGAAATTGGACAAGTATTTCCAAGTACCAGATCAACCAGGCTGCGATGGATATGCGAGCCGCCAACAGCAACAGCCTAACTGACCAGGCATGCAACAGAATAAGAAAACTCGAAACAGGTGACAGGTATATCACCGGCGCCTTTGACAAGTTCCGAAAGTTTTTCTATTTCCGGATCTCGGCCTTGTCAGGCTCGTCTGGTGCTTGCCTGGTCAACCAGGCTGTTACAGTTGGCGGCCCGCTAGCCCACATATCCACCACAGCCTTCTTGATCTGGCACCTGGTAGAGAGACTAGTCCATTTTCCTCCCGAAGTCTTCTACACGCGCTTCAGCAGTGTTTGATATCTTCTGGGCAGTGACCAACAACTCCTACCTGACTGTCTATAAGGGAAAACTTAAGGGGCACTTAAAGTTCCCCTCGTCTTCTGATAACATATTCATTTTTTTCAGCTGTAATCTTTTCTGTAAGGGATCTACTTCAAGTTTTTTGTCTTGACAATCTTCTGCAGATCTTTTGATAGTTTAAATGTTAGAGATTCCTGCCTATAATTTAGAGCCTTTGTCTCTTATAGGGGTGGATGGATAGTTAGTGCGTGTGTGTTTGGTTGTTGGTGGGGGGAAGTGTGGAGTGAGGTAGTGGGTGTTGGTGGGGGGGGAAGTGTAGAGTGAGGTAGTGGGTGTTGGTGGGGAGGAAGTGTAGAGTGAGGTAGTGGGTGTTGGTGGGGGGGGGGAAGTGTAGAGTGAGGTAGTGAGTGTTGGTGGGGGGGAGGTGTAGAGTGAGGTAGTGTTGGTGGGGGGGAAGTGTGGAGTGAGGTAGTGGGTGTTGGTGGGGGGGAAGTGTAGAGTGAGGTAGTGAGTGTTGGTGGGGGGGAAGTGTAGTGAGGTAGTGTTGGTGGGGGGGAAGTGTAGTGAGGTTGTTGGTGGGGGAAGTGTCGAGTGAGGTAGTGGGTGTTGGTGGGGGAAGTGTCGAGTGAGGTAGTGGGTGTTGGTGGGGGGGAAGTGTCGAGTGAGGTAGTGGGTGTTGGGGGGGTGTAGTGAGGTAGTGGGTGTTGGTGGGGGGGAAGTGTCGAGTGAGGTAGTGGGTGTTGGTGGGGGGGAAGTGTCGAGTGAGGTAGTGGGTGTTGGTGGGGGGGAAGTGTCGAGTGAGGTAGTGGGTGTTGGTGGGGGGGGAAGTGTCGAGTGAGGTAGTGGGTGTTGGGGGGGGAAGTGTAGTGAGGTAGTGGGTGTTGGTGGGGGGGAAGTGTCGAGTGAGGTAGTGGGTGTTGGGGGGGGGAAGTGTAGTGAGGTAGTGGGTGTTGGTGGGGGGGGGAAGTGTAGTGGGTGTTGGGGAGAAGTGTAGAGTGAGGTAGTGGGTGTTGGTGGGGAGAAGTGTAGAGTGAGGTAGTGGGTGTTGGTGGGGGGGAAGTGTAGAGTGAGGTAGTGGGTGTTGGTGGGGAGAAGTGTAGAGTGAGGTAGTGGGTGTTGGTGGGGAGAAGTGTAGAGTGAGGTAGTGGGTGTTGGTGGGGAGAAGTGTAGAGTGAGGTAGTGGGTGTTGGTGGGGGGGAAGTGTAGAGTGAGGTAGTGGGTGTTGGTGGGGGGGGAAGTGTAGAGTGAGGTAGTGGGTGACACAATACGGGAAGCCAACATTTGCCACCATCACTCTCAACTGAGCACTTGTGATCTCATAATATCGCCTTGTTAAGCCATTTATTTTCGTAGAGAACAAATCTGCTTCTTGTTAGCCAGGTCAGTTGCCCTGGATTTAGGAACCATTATTGTTCTCCCGGTTAAATACCATGTTCTTTTGTGAATGCTTGGTGATGTCATTATCTAGTGTAGTCACTGCTGATATAATGATGAGATGTGTTGTGTGGTCGTCTCTATTTTAGGTCTTGATAAGGTGAAGTTATTGCAATTAAACTCCAGTACTGTGGCAGTGTGGACGCAAATGGCAACGCCCCGATTAAGACCAAGCGACTCTCAAGGGCATCCGGTCGCTAAACCCATTCCTCCATTCTTTGTTTTTCGCTATTCATCCCCAGACTTCTTCGTAATTATCAGTATTTTTTCTTTCCTTTATCCGCACAAGCAATTGTACTTTTTAATGTTTTAAATAGACATGATGGAGCAGCGTGATTGGCAAGCTCTTGTTAGTGAGTTTCAAGGACATCCGGTCGTTGCTGTTAACACCCCCCCCCCTTCCCTCTCCCATCACCCCTTCACTCCTGCCAGCGCCCCATCTCATCCACCTTGCACTTTCCTACTCCCAATTTTCTCATGTGTGGGGCTAGGTTTCCCTTATATGATTTAGCTTTTGGCTGATGTCATCAACGGTGCTGAGTGAACCCCTCTCTTTCTGGCTCGCCAGTATGCTAGATCTTTCACACTAATAGTACTTATATTCATTGCACGTCTATCTTTCCCAGTGTTTAATGGCTCTTAGTGCTGTTATGCTCTCTCCTTTCTCACGTAGGATCTCAAAGTAGTTGGGGGCGATTATCTCCGGATCCATGACGGGATAACCTCGATGGAGGTACCGTAGTGAACAAGTTGGACGGAGACTCCAAGGTCTCCTAGATATGTGCCTGGTTTAGCCTGTTCATTCGCCCTTGTTAAGAGTTAAAAAAAAAAAAATGGTGTAGAAAACAGTTGAACAGCGATGTGTGAGTAGGATCTGGTCAGTGAAAGTTGTATAGTGGCACCAAGATGGTGTCAGGGTTCACGCTCTTGGACAAGAGAGATTTCTGGTCACACTTGTAACATAAGAACGAAAACAAAATGTCTAAGCCAGGATTATCACTTCTCTCTACCTAACTTCACGACCAGTGAATATAGGGCATCCCAGGGGCTGAGGGAGGGAGTAGGTTAAGTGATAGTGGCTTAGGCCTTGTGTGTGTAATGGCAAATCTACATGAAATAAACACATGCAGTATAATGCGATCCTTTATTGACTACGTTTCGCCCACACAGTGGGCTTTATCAAGCCCCACACACATCTACCTGGGTAAAGAGTACGTGAGTATATACAGGATGGAGATTCAGGTAAAGAATGTTGGGTAGGTTGGATATGAGACGGACCTGCACGCGACGGGCTTCCCGTGCAGATCCGTCTCATATACAACCTATCCAACATTCTCCACACGACTCTCCATCCTATATATACACACTCGTGTATTCTTTACCCAGGTAGATCTGTTTGTGACTTAGTAAATCCCACTGTGTGGGGGAAACGTAGTCAATAAAGGATCGCATTTGTTTATTTTTCAATCGTATCGGCATTTTATGCCTTTTTATCACCATCGCGGCAATTCTACATTATGAAATTACGAAGCAAGAGGCAGAGAACCACCTGTGAGAAACAGGGTTGCAATAAGCACACACAGCTAACCTAACAGGGTTGCAATAAGCACACACAGCTAACCTAACAGGGTTGCAATAAGCACACACAGCTAACCTAACAGGGTTGCAATAAGCACACACAGCTAACCTAACAGGGTTGCAATAAGCACACACAGCTAACCTAACAGGGTTGCAATAAGCACACAGCTAACCTAACAGGGTTGCAATAAGCACAGCTAACCTAACAGGGTTGCAATAAGCACAGCTAACCTAACAGGGTTGCAATAAGCACAGCTAACCTAACAGGGTTGCAATAAGCACAGCTAACCTAACAGGGTTGCAATAAGCACACACGGCTAACCTAACAGGGTTGCAATAAGCACACACGGCTAACCTAACAGGGTTGCAATAAGCACACACGGCTAACCTAACAGGGTTGCAATAACCACATACAGCTAACCTAACAGGGTTGCAATAAGCACATACAGCTAACCTAACAGGGTTGCAATAAGCACATACAGCTAACCTAACAGGGTTGCAATAAGCACATACAGCTAACCTAACAGGGTTGCAATAAGCACACACAGCTAACCTAACCGGGTTGCAGTAAGCACACACAGCTAACCTAACCGGGTTGCAGTAAGCACACACAGGTAACCTAACCGGGTTGCAGTAAGCACACACAGGTAACCTGACAGGGTTGCAGTAAGCACACACAGCTAACCTGACAGGGTTGCATTAAGCACACACAGCTAACCTGACAGGGTTGCATTAAGCACACACAGCTAACCTAACAGGGTTGCAATAAGCACACACAGCTAACCTAACAGGGTTGCAATAAGCACACAGCTAACCTAACAGGGTTGCAATAAGCACACACAGCTAACCTAACAGGGTTGCAATAAGCACACACAGCTAACCTAACAGGGTTGCAATAAGCACACACAGCTAACCTAACAGGGTTGCAATAAGCACACACAGCTAACCTAACAGGGTTGCAATAAGCACACACAGCTAACCTAACAGGGTTGCAATAAGCACACACAGCTAACCTAACAGGGCTGCAATAAACACACACAGCTAACCTAACAGGGCTGCAATAAACACACACAGCTAACCTAACAGGGCTGCAATAAACACACAGCTAACCTAACAGGGCTGCAATAAGCACACACAGCTAACCTAACAGGGCTGCAATAAGCACACACAGCTAACCTAACAGGGCTGCAATAAGCACACACAGCTAACCTAACAGGGCTGCAATAAGCACACACAGCTAACCTAACAGGGCTGCAATAAGCACACACAGCTAACCTAACAGGGCTGCAATAAGCACACACAGCTAACCTAACAGGGCTGCAATAAGCACACACAGCTAACCTAACAGGGCTGCAATAAGCACACAGCTAACCTAACAGGGCTGCAATAAGCGCACACAGCTAACCTAACAGGGCTGCAATAAGCGCACACAGCTAACCTAACAGGGCTGCAATAAGCACACACAGCTAACCTAACAGGGCTGCAATAAGCACACACAGCTAACCTAACAGGGCTGCAATAAGCATACACAGCTAACCTAACAGGGCTGCAATAAGCACACACAGCTAACCTAACAGGGTTGCAATAAGCACACACAGCTAACCTAACAGGGTTGCAATAAGCACACACAGCTAACCTAACAGGGTTGCAATAAGCACACACAGGTAACCTAACAGGATTGCAGTAAGCACACACAGCTAACCTAACAGGGTTGCAGTAAGCACACACAGCTAACCTAACAGGGTTGCAATAAGCACACACAGCTAACCTAACAGGGTTGCAATAAGCACACACAGCTAACCTAACAGGGTTGCAATAAGCACACAGCTAACCTAACAGGGTTGCAATAAGCACACACAGCTAACCTAACAGGGTTGCAATAAGCACACACAGCTAACCTAACAGGGTTGCAATAAGCACACACAGCTAACCTAACAGGGTTGCAATAAGCACACACAGCTAACCTAACAGGGTTGCAATAAGCACACACAGCTAACCTAACAGGGCTGCAATAAACACACACAGCTAACCTAACAGGGCTGCAATAAACACACACAGCTAACCTAACAGGGCTGCAATAAACACACACAGCTAACCTAACAGGGCTGCAATAAGCACACACAGCTAACCTAACAGGGCTGCAATAAGCACACACAGCTAACCTAACAGGGCTGCAATAAGCACACACAGCTAACCTAACAGGGCTGCAATAAGACACAGTAAGCACACACAGCTAACCTAAGGGTTGCATTAAGGGACTGCATTAAGCACACACAGCTAAGCACACACAGCTAACCTAACAGGGTTGCTGCAATAAGCACACACAGCTAACCTAACAGGGCTGCAATAAGCACACACAGCTAACCTAACAGGGCTGCAATAAGCACACACAGCTAACCTAACAGGGCTGCAATAAGCACACAGCTAACCTAACAGGGCTGCAATAAGCGCACACAGCTAACCTAACAGGGCTGCAATAAGCGCACACAGCTAACCTAACAGGGCTGCAATAAGCACACACAGCTAACCTAACAGGGTTGCAATAAGCACACACAGCTAACCTAACAGGGTTGCAATAAGCGCACACAGCTAACCTAACAGGGTTGCAATAAGCACACAGCTAACTCTCAAGTGTAAGGCGGTTACACCCTCTTGGCTCTCTTAAAAGAAGGAACTTACCTGGAAAACGGTTTCATGGATTCACTGGACTGTGGTGTCGACATTGAGCTCGTGCTGCTGGCACCAACAGCCTGACTAATCAAGCCATCAACCTGGAGACCTTGTGGGAACAAGGCCGCGGGGGTGACGAACCCCGGAGTAAACCACAGGTTAGGCTAGGTAAGATTAGTCAGGAAAGAGGACAAGTTTCCTGATGGGGGTCTTAGTCGTATGACCCGCTGCTGGAGTTTTTGGTCATCTGACCGAGGCCTTCCACTGGCTTATATGTCCACCCCTTTGAAAATTATGGTTATAACTACTTTTGATATGGTAATGGTTAGAGTAAGTGTCTTTTAGGCAGCTCAGGCTCATAGCTCAAAAAATGAAATGTTAAGACATAATCTCCCGTGGAACACAGAATATGGAGCCTCATAACACTTTAAGAACTCGTGACCTAAAAAAATAATATAAACACCCAGAGGGCGCTAGATGTAATGAAGTGACAGGTAGTTAACATGCGGGGTCCCAGACTTTTCAACATCTTACCAGAAGATATCAGAAGCACTGCTGGAACAAGTGTTGAAGCCTTCAAGAGGAAACTAGACAAGTATTTTCACCAGGTGCCAGATCAACCAGGCTGTGATGGATATGTGGGGCAGCGGGCCTCCAGCAGCAACAGCCTGGTTGACCAGGCGAGCACCAGACGAGCCTGGCCCATGGCCGGGCTCAGAGAGTAGATATACTCTCGAAATTCTTCAAAAGTATAGAGAAGCGAGGAGTATCAGTGAACACTGATGATTTCTGAAGACTGTTGAAGTTTGGAAAATATTTTGTCCAGTCTGCTCCATACACAAGTTTCAAGAACATGTTTAGTCAGCCCCCCCCTCTTCTCCTCCCTCCCCCCCCCCCGGGTGATGATTTCATTAGAGCCGATAGAAAGTAGTGAGGAGGCGAGGGTCCAGCTATGAATCGACTCTTTCAAACTCAGACGAGTACAAACACACCTGATGAGTCCCTAAGATGATGGGTGAAATGCAAGAACCAGGAACATTGGGTACATAAATGTAAGATAAAAATATTGAATTAAGGACTAAATATCACTCAACAGAACAATGCAAAACACCCACGGGGAAAAATTGAGTGATAGCTCTAGGCCTTTCGTGTTTCAGTCAACACATCTTCATGACTTGTTTGGTAACTAACCTAGTTACTCTTCACGAAGACAGTCACTGCCTCATAACAGTTATACATGGATGTTCATTTAGTTACGGACAGCCTGTTCCAAATGCGCACGCGTGCTCGCACACGCGCAACAGACCTCAGTCCGTCAACGCAAGTCAGTGCCTGAACAGCTGGGTTGTGGTGCCTACGTTTTACTGTGTGCCGCCAAGAACAACCCGATTTGATTAGGCCAGGGGTTCTTAACTTTTTTACGATTACAGACCCCCAATGGATTGTCCAGTATGTTCCCATATTCACTTCACCAGACTGTGGAAACCATGACAACCACCACCAGTCTTATTAGGTTCCAGTATGGATAGTTAGCAACAGAATAAACTGACACAGAATCAGAAGAAATGTGTTTATAGAAAAACGGCTAATCGCAAATACACGAGCTAGCTAAAACTAGTGAGACGTTTTGCTGTTGTTTTTGTGCAGTCAAAACATGGAATGGACGTATAATTACTGATACAGTTTAAAGTTTAATTTTTTTTTGTATGCAGTAACAGTATCCGAGAAATATTATTTTCACGCCCCCAAATAATTTCATGATAATTTTTTATTTCATAACATGCATCAAGTTGCCTTTTCAAGGAGGATTAGTGTAACACACACAAGTCTCGTCTCGTGCTCGAGTCAAGTGAGCACCACACTGTGCTGAGTGATGTCATCGCTGATTAGTTAGCGGCCTCGCCGCCCCAACCCGTATTGACAACCCTCATACTTTATTCTGATATAACAACTGTTATTTTAATTGTTTGTAGATGGAGCCCCATACCCCCATTATCTGATATTCATATCCCCAAGTAGTATGAATTCCCCTAGATTAATACACAAATACCCGGCACATAGAAGGTTGTGACGACGTTTCGGTCCGACTTGGATCATTTACAAGTCACACTAAGACACAATCCCTGGATTAGGCTGTCAACAAGGAGACCTCGTCTGGAACTGGGCCATGTGACCCTTACAAGTAAATTACAGTGCAAGGTGCGGGCATCGGGTGCAAGAAGCTATGGTGTACACACCCTCGCATGGTAGTGAGTCTCGCGCTGTTAACCAAGCATGGAGAGGCTTGCACCAAGAGCACTGGGTCATTGGCACGGCAGCCACCCACTCTACGCCACTCTTGTAACCACCTGCACTTGCACCTGCACCATTGTTGCCTTACACGAAGCGCTCATTATTGCAGTCAGTCGTTGAGTCAGTTTCCCAGGCTTCAGTGTTGCGGAAAAGCTAAGCCAGGTCCTGAATCCTAGGCTTGAAGCTACGGTCCACTGCATCTGAAAACGTGAGCAGACAACAGATGTTGGGGGGAGTGGGGGAGTTTCTGTGGTAGAGGCTTGGGCGGTACCTTCTGTGAGGAGTGGTGGGGAAGGCGGAGGCTGTGGGGGCGGGGATGGATTAATTTAATGTTAGCACAATTGGATAGATAAGCAACATGATGCTACTTTGTTCTATATGACAGGTACATAGCTGGAACAATGTTGAAAACTGTGATCCTTACCTTAGCGATGGTCTTCATCCTCGTGGCCCGGCCACCCTGATCATCTTGCAACACGCTACTGCACTGTACTGTACAACACTCACATCATCAAGGCTGACCCAGGATAAGTTAGTCAGGGCTGAGCTACATTACTGAAGATTCATTTATCAGGGAGGCCAGCTCACTAGGTCTGAGCCTGGTCTGTGACCAGGCAGCGGAGGCGTCCAACCCCACAAATGTACCTTTAAATAGTTTGGTACAAAAATCCAACAATCTGCATGCTATGTTAACTGATACGCATGCAAAACACTACCGCGCGCGCGCACACACACACACACACACACACACACACACACACACACACACACACACACACACACACACACACTCACTCACTCACACTAGGCGAGTACTATGTGAGTACACATATATTTGTATGAAAGCGAGCATACATAATCAGATTACATAACTATATATAGTTTTGCTGACAAACCCATGCATATACACGCACATATATATATATATATATATATATATATATATATATATATATATATATATATATATATATATATATATATGAGAGTAAGACACATGTGCAACATCTGGGTATCTTTATTGTAGACGTTTCGCCATCCAGTGGCTTTATCAATACAAATTCTAGGACATAACTTGAAGACAGTAGAACTATGTACAATAAAGATACCCAGATGTTGCACATGTGTCTTACTCTCATCTTGTCGGTATTATATACCATTTCGTACACACATATATATATATACACACACACACACAGTATTGTATACATCCACGCATACGGAATACTGTCTGCTGCATGTATGCGCGCACACGCAGAAGAATATATGGGAATAAATATTTGTATTTAAGTAAGACAAGTGACATGTGGAAGTGAAGTGCGTGTCCTGGATATACAAGGATATATATCATACCTATAGCTTGGGGAGAAGACTTGAAATGCAGGCACTAGGGAGCGTCTCTTGGAGACGGTCTGGAGTTTTGAGACTCTGACCGCGGGTTCAAACCCCACCCGTGGTATGGTTTGTCTCTTGGAGACCTTTCGGTCCTTGGACCATGGTCACTCTGGTTCTGGGACCTTTAGAGTGACCACGGTCCCAGGACCGAAAAGTTGCCAATAAACACAGATTTTCCCAATTATTGACGTTCAAACAAAAGTGGTGTTAAGACAGTAAGAGGACCCCCTCCCCTCCCCTCCTCACACTCATAAACATACATTCAAACCATACCCCGGCCGGTATTGAACCCGCGGTCATAGAGTCTCAAAACTCCAGACCGTCGCGTTAGCCACTAGACCAGCTAGCCACAATAAGATTCATCCAACTAGGTATATTTCTACACCATAGGAAGGTTAGCACAGGCACCACTGTGACGATAAATGCAAGTTTTTACAGACGAATCTCCAGCTAGCGTGGCCGTGACGAACTCTAGCTCAAGTCCCCTCACTGCCGTCAACATGACTCAACGAAATCGTAATGACACCAGCTAGCTGGAGATTCGTCTGTAAAAACTTGCATTTGTGGTCACAGTGGTGCCTGTGCTAACCTTCCTATGGTGTAGAAATATACCTAGTTGGACGAATCTTATTGTGGCTAGCTGGTCTAGTGGCTAACGCGACGGGCTGGAGTTTTGAGACTCTCTGACCGCGGGTTCAATCCCGGCCGGGGGTATGGTTTGTTTGCAATCGTGTCATTACGATTTCGTGAGTCATACATACAGATATGTGCATGATCATGTACATGTATATACACAAATATGCACACTGCATTTGTACATATGCTTACTTGTATACATACGTGTTTTATACATACTCAGACATATTGATAGGGCTGCATATTTACACGTACTTTAGCATTATGCATTCGCATGTATCGGGGGTGCCACGAGGCTTTCTAACAAGTGCTGGCAAATTCAGGGTGAACACTGAGGGGTTCAGGTGGTGGTTGGTGGCGGGGGTGGGGGAAGGGAGGGAAAGGGAGGGGAGTGTTCAGCTCCGCCTCGCTCCACTGAAAGAGAAGATGGTGCACTGGGAAAGTGAGAGTCGACATTGACATTGAAATCTTGCGCTCTTTCTGGCCTCACTTTTCTGGCTTGCGATGTTGTTGTTCATCTGCAGCTGTTGTTGGTGTGGCACCCGCGCCAGCATCATCGCTGTTTATTTTGAGGCACTGCTAGTACCTTGTATTTGGGTTGGATAGCTGCACCATGGGTGTTCCTATGTACTTGTCTTGTAATTGCCACGATCGCTGAGCAGTCTGGTAGATCAAACCTATTTTTAAATCTCACTTGCTGTCTTGGCAGGCGATTCTGTCGAGTAAGTATATATTGAAAAATCTGTAAATGCACTATATTGGAGAGGCTATTGTAATTCAGATGACAGTGTTTATTTTTTAAGTTTTTCATGGTCGACCCAGTCTATTAGCCTTGGCAACATAGCCGTGCTACACACTTAATAAAGGTAAGACAGGTGCGGATCAAGATTTTTTGACATATAGGGTGGACAGTTTATAATTAAGACACATGTGCGAAATCGTAATGACACGACTGCAAACAAACCATACCACAGTGGTGCCCATACTAACCTTCCTATGGTGTATAAATATATCTAGTTAGATTAATCTTATTGTGGCTAGCTGGCTCAGTGGCTAACGCGACGATCTGGAGTTTTGAGACACTCTGACCGCGGGTTCAAACCCCACTCGTAGTATGGTTCGTTAGGTATCTTCATTCCGAAACTTCTCGCCTACACAGTAGGCTTCTTCAGGGGAGTACAGAGAACTTAGCAGAAGCAATAGAGATGTGAAGACGATGTAATCAGTCCATCACCCTTAAGGACGTGGTTTTGAGGTGGTCAGTCCCTCAGCCTGGAGAAGAGTTCCTCCATCGTCACAATTCTCCTGACACACAGACAAAAAAATCAGCTGGAGAACCACGTTAACGAATACCCACGAATGTATAAAGCAAATTTTACCTCCAGTTTTAATAACGTAAGTACATTGCATCGTGTAATTTTTTCTCAAAAACCCTGGCCAATTTTATCTTGTATGATTATTATTAGCTAACAGCAACAACCTGGTTGACCAGGTAAGCCTGGCTCAAGGCCCGGCTCTCTGAGTAGGAAAACTCTGGTAACTTATCAAAGATACGTTGTTAAGAAGGCATCATCAACTTAGTAAAAAGAATGAGCAAGTGGCGGCTTGATCAGGAAGAACTGGGAGAAGGAAGGGGGAAGAACTGGGAGAAGGAAGGGGGAAGAACTGGGAGAAGGAAGGGGGAAGAACTGGGAGAAGGAAGGGGGAAGAGCTGGGAGAAGGAAGGGGGAAGAGCTGGGAGAAGGAAGGGGGAAGAGCTGGGAGAAGGAAGGGGGGAGAGCTGGGAGAAGGAAGGGGGAAGAGCTGGGAGAAGGAAGGGGGAAGAGCTGGGAGAAGGAAGGGGGAAGAGCTGGGAGAAGGAAGGGGGAAGAGCTGGGAGAAGGAAGGGGGAAGAACTGGGAGAAGGAAGGGGGCAGAACTTATACGGTGTTCATTCCGCCATTACAAGACCACGAGGCTGGACTTCTCTAGCGACCCTCTAAACTGGCCTCTAGCGACCCTCTAAACTGGCCTCTAGCGACCCTCTAAACTGGCCTCTAGCGACCCTCTAAACTGGCCTCTAGCGACCCTCTAAACTGGCCTCTAGCGACCCTCTAAACTGGCCGCAGCTGATCATTGACACACACCTAAATTATAAATAAAACATTTTCAAAAATCTTCAAAGGACAAAAAAAAAAAAAAAGGCACATAATACCACCCACTATGAAATTTAAGGATAATTAATTTGCAACGTCTGAGTAGGAGATTTGAAAATTATTTTTAATATGAATTTTGTTCGTGTAATGGGATTGTGATAGGTGATGCAGGATGAACTACTGAAAACACTGCAAGTTCCTTAACTGTATTCCTTGGAACGTAGGCGAGGAAGCTACATCATTTATACCTAGAAGATCCTGGAGGAACTGGTCCCAAACCTGAATAATGAAATCTCTCTATATGACAACACGAGACTAGGCAGACGGTACAAAATACCTCCGCTAAACGCAAGTGAGCGACGAGTACACTTAGAACTACACTAGTGTCAGAGGTCCCCGACTCTTCAACGCCCTCCCTAGCATAGGGGGAGTTACCAATAATTTTTTAGCGGCTTTCAAGTGGGAACTGAACAAACTTCTAAAATCAGTGGCTGTCGTTCGTACGTTGGACTGCGTCCGGCCAACAGTAACAGCCTGGTTAGTCAGGCCTTGATCCTCCAGGAGACCTGATCTGGGACCGTGCCGCGGGGTATTATCCCCCGGTAACGTCCTTCAGGTATCCCCAAGACATGGTCCTAATGTCATTGTTTCTTATCGTATTGACAGCAGATGGACGAGAACACTTATCCTTGGCAAACTATACTATTGCAACCATTATTATTATTATTATTATTATTATTATTATTATTATTATTATTATTATTATTATTATAACAAAGTAACGTTAAACCCACAAGGGTCTTAATGCAAGGATCAATGTTACTTCAGTAACTTTGGCAAAACTATAACGGATATTATTAAACTCTTCCACTGATGAAAACGAAAAATAACATATTATTCAGTGGTGACTCAAACCGTGAATACTAGACGGAACACGTTCAGGCCAGATCATAGGGCACCAGAAACACACAAGAAACTAATGGAACAAATCCCAGGGACATGACAGAGTGGATTATTGTATGTTTCATAGCAAGAGAAGCAGTGACAATAATGGTGCTTAACAAATCGCTTGTTCTTTCATGACTTGAATATTATGGTGTGATCACAGTACTTTTTAAGGCAGGAGAGATAGTGGAGCTGGAAAATGTTGAGGTCGTACATTGTCCCCAGGGGATATAAATAGTGTGCTGAAAATATCTAGCCTAGACAGGACTCGCAGCAATGGTTTTAAGTTGGAAAAATTCAGATTCAGGAAGGATATAGGAAAGTACTGGTTTGGTAATAGAGTTGTGGATGAGTGGAACAAACTCCCGAGTACAGTTATAGAGGCCAGAACGTTGTGTAGCTTTAAAAATAAGTTGGATAAATACATGAGTGGATGTGGGTGGGTGTGAGTTGGACCTGATAGCTTGTGCTACCAGGTCGGTTGCCGTGTTCCTCCTTTAAGTCAATGTGACCTGACCTGACTAGGTTGGGTGCATTGGCTTAAGCCGGTAGGAGACTTGGACCTGCCTCGCATGGGCCAGTAGGCCTTCTGCAGTGTTCCTTCGTTCTTATGTTCTTAATCGATACAACATCTAAATTATTGGTAGAACTTCAAAGCACTTGGATTTTCTCTGCGATGGTGGAGATACCTGATAATATCTACATGGCAGATACTTGGAGCTCTTAACCTGTACACTATAACAACTTGCTGGACTGAGTATCAGAAATATTGCCGGAACGAAGTTCTTAAGAAGTTTGAGAACTTCAAACCATACCACGGGCGGGGATAGAACCCGCGATCAGAGAGTCTCAAAACTCCAGACCGTGGTATGGTTGGTTTGCAATCGTGTCATTACGATTTCGTGAGTCTTGAGACCTTCCTTTTACAAATGAGCCCACTTGTGATGGTTGTGGTCCAGCGGGACTCTAGCACAAACAGCCTGGTTGACCAAGCAGCCAGCAGAGAAGCCTGGCTTCAGACCCAGCTACCAGGTGGTGGGGGGAGAGAGTTAGAAGAGCCCTCGATATCAGTCACAGGTAAAAGGATAAGGAAGCCAAGCAGAATGAAAGTGGTAAGACGACACAAGCATTCAGCGTGAAGAGTTCAATGTCCACTCGCCTTAATGGTGAAATATCTGCCTTAAGGTGTTGTTGATGTGTTGCTGGGCGAGTGGTGGTGGTGTCGGGTCTAAGGAATCACCACACAAACTGGTGGAGTGCTGGTGTAGGTGATAGCCATCACGAGGTGAGAATTGAGGCATTTTCTTCGTGTTCAGAAAAGTTAATTTACAAACAGTACGGTAGGTTTAGTTGTGGAACACTTAGCGCCAGTGAAGTTATATCATCCTTATGAGTGTTCGGGAGGGCAAGGTGGCGGAGTGTTGGCATTTCTGTTTCGTGTATCACCGCCGTTGATAAGGAAATGTTAGTTATGTAAGATCTGTTAAGGAACACGTAAACACAATATGCGCATCATGTATTTGAGTTTATAATTGTCGTGGAGACTAAACACCAGCAGTCTTAACACATTGCTAAACCTTGAACTGGCTTGAATTTTCTCCTTAAGAAAAGACTGTAGTACCACCTACCTACATGGTAGTTGTAATAATGTTGGTAGAATTACCGACAATGTGTTAGATAAGAGGACACGTGCAACTAATGACATTTCATTGTGGCAGCGTTTCGCTGTGATGGATATGTGGGGCAGCGGGCCTCCAGCAGCAACAGCCTGGTTGACAAGGCAAGCACCAGAGAGTACACACACACACACACACACACACACACACACACACACACACACACACACACACACACACACACACACACACACACACACACACACACACACACACACACACACACACACACACACACACACACACACTTCAAAGGTATATACCTAATATAGATGGTTGTTATCTACCAAGCTACTACTAGTGGTACCTAACGGAGTGCTATCTTAGTGCTATCTTAACGCAAGAGGCTTCAATATAAGGATACACGGTATTATGTTTTCACTTCTTAATTTATTAAAATTGGTGAAATTGATCTGGAACTTGTATTTAGTTTATTGTAATAAATTTCTTTGAGTAGATGTTGAGGTGAAATGCAGTGTTGTGTACTGGTGGTTGTGGGGGTTTCCCCTGCAAGGTGGATGTTGGGGGGTGATGGTCACTGGTGGTTGTGGGGGTTCCCCCTGCAAAGTGGATGTTGGGGGGTGATGGTCACTGGTGGTTGTGGGGGTTCCCCCTGCAAGGTGGATGTTGGGGGGTGATGGTCACTGGTGGTTGTGGGGGTTCCCCCTGCAAGGTGGATGTTGGGGGGTTTATGGTCAGTGGTGGTTGTGGGGGTTCCCCCTGCAAGGTGGATGTTGGGGGGTGATGGTCACTGGTGGTTGTGGGGGTTCCCCCTGCAAGGTGGATGTTGGGGGGTGATGGTCACTGGTGGTTGTGGGGGTTCCCCCTGCAAGGTGGTTGTTGGGGGGTGATGGTCACTGGTGGTTGTGGGGGCTCCCCCTGCAAGGTGGTTGTTGGGGGGTGATGGTCACTGGTGGTTGTGGGGGTTCCCCCTGCAAGGTGGTTGTTGGGGGTGATGGTCACTGGTGGTTGTGGGGGTTCCCCCTGCAAGGTGGATGTTGGGGGGTGATGGTCACTGGTGGTTGTGGGGGTTCCCCCTGCAAGCTGGATGTTGGGGGGTGATGGTCACTGATGGTTGTGGGGGGTCCCCCTGCAAGCTGGATGTTGGGGGGGTGATGGTCACTGATGGTTGTGGGGGTTCCCCCTGCAAGGTGGATGTTGGGGGGTGATGGTCACTGGTGGTTGTGGGGGTTCCCCCTGCAAGCTGGATGTTGGGGGGTCATGGTCACTGGTGGTTGTGGGGGTTCCCCCTGCAGGGTGGATGTTGGGGGGTGATGGTCACTGGTGGTTGTGGGGGTTCCCCCTGCAAGGTAGATGTTGGGGGGTGATGGTCACTGATGGTTGTGGGGGTTCCCCCTACAAGCTGGATGTTGGGGGTGGTCACTGATGGTTGTGGGGGTTCCCCTTACAAGCTGGATGTTGGGGGGTGATGGTCACTGATGGTTGTGGGGGTTCCCCCTGCAAGCTGGATGTTGGGGGGTCATGGTCACTGATGGTTGTGGGGGTTCCCCCTGCAAGCTGGATGTTAGGGGGGTCATGGCCACTGATGGTTGTGGGGGTTCCCCCTGCAAGCTGGATGTTGGGGGGTCATGACCACTGATGGTTGTGGGGGTTCCCCCTGCAAGCTGGATGTTGGGGGGTCATGACCACTGATGGTTGTGGGGGTTCCCCCTGCAAGCTGGATGTTAGGGGGGTCATGGCCACTGATGGTTGTGGGGGTTCCCCCTGCAAGCTGGATGTTAGGGGGGTCATGGTCACTGATGGTTGTGGGGGTTCCCCCTGCAAGCTGGATGTTAGGGGGGGTCATGGTCACTGATGGTTGTGGGGGTTCCCCCTGCAAGCTGGATGTTAGGGGGGGTCATGGTCACTGATGGTTGTAGGGGTTCCCCCTGCAAGCTGGATGTTGGGGGGTCATGACCACTGATGGTTGTGGGGGTTCCCCCTGCAAGCTGGATGTTAGGGGTGGGTCATGGTCACTGGGTCATTACCTTTGCCTCAGTTCTGAAGAGCAACAACAGGAGCCGCCGCCGCCGCCGCCTCTTCCTCTTACTCCTTCCCTTTCTCCTTTCTCCCTCGCTCCTCTTGTTTCTCTCTCCTCCCTCTTACCTCTTCCCTGCTGCTGTTGCTAACCCCCACTCCTTCCCCCCCCTCTTGCTCCTACTCCTACTCTTTTGCCTGTTCCACACACTCGCCTCGCCTACCTAATCTGATAACTGGATTTCTAACACTGGTTGGTATGAATGAGCCTACATGTTGACGAGGAGGGAGGGGGGCGGGAGAGTAGATGAGGGAGGGGTAGGCGGGAGAGTAGTGGGAATATGATGGAGGGGGTGTTGTGGTTGGCCACATCCGGGGGTAATGTTCTCTTCCATGCTCACTTGAAGATGTACATACACACGCACGGATGTACACAGGGGCTCTTAGATGAATGCAGGCGACTTAACCAGCCGATATATATACACAAACACCTGGATGAACCAGCCACACTGTCACCACCTTAATGTTTGTACTTATCACAGGTGTGGTGATGACAGGTGTACTAGAAGTTACTGGTATTGTACCTGTACCTTTGATGAGTCTGCTCTTGGAGCCCGGACGTGGGCCAGGCTCGTCTGGTACTAGTCTGGTTAATCAGGTTGTTGCTGGAGGCCCGCTCCCCAACATAACCATCACAGCCTGGCTGATCTGGCACCTGGTGAATATACTTGTCCAGTCTTCTCTTGAAGACTCTACACTTGTTCCAACAGTGTTTCTGATATCTTCTGGTAAGATGTTGAGTAATCTGGGGCCACGAATGTTGTTAGTTTCCCCTTATTGTACCCGCTGAATCCCTTCTTGACGACAGGTGCACTAGCAAGCTGCTAGTTGATGACAGGTGCATTAGTAAGCTGCTAGTTGATGACAGGTGCATTAGCAAGCTGCTAGTTGTTGATGACAGGTGCACTAACAAGCTGCTAGTTGTTGATGACAGGTGTACTAGTTGACTACATAATGCCATTTGCGCTTGTACACAAAAGATGGCGGTGGAGTTTCACCTTCAAAGATACGAGAGGCAGTAGAATAGAGGGGAAGTGCTCAAGTCTTGAATATGAACTCTCTGGAGCAAATAATCTATAATATATATATATATATATATATATATATATATATATATATATATATATATAATCATTAATTTTATGCTGACCAGCAAAGTCCCAGCCAAGCCTGGTCCATGGCCGGGCTTCTGGAGTAGAAAAACTCGTGGAACATATCGAAGGTGTAACCACCACAGCTCGGCAGATCAAGAACTGTTTACACTAACAGCTTGGTTGATAAAGAAATAGCTGGGTAGACAGTAGGTCTACCCAGCTATTTCACACCACAGTTCGGTTGATCAAGGACTATTTACACAAACACCTAGTTGTGTCATGGAGAGAAGTCTGAATGTTGAAATTGCAATACTTAGTGAAAATACCGACGTGCGATATTTTAGACCTCCCATAAAAATGGTAGGTTGACTTTTGTGATGTAACAGAGGGACCAGACTGAAGTCCCGAGTTTCTCGCAGTTTTCATTTATTTTAAAACCATACAATACTGTGAAACGTCAGTATCAGGAATAATAATGTACTCTGAAAATATGTCAAGACAGGAACTGCTCCGGAATGCCAGCTGACAACTGTTAACTCATTCTCCTGTCCTTACACCCTCCTCTCCTTCCTCAGCTCTTCCTTCAGTCTCGCATACCGCAGGGCTAGAGAATGATAGTCCAGATTAACCACGTTGAGATGGGTACAGTACGTGTGTAGGCTTGAGAGCTGCTAGCAGCATCACTGATCACCAGCCAGTCAGCAAGGTGGTCTCAGCTCAGATTAACTGAACCCTCGAAACTAGTTGCAGATATGTTACAGGTAAGACTGGTGAGGTGATTCCTGGGTCAACATCTCTGAGCACACCATCTCTCCTGCCTCAACCTCTGTCTGACCTTCTCTCAATACCCACGCCCTCTCTCACCCCCCATCTTCCTCCTCCATTTCCTCCCCTCTCGTCCTTCTTCGCCCTTCTTCCTCTCCCTCCCTCTCCCATATCTTTTTAAGGCCAGCTACCATATTCTTTAAGTACTTTGATTTCTTTCAGTTAATTCCTTACCTATCTTTTAATTCTTAACAAGCAAGAACGTGTTACTGACACAGGTGCGTCTAAGTCGTGGCTGCTCCTGGGTTAATGCTAACCTTTAAAACTATGTAGCCAAGTTACATGTCTTAAACCCAGTAGTAGCAGCGTTGAAGAGAATGTACACGACTTCATCTATGAAATATTCTCTCTGTCTCTCTGTCTCTCTCTGTCTCTGTCTCTCTCTGTCTCTCTCTGTCTCTGTCTCTCTCTGTCTCTCTCTGTCTCTGTCTCTGTCTCTGTCTCTCTCTGTCTCTGTCTCTCTCTGTCTCTGTCTCTCTCTGTCTCTGTCTCTCTCTGTCTGTCTGTCTCTGTCTGTCTCTGTCTCTGTCTGTGTCTGTCTGTCTGTCTGTCTCTCTCTCTCTCTCTCTCTCTCTCTCTCTCTCTCTCTCTCTCTCTCTCTCTCTCTCTCTCTCGTGTGTGTGTGTGTGTGTGTGTGTGTGTGTGTGTGTGTGTGTGTGTGTGTAATATACATAAATATTCTCGAAACTCATCAAAGGTATATCAAAGATGGTAATGCCTGAAGATTGCTGAAACTATACTCTTTAATTCTGGGGATCATTACTCATGAGACCGGTCCCAGACCAGGCCTCGTAGTTGATGACTTGATCAAACAGGCTTTGTAGTGTTAGCACGTAGACCAACTTAAAGACCACAGTCCGGCCCATCTCTGAAAGGAAGAGTTAACTTAAACTGTAAACTGGCTTCAAGAAAGAGCAAGGGAACAATATTAATATTACTCAAAAACTTGGCCACAGGTGTATCACACATACACCCTCTCTTCTGCTTTGGGGGGGGGGGGTATCCTACTCTGCAACAGCCTGGTTGATCAGGCTAGTACCAGACGAGCCTGGCCCATGGCCGGGCTCCGGGAGTAGAAACTCTCGAAACTCATCATATGTAGGGTATATCAAAAATATGTCCTTGTCCCTTCACTAGGAAACTACCAAGTTTCTACTTTCGTGTGGCAGGCCTCAACATGCTGGGCTTATGATTGTCAAGCAGGAAAAATGTCCGGACCACAGCGGCGATGATACCATGTCTAGAACAGGTATACACCAACTTGGAAATGGCACGGTACCATTTTTTTTTCGATACCGATACTCGATTTTAGACAGATACCATTAAAATTATCCGACAACCGCAAATACCGGCACAATCATCCTGGACACATGCTTGCACCAAGTACTTAGTCTTAATCATGGAACTTTGCATATTCTCTTAGATTGTACCGGATAATTTTTATGGTGTGGTGTGGAAACGACTAAGATGTAACTGACAGGCAGTCTGATCTGGTATTATCCCTCTGTAGTAAAAAGAATTTCTCTTGTACCTGAGCAGGCGGTCGAAAGGAGGCTTGGCCTCCTTTCGTAAGGTCTCCACCCCCCCCCTCCCCGTTTTTTTTTCTCCCGAGGGTCATCACCTCAGCAAATTGTCCGATCAACTGGTCTGACCAGCCATGTTGCTGGGAGACACCAGCTACAAGCTGGTAATCATCAACAGGCGCCAGTCGATGATTAACATATTTTTAAGGGGAAGGGTATTTAAAATTGCTGTGGGAAGTGTTGATGTTTCGACCCATCGCAACTTTCCAGCATATGTTTTGCACATTCTACTGGAGCTTCTGATCTCTCGAGGATTTATTTCAGTGTGCAGGTTAGGAACCAGTTTGTGCAGTATTTTCCAGGTAGAAGATCACTTATCTTGGCCTGCGGTTCGTCAAGTATATTCCCGAGTTAATATTATGGACATACAGCGGAACGCTCGTCTCTCACATCTGCTTCTTCAACACACACACACACACACACACACACACACACACACACACACACACACACACACACACACACACACACACACACACACACACACACACACACACACACACACACACACACACACACACACACCCACCCAACCTTCCACAAGTGCTACCTCCTGCATTCATCTATAACCCCACCACGTACATGACTTCCTCTCATTTTAATTAAAATGTTTTAAAATGTGCAAGGAGTTATATACATTTTATTAAGTTACTTCTTAGGAGCACAGAGACACGATCAGTCTCAAGTGATGCATCCCATCAATAAGGAGCACACACTGCACACAACTACTAAAAATTTACCTTTAAAGAGTTTCGAGAGTTTCACTATCGGAGCCCGGCCATGGGCCAGGCTCGACTGGTGCTTGCCCGGTCAACCAGGCTGTTGCTGCTGAAGGCCCGCTGCCCCACATATCCATCACAGCCTGGTTGATCTGGCACTCGGTGAAGATACTTGTCCAGTTTCCTCTTTAAAAGGCTTCTACACTTGTTCCAGCCGAGTTGCTGCTATCTTCTGGTAAGATATTAAATAGTCTGGAACCCCGAATGTTGATAGTATTCCTTTATTTTGTAAAGTAAACCCCGTGAACGGGCAAGGGCGCTGTGGCCAGAATAAGGAAATATTATATTAGCGTAAGGGGTCCCAGACCTTTTAACATCTTGCTAGTAGATATCAAAAACACTGTCGGAATAAGGAAACTAGACAGTTTCCTCTGTCCAAGTGCTGGATCAGCCAGGCTGTGATGGATGTGGACCAGCGGGACGCCAGGTACTACAGCCTGGTTGACCAAGCAAGCACCAGACAAGCTTGGTCCAAGGCTGGACTACGGGAGCAGAAAAAACTCGAAACCCATCAAAGGTAACTTCCTTGGTTAACTTAGCTGTCGAAGGAGCAGGTTTATACCTGTGGTTTCCCACTAGATCGCGACTTAAAGTACTCTGTGTGAAGCAGAATGATCTTACTTCCCAGCCACACTACGAATTAACAATACGAAAACAGGTAAAAAAAAAATTACTCGAATGTGTAGAAATTTTAAAGAGGAAAGTGGAGTGGGCAAGAAAGTTGATAGGCTGCATTACTAACACCCTCGAAACAAGATGCAATGATACTTTTTCCATTGTTCACTCTCTAGACTGAAATTTTGCTTTATATTAACAAACTCTTGAGTAAAATTAAAAACCAGACCTGGAGAATAGAGAACTTTAACTGTCATTATAAATTCAAACACCGAAATTATTAGAAATGTCTGAAATCCCTGGAACGTTGATGAGAAATGTGAAATATAATATACACCTCGAAAATTCTGGAGGGACTGGTTCAAAATGTGCATACCGAAATCCCTTGTAATGAGAGCAAGAGAACTTGGTAAATGTAAAGGGACACATTTTCCAACACTTCCTTCATACACGAGGGAAATTATCAATAGATTATTATTATTATTATTATTATTATTATTATTATCAAAAGGAAGCGCTAAAAAGACCCCTAGCTGTCTTGGAAAACATTTTATAAATTTTTCAGATTAACTCCCAGTCAGCCGAACTGTGGACTGCGTGCGGCTAGCACCAACAGCCTGATCAACCAGACCATACCCCGACCGGGATTGAACCCGCGGTCAGAGAGTCTCAAAACTCCAGGCTGTCCACCCTCGAAAATAGTGTTCAGGTAGCCTCTTCAGGTAGTGCCTGCAGCAAGTGCCAGATAAGCTAAAGTGTTGTAAGTACGTAGATCCGAGAGTCTCAAGAGGCAGTTTGCAGGGAAGTCTGAACCTGGACTGCGAGAGTATTCTCCACACTAGTTACAGGTATGCAGCGGTGTCGGACGTGCCCCGTCTTTTCTATGGTAAGACACGTGTGCAAATGTTGCATAAGTGTCTCATTTATCAACTTGGTTTTATACACCATTTATAGTTGAAACGTTTCGCCTACACAGTAGGCTTCTTCAGTCAAATACAGAGGTAGCAGGTGTAGTAGTGAAGTAAAGGTAATATAATCAGTCCATCAACCTTTGAAAAATAATCTTACTCGTCTTGATTGATGGTATTTCATACCATTTTCAATATATATTTTGTATACGTAGTGTTGTGCAGGGGAGGAGTGGCAGAGAGCGCTGCACCCACCCTAGTGTTGTGCAGGGGAGGAGTGGCAGAGAGCGCTGCACCCACCCTAGTGTTGTGCAGGGGAGGAGTGGCAGAGAGCGCTGCACCCACCCTAGTGTTGTGCAGGGGAGGAGTGGCAGAGAGCACTGCACCCACCCTTCATTTTATCAACTTATTTTCGTCACTTCGTGATTGGATGATAGTGCCAAGAAGTGGAAAGCTGATTTTGCTAATATATTTTTTTTTGTTAAATATTTTGGTTAATGTGTAATGCAATGTATTTATTTTTGTTGCAGGATGTAAGATCAAGGCTCTGCGTGCCAAGACCAACACGTACATCAAGACGCCCGTCAGAGGGGAGGAGCCAGTGTTCGTAGTTACCGGTGAGTTATGTCACTACCCAGCTGTAACAACTACTTACCGTACATGTGCATGTCATCCCGTCCACCTGCCCACACGTGCATGTCATCCAGTCCACCTGCCCACACGTGCATGTCACCCTACCATACAACAGCATTAAGCTTTTGCAATAAATTCACTTTAAGCCAGCAGATTACCGAACCGACCAAAGTGATTTCGGTGTTCAGGTTTGTGACCGGACTCTCCAGGATTTCCCAGGTGTGTGTTGTTATGTACCTTTCTCGCCTACGCTCAAAGGAATACATTTGGAGACTTCAAGTATTCTCAGTAGTTTAGATGATTAACGGAGTTCATAAGAGCAGTGAAAGTTCTCTCCACGTTTTCCAGCTCGGCAGTCTCTTGGAGGCCGTCAGTAGTATTCCAGCCTGAAGAGAACAAGCATTATTATTGGCTCGGTATCTTGTCTTGAAAGGTACTAGTTATCTAGCCTATCATTTTCCTTGCTGTAGCAATGACAACTTTGTTGTGATCCTTGAATGTGAGATCTTTGGATATCATTATTTCGTAGTCTCTCACATGGGATTTTGGAACTATTGAATGATTAGTTTGTCCTGTACTCCGTTAGTCTTTATTTCCTCCCTTCTTCCTTAGCGAAACAGTTGAAACTTTTCTTCATTAAACATCATATTGTTGTCCGAGGCCCACTGGAAGACTTAATTTATATCCACCAGTAGATTAACGGTGTCTTCGACGGATACCACTCTATTAGTGTGTCGTCAGCAAATGTTACGGTGCTATAATGTATGTCCTTGTCAGTGTCGGATATAAGACTTAGAAATAGTTGGGGGGTGAGTACCTTGCCTTGAGGAACAGCTTTTCACTGAGGTAGTCTCAGATTTTACTTAACTACTCTCTGGGCTCTGTTAAGGAAGTTTAATAACAAATGGAACCCAGTAAACAAGACTCAATAAACTGAATGAGTCGGAGGCTGCCTCAGTGGAAAAACAAAAAACTAATGTATACACAGTGAGGGTGTTGAGAGGTGAATGGGCTTTGGGCGGCAGCGTGCTCCGTTGTCTGTGATGATATAACCACTACCGTCAGGGCTGAGGGACGCCATTTCTCGTCTTCCACGTACCTTTGACGGGTTTCGAGAGTTTTATTCCCGCAGCCCAGGGCCAGCTGCCGGAGTAGCCCGTGACCAGGATCAGTAGCCCAGGGTATCTGCATCTTGTCTGAGATCAGTGACTATAAACGGAACTGTTTGCCATACTAATGGCTGTAAAGTTAATGTATTATGAGTTGGACAGTGACTTGGCTTACTCACTGGAGGAGCCAGATAAAGTTAGGCAAAAATCCAAGATAAAGGTAATCGATGAACGCTAATGGATTCCATCTTGTATTGACTTGTTCTTACATGATAAGACTGGTAAATTAACCAAAGAAGGTTTTGAAAACTGGAATAGACCGGTAACGTAGGATTGTTAAAACATCCAAATATTTTTACTAGAAGTACAAACAAATCACGTAGCATCAGTGGTATATGCAAGACAGTTCAAGACCTGAACAAAGGTTCATTTACGACATTATTCACAATGCATCTTAGGTTAATATTGGAATCACACACTTCATAAAGTATATAAGAAACTGGAGAAGACTGAAGGGTTTGCAACAAGATTAATGCAGGAACTGAGGAGAACTTAGATCTCAAACTGGAAATACTGCGAGGGACCAGGGGGAGGACATGATCATAACAAAATACTCAAGAGGATTAATTTGGATAAAAATAAGCTATACGAGATGCAAGGAAAATTCTTTTAGCCTCCCACTCTGACCTGCGACCAGACTTCCTTGTTGAGTGCTTGCCAGGCCGTTGTTACTGCCTCGCAAGTCTACATGCTGTAGTCATTACAACACGGTAGCATTTTAATTTTCATGGGCATTTGAGGCTGGATATAAATCTAAGAATGCCGCACATAGAAGGCAGACAGTGTCTGAGAGTCGTAAACTGGGTGGTGGTCAGGTGTATTGCCGGTAGTCAGGGCTAGGTCTTAATTAAACCTGCTACCCGTGTCCGTTCAATTACCGAAAAAGCGTTTCGATAAGAGTTACCAGCATTTCCTCGCTTTATGTATGTTGCAAATGGTGTTAGTATCATGTAAGGTGGAAGTCATGCCTTTTTTTTTTTTTTTTTTTTTATTTGCGCCTTTGTCTTGATGGTCGCCTCGGGCGCACCAACATTCCTGCGTGTGGAAACATGAAGCAAACTTTAGCGCACATAGAAATTTTTACCCTTGCATTTACCTCCATTAGTGCTTGCGCCATTGCTTGCGTCGCCAACATGGACAGTGCAACACCAGGATGCCCACCATATTCATGGGGAAGTACGAAACCCATGAGGGTCATGCAGCACCCGGGGAATCAAGAGGTAATTGGTCTAGATCCGAGAAGGGGGGGGGGCGCAATTCCCTGATATTTTGATATTATAGAAGGTAACGTTACTCAGTTCTTCCAGTGAACATACCTATGGAAAAATTTATAGGGAGTTACCTGTATGTACCTCAACATTACTAGCATACGAGTAATCTCATTGGGAGACAACAACCATATTGTTTACCGTAGTCACCCCGTGTAGACATGTGAGAAAACTTAACCACCCCTGGTCACTGCAGGTGGTCCCTTCGGCCTCACAATCTTATCCATATCTATCCGAGACCAGTATAAATTGGATAGCACCCAGAAGTACGGCGCTACTAAATAATTGTGGACTGTATAGATTATATTTGTTTAACTAAATGAAGGGGGGGGGAGTAGGTTACACATGGATATATCCATCAAGGAAAAACACTTGTATATAATCCCACCACTTACCAGATATTCTCTGGTGGTCACTTGATGTAGCTGGATCACCCGCAACCTATCCAATTACAACATACCTAACTGGCCAGTATCAGTCTGCTATAACTAGAAGTGGTAGGTAAGACACAAAGGCAACAGTTAGGCAACTTTATTCCGAAACGTTTCGCCTACACAGTAGGCTTCTTCAGTCGAATACAGAAAGTAGGCAGGAACAGTAGAGATGTGAAGACGATGTAATCAGTCCATCACCCTTGAAGTCGTAGAATTTGAGGTTGTCAGTCCCTCAGCCTGGAGAGTTCAGTTCCATAGTCAGGAACTATCTGAAGATCAAGCGACAGTGCGGAGACTTAAATACTGTCGGAAGGAGAGGTGCATAGTAGTAGTAGTAGTGAGAATGTAGCCACTGATAGGTCAGTGAGAACTGTTGGATCTGAGAGGGACCTGACCTATCAGTGGCTACATTCTCACTACTACTACTACTACTATGCACCTCTCCTTCCGACAGTATTTAAGTCTCCGCACTGTCGCTTGATCTTCAGATAGTTCCTGACTATGGAACTGAACTCTCCAGGCTGAGGGACTGACAACCTCAAATTCTACGACTTCAAGGGTGATGGACTGATTACATCGTCTTCACATCTCTACTGTTCCTGCCTACTTTCTGTATTCGACTGAAGAAGCCTACTGTGTAGGCGAAACGTTTCGGAATAAAGTTGCCTAACTGTTGCCTTTGTGTCTTACCTACCAACCTGTCGGTATTTTATACCATTTTGATGTTCATAACTAGAAGTGTTACTTAACCCTTTGACTGTCGCAACCCCCAATCCTGAGGTGTCTCCTGGTGTCGCAGAATTTAAAAAAAAAAATATTTTTTCTTATGAAATGATAAGAGAATCTTTTCCCGATTGTAATGACACCAAAAAAACGAAATTTGATGGAAAACTGACGGAATTATGCTCTCACGAAGTTAGCGACCTCGGCGCTGTTTACAAATCGGCGATTTCGCCCACTTTGAGCCCTATTTTCGGCTAATTCCATTGTTCCAGTCGCCCAAACTCATAGCTATTTCTTTAGAACTTCATTTTTTCTATCGATTGAGTACAAGAAACTGCCCATTTACTGATTTCAACTACCTAATAATGTGGTCAGAAATTTGCAATTTGGCCAATTTCACGAAAACTAAAAAATATGACAATTTCAAAATAAGGTCCAGAATGAACAATGTAGACATTCCTGGCTCTAAAATAACGTTTTCTTTGTTCATCAGTCACGTCTCCAGGCCCCTCTGATATTACTCTTGCTTTCTATTTTGAATTTTTATTCAAACAAAAAATATTAGACTTACTATTATGCAGACTACTGCAATGCTGTAATAACTGTATAAATAACATCAACCCATTCATGACTGCATATTAGAATGGCTAGTTGGACATTTATTGGACAATGGCATCATTTGTTTACTTTTGAACATTGGCAAAAATCAAACATTTCCCCTACTTTGAGCTCCATTTCTAGGTTCTTTTTATAGTAAAATCAATCAAAAACACCTCTATTTCTGTAATATGTTTTCCATTCTATCAAATGAGACCAAGAAAACGAGAATATAACCATAAATACTATACGAAAATAGACCACAAAGTCGGCATTTTAATTAAAAAAAAACGGTCCGAGTTTTTTTTTCTCATTATGCACTGCGTGCTCCAGGATTTTTTTATATGGTGCACACTGACCACACAGACCCATTCTCTCACATGTGGGCCTACCAGCTTTCTCCTGCTTGATTTGAAGCCGCTAGAATTTGAGTATATATACGTCAAACACGGCACCTCGTAAAACGTATACATGTATATACGGCCGCGACAGTCAAAGGGTTAACTGTGGGTGATTGATGCTCCTTATTTCCTCCATTCACCATCTCATTTCGATGTCCTGCTACACCGACACGGTTCTTATTCCAGCAGGACAAGGTATCCGTTGGTTTGTCCTGGTTTAGAAGTCGTGACTCCATAAAAACTTCACTATCCTCGAGACAGGAACCACGAGGTAAACAGATGCTCACTCTGAGAACAGCGACTCGTTTCACTTCACACAATCTCTTAACTTAGTGTTATTGTCACTGATTACTTCTTAGCCCACCATACGGTTTAATGTCTCATAATTATTATACACATTGGAGGCCACTCCATTAAGATCCGAGACCGATGAATGATGATTAAATTGCTGGTATTTTTCCCCGGGACACACTCCATGGCGACGTGCCAGTCACCACCGGTCCTACTATTATTCACTTATTACAGCGGTCCTGTCAATCACATTTCCTCACTCTTCACCAGGGACAGTTACGACACTTCCTATTATGAAGTGAGGCCTATATTAATCCTTAGGCTGCCGTGAACGCCAATTTCCTGGTCCCATGTTTTCACAGCCTCTTAATTCCATTCCAAACACTCCCGCTCACTCATGCCCCGTCTCGACCTCTCTCCTGCCCATCAGCGCAAGCGCAGAGCTTTCCTGTTGGTTCTAGTCCATTTTCAAATACATTTTTCGACCCATATCGACACATTAAACACCTATTAGGCACTATAGCTTAGGAAGATTAAAATATTTTCCACAATACCGTCATACAGTACACTTCATGGTAATAATGGTAGAATTACCGACAATGTTAGGTAAATGGACACAGATGCAACTAATGTCAGGCCTGCTTGACAAAGGTCCTGGAGAGCTAAACATAGCCACAATAAAATGTTGCATTAGTTACACCTGTGTCCATTTACTTAACGGCACACTTCATAGCTGATACACCATTGTATATAACATCATTTTAGTTGGCTCTTATTGCATTCGGTTATCACTAACCAATATCATTAATTATAGCAAATCCCTCGCATTTGCTCATGAAATACTACGAACCTAAGTCAAGACAGAAAAATTGTTCGTTAATGTTCATGATGTATATTTAGTGTTCACCCTCTCCACACCACACACACTTTTCTCAAGCAACTTAAACCCTTTTCTACACCTTGCTTCTGCCTTTTCATTTCCATCTTATATACTCGTATCTCAGTGTTCAGGTTCACCGTTTCATTATATAGCTCATTAAATTCATCAAGATTTTAACAAATAATTTTCAATGTAATGTTATGAGTCTGCTGCCTGGGTACCGGGAGTGGCTCAGGTGGAGCAGAGCTTTTGAGTTGAAAGCCTTATACCAGCTAGAACACCATCCCTGACGCCAGGTGCTGTAATCCAACTTCAGGGCATCGACGACGATTGTACCTAACTGCTACACTGCTTGGGTTGAAGGAGACTCGCCGTGCCCTTGTTATATGGTTGCCCCTGCCATTGGGCTGTAAACGGTACATCACTTGTACAAACTCCGACACTCCTTCGGGAGCCACTGCTGGATCACCACATGGAAGAGACTTGGGCCAGGACCCATCCTGGCAAATCTACATGAACATGAATGTAGTTTTTTCTTTCAATCTGTGTTTATTTCGTTTGTACTTCTGTGAGGTATGACATCTAAGTTTTTGCTCTAATTCAGTGATATCTCTGATAGTCTGCTTAGTCTATCAGAGAGATCACTGAATTAGAGCAAAAACTTAGATGTCATACCTCACAGAAGTACAAAGGGAACAAAGGGCCATACAGAATATTGCAAGAAACCCAAAATATTTCTATTCCTACGCAAAATCCAAGGTAAGAACTACCTGTAGAATTGGACCACTACTGAGAGGAGACTCGTATACTTACGACAAACAGGAGGCAAGTGAAATCCTAAAAGGACAGTACGAGTCAGTGTTCAGCAACCCACTAAATGACAGCACAGTAGAAAATGCAGAAATATTTTTCACTCCAGAAGGCCACTCGCACCAACTAACTGACATTTTCAAAAACTATGGGATATGTACTAAAGAAATGGCAAACCTGCCCACTCACTGAGCACCTGGACCAGATTCATGGAATGCTCTGTTTATAAAGAAGTGCAAAGTACCACTAGCACTAGCCCTCGGTATTCTTTGGAGAAAGAGCTTAGATCTAGGCAAAATACTGGAGGCCTTAGAGTGCAGACATAGGTCCTTTGCATAAGGGAGGTAGTAGAGCACTAGCTAAAAATTACAGACCAGTAGTCCTAACTTCTCGCATCATAAAAATCTTTGAAAGAGTGATTAGACGGCAGATTACAAATTTCATGGACCAGAGAGTGATTAGACAGCAGATTACAAATTTCATGGACCAGCACAACCAACATAACCCGAACCATCATGGTTTTAGAGCAGAACGATCATGTCCGTCACAGCTGCTGAACCATTATGACAGAATTACGGAGGCATTGGAAGACGGCCAAGGGAGTGATAGCGCACAAAATGAAGGCCATGGGCATTACGGGGAAGGTAGGCAGATGGATTTTCGGTTCCTAACACACAGAATGCAAAAACTAGTGAACAGGGCAAGATCCAGCATCAGCGAGGTCAAAAGCTCAGTGCCCCAAGGCACTGTCCTGGCACCTCTGCAGTTTCTCAGCCTCACAGCAGACAGACAAAAACACCCGGCACACTTTTGTATCATCATTTGCAGATGACGCTAAAATAAGCATGGAAGTCAGTACGGTAGAGGACACTGAAAAAGTACAGGCTACATAAACAGGGTTTTCCAGTGGGCAGTGGAGAAAAACATGACGTTCAGTGGTGATAAGTTCCAGCTGCTTAGATATGGAAAGAATGAAGAACTCAAAAGGAGCACTATATACAAAACTCAAGAGGGTCACCAAATAGAACGTAAGGAACACGTAAAAGACCTAGGAATAATGGCAGCAGACCTTTCTTTTACCTGGAGGGCATTCCGGGGATCAACGCCCCCGCAACCCGGTCCACGACAGGCCTCCCAGTGGATCAGGGCCTGATCAACGAGGCTGTTACTGCTGGCCGCACGCAATCCAACGTACGAACCACAGCCCGGCTGATCAGGCACCGTCTTTAGGTATCTGTCCAGCTCCCTCTTGAAGAAAACCAGGGGTTTTCCCGTAATGCCCCTTATTGCTGGTGGGAGGCTGTTGAACAGTCTTGGGCCCTGGACACTTATTGTGTTTCCTCTTAGTGTACCAGTGATGCCCCTACTTTTCACTGGGGGTATGTTGCATCACCTGCCAAGTCTTTTGCTTTCGTATGGAGTGATTGCTGTGTGCATATTAGGGACCAGTCCCTCCAGAATCTTCCAGGTGTAGATTATGATCTCTCTCTCGCCTGCGCTCTAGTGAGTACAAGTCAAGTGCTTCCAGGCTCTCCCAGTAGTTTAGGTGCCTTGAATGGGGATGTTAATGTACAACAGTATTCCAGCTTAGAAAGAATAAGTGATTTAAAAAGGATCATCATTAGCCTAGCATCTCTTGTCTTGAATGTTCTCATTATCCATCCTATCAGTTTCCTAGCAGATGTGATAGTGGCATTGTTGTGGTCCTTGAAGGTGAGGTCTTCGGACATTACCACACCCAGGTCCTTCACATTACTTGTCCGCTCTATTGTGTGATTGGAGTTTGTAGTATACTCAGTCCTAGTTATTATTTCCTCAAGTTGGAATTTGTCTTCATTGAACATCATATTGTTCTCTGTTGCCCACTGTAAAACTTGGTTTACATCTTCTTGGAGCTTTGCCGTGTCCTCAGTGGATGACACACTTATGCAGATCCTAGTATCGTCTGCAAAAGATGATCCAGTGCTATGGTTTACATCTCTGTCTATGTCTGATACGAGAATAAAGAACAGGATAGGTGCGAGTACTGTGCCTTGTGGGACAGAGCTCTTCACTATGGCAGCATCTGATTTAACAAGACAAAGATCACGACAGTCAGGAAGATGACGGGGTGGGTATTGAGAACTTTCAAAACAAGGGAAATAATGCAGATGGTGACACTCTTCAAATCACTAGTGCTCCCTCAGTTAGAATATTGCTCAGTGCTGACGGCCCCGTTCAAGGCAGAAGAAATATATGAGCCGGAACAAATAGAGATCGTTTAAGGTTCACATTGAGCCTGTAAAGCACCTAAACTACTGGGAACGCCTGCAAGTCTTGAACATGTATTCACTGGAGCGGAGGAGAGAGAGGTACATGATAATATACACCTGGAAGGTACTCGAGGGCTTGGTCCCAAATCTGCACACTGCCATAACATACTGGAGTGAGAGATTTGGGAGGAAGTGTAAAATAAACACAGTGAGGAGCAGGGGTGCGGTGGGGACAATAAGGGAACATTGTATCAACATCCGGGGTCCCAGACTATTCAACACCTTACCAGAAGATATCAGAAACACGGCCGGAACCAGTGTAGAAGCCTTCAAGAGGAAAATGGACAAGTATCTTCACCAGGTGCCAGATCAACTAGATTGTGATGGATATATGGGGCAGCAGGCCTCCAGCAGCAACAGCCTAGTTGACCAGGCAAGCACCAGACGAGCCTGGCCCATGGCAGGGCTCAGAGAGTATATTCTCTCTCAACTCTTCAAAGGTATATTAAAGGTAAAGGTTGCTCTACTTCTATCCCTCCTAATTCACCAGCTTTCTAATACACGTTTTACTTCTGTACTGCCTTTTTTCCTTTGTACTTTTGGAAGAGACTGATAACTAATTTCAGTTAGGTAGCCTATACAGTGGACCCTCGACCAGCGATATTAATCCGTTCCTGAGAGCTCATCGTTAATCGAAATTATCGTTAGTCGAATTAATTTTCCCCATAAGAAATAATTTAAATCAAATTAATCCGTGCAAGACACCCAAAAGTATTGAAAAAAAATTTTACCACCTGAAATATTAATTTTAATACACACAAACTGAAGAAGACATGCACATTACATGACACTTACCTTTATTGAAGATCTGGTGATGATTGATGGGATGGGAGGAGGGGAGTGTTTATGGTCTTAGTGTTTAGAAGGGGAATCCCCTTCCATTAGGACTTGAGGTGGCAAGTCCTTTTTCGGGGTTACTTCCCTTCTTCTTTTAATGCCACTAGGACCAGCTTGAGTCACTGGATCTCTGTCGCACAAATCTGTCCATAGAGGCCTGTACCTCCCGTTCCTTTATGACATTCCTAAAGTGTTTCACAACATTGTCAGTGTCACAATTAAACACTTGTTCAGGTTTCAGTTCTTCACTGTCTATGTACTCCTTGAATTCCTGCACATATTTTTCAGCTGCTTTTTGGTCCAAACTGGCAGCCTCGCCATGCCTTATCACAATATGTATGCCACTACGATTCTTAAATCTCTCAAACCAACCTTTGCTGGCCTTAAATTCACTCACATCACCACTAGTTGCTGGCATTTTTCTAATTAAATCCTCGTGCAACTTCCTAGCCTTTTCACATATGATCGCTTGAGAGATGCTATCTCCTGCTATCTGTTTTTCGTTTATCCACACCAATAACAGTCTCTCAACATCTTCTATCACTTCCGATCTCAGTTTCGAAAACATAGTTGCACCTTTGGCAAGAACAGCTTCCTTGACTGCCGTTTTCTTGGCCACAATAGTAGCGATGGTTGATTGGGGTTTTGTGTACAACCTGGCCAGCTTGGAGACACGCACTCCACTTTCATACTTAGCAATGATCTCTTTCTTCATATCCATAGTAATTCTCACCCTTTTTGCTGTAGGGTTGGCACTAGAAGCTTTCTTGGGGCCCATGGTGACTTATTTTGCAGGTGCAATTACTAAAAAGGCTGTGATAATATGAAATGTTCCGATTGTATGCTTGGAAACAACCGCGGTGGCTGGCTGGCTTGTAAACACTGGCCAGAAGTGGACGCGTCTCAGATGGAACGAATAGTGTTGGTCGAGTTTTTTAGCGCTAGTCGAGGCAAAATTTTTGCTTTAAAATGTATCGCTGGTCGGATTTAACGTTAGTTGATGCCATCGTTGGCTGAGGGTCCACTGTATATGGCAGATTGATGTAGCCACTACGCACTCTCGGGGAACTGTGGTAACACAAGATCTATTGCTTCTCTCAGGCCAGGTTGCAAGGGTAGAAAAACACTTGAAACTAGTTACAGGTATAATGCTAGTCTTGCTACCTGTAATTTTGTCTAGATAAATAAGAGAGATATAGTACAAAGATGGATATTTTACTCACACTCACGCTTGCTCACTACACACGTATAATTGCCGAATAGGTAAAACTGGTCAGTTAGCAAGGACTCGTTTAATATTAAATCCTTTCTAAAATTTTCTCATACGTTTAGAGGTACGTATATTTTTTCATTTATGTTAACATAAAAATTAAGAATTTTGTACCAAACCTTCTTATAACAAGTGCAATTTAATTTAGCCTAATTCATCTAAATATATTTTAGGTAAGTTTACAATAATTTAATAATAAACACAATGAAATATGTTTTTTACTTAGGCTCGGAATAATTTTTGCTAAATTATTGCATGCACAGATTTTCGCTTGCATTATTTGGCAAGAAGAGCGTTGCTATTTAAGCCATAATCGCAAGTTTTACCTATTCGGCACGACATTATGTATATATATATCGCATGTGCGCTCACATGGTAGAGGTCGCACCAGGCGGGCGCATGGTCACCTGCACCAGATTTAAATTGTTTTCTGTGGTTATTTAGTGCAATTAGTGAATTATGCCAGTGAGAATTGTCTGGCTATATTGAAAGTAAAAATCTCTCGAATTTGCATCTTTGCCTTATAGGCATGTGTTTGGAGCCTATTTAGAGCTCCCTTGATCCCATCCTCCTGAGAAACTGGTTTACATCTGTGGTGATCGTGTCTTCTTCGTCTGCGTTTCTCGTTAAGGTCACAATTTGTTGGGTCCCCATTGATGTTCTTGTTGAAATTTAATTAACTGAATTCACCATCATGACTGATTACATTTCTGTTCTGACCATTAATTATGTTATGGTCTGAGATTTGTCTTTTACATGATTATATCATGGACAAATTCCTCCCTCTTCATAAATATAAACTAGGGCATTTCCTAGTCTGGTCGGTTCAGCAATCTACTGGCTTAAGGCAAATTTAAAGGTTGCATTGGGTTAGCCCCAAACCCTAAAATCTTTCTTAATTTCCATACTAATTCTCACCCTTTTTACCACAGGGTTGGCACTAGAAGCTTTCTTGGGGCCCATGGTCAAAATAATACGAAATATTCCGAGTGTATGCTTGGATGTTACCGCGGAGGCTGGCTGGTAAACAATGGGACGGAGCGGCACATGTGAGGTTTGCCATCGTTAATTTCCTAGTCTGGTCGGTTCAATTCTGTTGTATGATATTGTTCCTCCCATATAAACTCCAGGGACTCTGCTGTTAGTCTTTGTTACATTCTTCCATCTAAGATGTCTCCAATTGAAGTCACGAAGGAATAATATTTATAGCTGGGTTTGGTAGGTTTTCAAGAAAATGCTCATCTCAGTTGCTGGTCCTTGCTTCTGGGAAGTTGTATCTAATGATTTATACACAAACACGTCTACTACTTTCTGGTTTTCGATATTGACAGCCAACACTACGACTACATCGTATGTGGTGTTCAATAACTTGGTGCTCTTACGAGCGACTCATTTAACGTGCTAGCCAACCCACCCACTGCCCCCATTGTGGCCTGTATTTTGGGTTGCACCTAACATGTTATACCCAGGAATCCATATTTTATTAAAATAAGTCTTCTAAGCAAATCTTTGTGAAACGGGGGTGGGGTAACGTTTCATCCGACTCCGTGAGAAGACCGTTGATGATCAATTTTTTTTTTCCCTTGGTTTGAGAGTTTTTACATTTGCAAACAAAAGATGTGTTGCTAGTTACTGTGCTGGGAGGCTTATTAGTTTATCTTAGTATCTGTGGCTCTGATGAGCTTGCCACTAGCCTTGATTCCAGTCCAACATGCCTCCTTAAGTAGTGATACATTTCTTGTCATTGTTTTCCACTGCCTGGTACCAAAAAATCCCTGTAGGATGTATGATTATAATTTGCTTGTTCAGATTGACATTAATGAGGCCTTGTACCTGTCATGAAGGCCAGATGTTTTGAACCATGATATTGTCCTTCATTTACTGAACTGCTGAATATTTTTGGGCTAGAGAACTTGCAGGCCCTGGAGTGGCATGTCTTGATTCGGGAAATTTTGACGTTTTGTCGGACTGTTGTATATGCAAGTTCCCTATTTGTTTGTCCCAGTGGAGGTGTATTTGCAGATGCCCCAAGAATAGGATTTACAAATTTCCAGTTTCTGTTGGCTGTGGTTGGCCTGAAGGATACCTGATGAATGTTTTTGCTGATAATGTCCCATGGCCCAGTCCCAGACCATGCTTCGTCTTAACACTTTTTCTGTTAAGTGTGCTTTAAGTGTACTCATTGAGCCTTGCCTTTTTACTGAAGGTATTTTTCATTGTCTGCCAAGTCTTGTCATACAAGGTGATTTCAGTGTTCAGGTTTGGGACCAGTCCCTCCAGCATTTTTTCACATGTAAATTATGTGCTCTTATCTCCTGTGTTCCAAGAAATACAGTGAAAGGTGATAAATGTTTGATATACCTTTGAGTTTCGAGGGTCTCGCTGATCTGAGCCCAGCCATGGGCCAGGCTCTTCTGGTACTTGTCTGGTCAACCAGGCTGTTGCTGCTGGAGGCCCACTGCCCCACAGTGTGGTTGATCTGGCACCTGGTGAAGTTACTTGTCCAGTGAAGTTACTTGTCCAGTGAAGTTACTTGTCCAGTCTCCTCTTGAAGGCTTGTACACTTGTTCACCTGTGTTTCTGATATCTTCTGGTAAGATGCTGAATGGTCTGAGGCTTGAAACATTTCCAGTGGTTCAAATGCTTGATCGAATATATATTATCCAGCTTGGTAATCTCTCCTGCCTTGAAGGAATTTAATATACAGAAATATTCTGGCCTGGAAAAAAAAGAGTATCATCATTGATTCAGCATTTCCTCTTGAAACTTCTAGCTATCTACGCTGTCATTTTCATTGTGGTATCAAGGCCTTGATCTCCAGGAGGCCTGGTCTCAGACCAGGTCAGAGAAATTGACCCCCCAGAAACCTCCTCCTAGTTGTCCTAGAGGGAAAGTTTGCAAATGGACCTTTCATTCTGTTGAATGATTTGAGTTTGTCCTGTGCTTTGTTATAATCCTTTCCTCCATTCTTCTGTGGTGGAACATTTAAGTCTTGGCCTCTTTAAACACCTTATTTTCTGAGGCCCACTAAAAGACTTCATTTACATCTACTTCAAGATTTCGTGTCTTAGATGGATGCCATAAAAATTGTAGTGTCATCCACAAGTATGTTAGTGTGCAGTGATTTTTGTCCTTATCAGTGTCGTATATAAGAATGAGGAATAGAAGAGAGACGAATAGTACCTTGAGTGGCAGAGCATTTCCCTGTGGCAGCCTCTTGACTTCTCTGCTTACTACTACTATCTGGGTTCTGTTTATTAAGGAGTTAAATATTCGTCTGCCTAGTTTTATAGTTATTTCTTCTGTGTGCATTTTGTGTATTATCACACTAAAGCCACACTTGTCCTGAAGAATATCTGAAAGATGCTTCTGTAGATCACTGCCCCTGTGGCCCAGTCCTAGACCAGGCTGTCTGGTAGATCAAGACCTAATCATCCAGGCTATTACTGCTAGCAGCATGCAGTCCATTGTATGAACCACAGGCCGGCTGGTCAGAAATTAATTTGAGCTTGTCCAGTTCCCTCTGGAAGGCATCCATTGGGTTCATGGGAATTCCCCTTAAACATGAAAGGAGGGCATTGAAGAGTCTGGGACCTTGAAAAGTTCTCTCTTCGTGTACTTGGCGCGCCCCTGCTGTTAGTGGAGGCATTTCGCACCATCTGCCAAGTATCAGTGTACACTATATCAACATTCAGCTTGTCTTCCAGTGCATCCAGGCCCACATTTTGTTAATTTAACAAGTACAGCAAACTGACCAAGTACTCATCCTTGTTTAACCCCCACTTGTCTCACCCATTCTGACACCACCACCTGGACAGTAGATAAATTAGACACATGTGCAACTCTTGGGTATCTTTATTGAGGAAACGTTTCGCCACACAGTGGCTTCATCAGTCCATACATAGGAGAAACATGAAGAACAGGAGAAGAATGAGGTAATCAGTCCCTCAACCTTGAGTTGATGTGTTCAGTCCATCAAGATTGATGGACTGAACACATCAACTCAAGGTTGAGGGACTGATTACCTCATTCTTCTCCTGTTCTTCAAGTTTCTCCTATGTATGGACTGATGAAGCCACTGTGTGGCGAAACGTTTCCTCAATAAAGATACCCAAGAGTTGCACATGTGTCTAATTTATCAACATGTCGGTTCTCTGAACCATTCATCTACAAACCTGGACAGTAACTCGTTTCCTTCCTGTTAATTATTCCTCGATTCTCTCTAGTTCTTTCCCTGTTATTTCTGCCTGCCAAGTCTCTTGTGGGGTATTGTGTTCAATGCCTTCTTGCAATAAAAAATACACAGTTTACCTATCCCCCCCCCCCCTCTCTCCTTTTCACACAAGGGTTTTAAAAGGTTAAGTTAATGGTTCCTACCTTTATAAGCTAAGAGCTGTTACCTACATCAGCTCATTTTAGTCATTTTATTATGAGACAAAATTAGGAAACAGAATGAAGCAGGGCAGCAGTTTCATTTGGTCAGCAGACTATATTTCATTGGTGTCATTATGTTGCACAGACATGTTCCAGACTCGAGTCATCCTTAGAATAATGATCTCGGATAAAGTGATCTTGAAAAGGGTACAGCCAGAGTGTAGTTGCTGTTGTCTGCCCATCTTGTTGTGTAGCAGCTCACTTTTCGCTGTCTGCGAACAATTTTGGCCACCCATATCCCTTCGGTTTTGAAGGCTCTGCTGTAATGACAGATCTGTGCAGGCGGGAGAGACGAGTTTTCTTGCTCTATTCTGGAAGATATCAATTGATGAGATGAGAGGCAGGCAATCCAACAAAGTGGAGCATACTGTAAGTGCTGTAAGCATTCTGGCCGCTTTGCAAGATTTACACTGTGGTTCTTCATAGAACTCTATCATTTTTGTTAGACAGGATTTACCATCTCAAAAACCATGCTGGTTTTTTCTTCTACTCTTCTGATACTTTTCTCCATGACTAACATGCATACTAACATTACATTAACATATATACTATGCATGTTATTGGCACTGACCTGTAATTCATTGCTACTTGTGTGTCCCCCTTTATTAAAAGTTGGGATTACATTCCCTGTTTTCCAGAACTGATGACTGCCAGTTCAGTTGACTTGCATTAAATATCCACCTTTAAGAAAACATAAAAGATCAAATACAGAAAGAGCATAGAAACGTGTAAAGTAGAAAAAGGGGTTATTGAAGGGCTTAAAAATGTGAGTGTCACAAGGAAAGATAATCTTAACAGATATCCCAGAGATAGAACAGAAACTTTTGCCATACCATACTGAAGAAGCACAAAGGGAACAAGCCATTCATGATATTGCAAGACACCCTAAATACTACTGCATGTATGCAAAATCCAGATTAATAACTACCTGTGGAATTAGACCATTAATCACAGAAGGATCATACATTAACCTTTTCAGGGTTTCGGACGTACTAGTACGGCTTACGCACCAGTGTCCATGACGTACTAGTACGCATAAATTCTAGCGCCTTTAGATCTAGTGAGAGAAAGCTGGTAGGCCTACATATGAAAGAATGGGTGTATGTGGTCAGTGTGCGCAGTATGAAAAAAAATCCTGCAGCACACGGTGCGTAATGAGAAAAAAAAACTTTGACCGTGTTTTTGGATTAAAACAGAGACTTTGCATTATATTTTCATATGGTATTTATTGTTGTATTCTAGTTTTCCTAGTCTCATTGTATAGACTGAAAGACACATTACAGAAATTGAGATGATTTTGACTGGTTTTACAATGAAAAGTACCTTGAAATTGAGCTCAAAGTAGCAGAAATGTTCGATTTTTACCATAGTTCAAAAGTAAACAAATCATGCTAAGCGTCCAATACACGTCAACTGGTGAGTCTAATATTCTTTCACAAGTGCGCCGATATTATTTATACCATTTCTACACTAATGCAGTAGTCTGCATAACAGTAAATCTTCTTTTTTTGTGAGAATATAAATTCAAAGTGGAAAGCAAAAAAAATGTAAGAGGGGCCTGGGGACAGGACTAATGAACAGAGGAAATGTTATTTTAGTGCCAGGAATGTCTTTCTTGTTTATTCTGGACCCTATTTGGAAATTGGCATCTTTTGAAATTTGTGTGAAATTGGCAAAATTGCTAAATTCTGACCACTGTATTGGATAGTTGAAATGGGTAAATTGGTGGTTACTTGTACTCATTTGATAGAAAAAAAATGGAGTTCTAGTGAAATAGTTATGGTTTTTGTCGACTAGTACATTGGAATTGACCGAAAATAGGGCTCAAAGTGGGCAAAATCGCCAGTGCGTGAACATCGTCAAGACGGCTAACTTCGTGAGAGCATAATTCTGTAAGTTTTCCATCAAATTTCATACTTTTGGTGTCATTATGATCGGGAAAATATTCTCTATCTTTTCAAGAGATTTTTTTTTTTTTTTTTTTTTAAATTTGGGGGACCCTGAGAACAAGTCTGAGAGGGCATGTGGACCCTGAAAGGGTTAATGATAAACAATTCAGTGTTGATGGCTGCATTCAGGGCAGGAGAGATATCAGAGCTAAAACAGATCATTTACTGCCCACATGGAGCCATAAGGCACTTACGTTAATGGGAACACCTCAATTCCTACATACATACTTGATAGAGGGAAGGAGAGGAGGTACCTGAAGGATAACTGGAGGACATTTCCAAGAATTGTGATGGGTTTCGACCCTTTGCTAATTGATCAAGTTGACAGTTTCTGGCAGTATGCATATCAGTTTTATTTTTTATGATTTGGAGACCTTAAAAAAGTTTTTTATTTTGGTGGTTCCAATGAACATAACACTGTTTTTCCCTTAAGTTCTTCAGTTTGTTTTACACGATTTCTTGCACACAATTTTCAGGACTTAGCCTTTACCAGAATACATATAATTGCATTTCCACACTTAGAAACTCGACCAATGTGAGTCGTCCTGTTGCTATTGCTCTCTTCTCTGGCAGTTACACTTCATGTCCTGTACATTTTAATGCTGACATAAGATTCTCGGATTTTTCTTGTTACTGTATTCTATATCTGTGTTAGGGACACATTTGTTGCTGCTTTTGTAATTAAAAAATTATTCTGTATATGTCTGCATGGTATTAATGAACTGTTATTACCTTTCAGGTCGCAAAGAAGATGTGGGAATGGCCAAGCGGGAGATTCTGTCAGCTGCAGAACACTTCAGCCAAATCCGTGCCTGCCGCAAGAACAACTTGAATGGGTCCATGGCACCCGGCCCACCCACTAATGTACCAGGGCAAGTGACCATCCAAGTGAGGGTGCCATACCGAGTGGTGGGCCTTGTGGTAGGACCCAAAGGTGCCACCATAAAGCGCATACAACAGCAGACCCATACCTATATTGTCACTCCCTCAAGGGACAAGGAGCCAGTGTTTGAAGTGACAGGTTTGCCAGAGTCTGTGGAGCAGGCTAGGAAGGAGATAGAGGCACACATTGCAATGCGCACGGGCGGCCTGCTGGACCAGGATGAGCCCAATGCTGCAGCTGCCGCTGCACGCCACCATGGAGACTTCCCTCCACCCTCACATGGCCTCGATAACCTCTTCAGTCCTGCATCTTCAGAGCTGGTCTCGTCGCTCTACAAGCTCAACAACTCCTCGCTCAATGGTCTTGCCTCAATCAACGGTATTACCAATGGAACAGGCCTTAATGGTCTCACCAATGGCCTTTCCAGTGGGTCCAGCCTAAACGGGATAAACGGATTGAATGGTCTCAGTGGAAGTGCGTTAAACAATTCTCTGAATGGCATGACTGGGTTGAACAACACTTTAAATAGCTTGAACACATTGAATCAGCTTAATGACCTGAACTCTGCTTTCACACTGTTAGGAGATGCGGGGTCATCTCTTCTGGGATCATCCAACAAGGGTGGGAGTGCCCTAGAGTCGTCCCTCTTCTCTACCTTTGGCAGTGGTGTTGGGAGTAGCAAGCTGAGCAGTGATGTAACTGGCAGTGGGAGTGGTCTTGGTCTGTACAGCGTGGATGAGGGTCTAGGCTCTCTAGGCTCCTCAATGGGTTCATCTCCATCATTTGACCCAGCACCTTCCAGCATATGGGGTGAGCTTGGACGTCCTCTGGGAAACACCATGAGTTCCACCGTCAGCTCCAGCTCCTCCCTCAGCTCTACTTTCTCCTCCCTGTCGTCCACTCTGTCGTCATCACTGACACGCCGGTCGTCGTCAGTATCAGGAGCATCACCCCCATCCTCTAGGCTCTCCCCATCCCTGGAAGCTCATCCTCCTGCCAGGAGAATCAGCTCTGATCCTGCACCTGGACTCGGGGCCGCACAATCACTCGTGTCGCTCAATTCTGCACTCACTGGAGGTCTAGGTGGATTACCTACTTCCTCCCCATCCTCCTCCTCCCCAGCTTCCACCCCAGATCTCACCCAGCAGTTAAATGCCTTCCAGTCGGCACCTGTGTGTTCCAGCTCCACAAGTCTCGCAGGAATGAGTCATCTGGTGAATGGTATAGAGGAGAAGAAGCGATGTGTAACGTGCTGTGAGTCTGAGGTGGTGGCTGCCCTAGTTCCCTGTGGCCACAACCTCTTCTGCTTGGACTGCGCCAACAAGCTTGTGTCTGAGGCCTCTGAGTGCCCAATCTGCCGCATGAAGGTCACTCAGGCCATTCGCATCTTCTCCTAACGCGCCACTTGGTCAGGGTTTGCAACTAAGCAATTGGTAACAAGCCAAGGTGGCGCTCATGGGCATCTCAGCCCCCTTCTACCCCACCACCAGCTTATAGAGTATAATAGTCTGTACAGCATATATCTGCAGAATGGAAGAGTATTATCTTTAAAATAAATTTTTTTATTCAAGTAGTGTGAAGATATTTTTATTTCTTTTTGTCTTAGAATGCAAGGCATTTTTTATTGGTGTGACTCGGGTAAGAGTATGGCCCCGGGCTCGGTGTGGTTAATGTGTGGTGGCCGAGCCGTGGGTGCTGGTGGCGCGAGTCCTTCAAGTCAGGGTGGAGAACAGCTGTCGCTAGGCTGTGATAGGCGGGCTGGCGTTGTGTTCCATGCACCCGCTGCCCGCCAACAACTGCCAGGGGGGGTTACACTCCCTCTCCGATCTCCCATTGTTTCCTGGGTACTCAGGACGGCTCGGGCTGGGCTGGGTGGACTAGGCATCATCGGAGCGGTGCTAGACACTCCCCACCCGCTCACCCAGATCTGAACACTCCCCCCGCACATGTCCGTGCACGCCCTGTCCAGCCCATCAGCCGCCTCACAACGAATGCTACATATCCTTCTCATCAGCTCTTATGTGAGCGTGACAGCCGCCCACCAACCAGCCCGCCTCCCGCACGCCGGGCCGCCCACGAGACACTCGGGCGGGGTGCGGGTGGCTAGGTGGCCAGTGGGTTGTTGGGGAAGGCACCAGGACCAGGGAACACCTTCATGTCTACAGCAGATAGTGCTGGGGCCAGCCCAGTACTGCGTCCCAACCACTCGAAAGATTGACTCGTGCCTTGATCCCACCTGCTATCCCACATCCCGTATATCCATTACATCACCCACAACACTCCACCTACCTATATCCTTGCATCCTCCTGCTTATGTCCCACACAGCTGTCACTTAATTATCTGCAGCTTGCATCCTCATCATCCATCTTTCTCTGCCCACAAACCTAAACATGCTCTGAAGAACCTCCAACCATGCCCACTGAGCCACCGACCACAGAGTTGACCCTGCTTGTGCATTCATGTAATGGAAGCAATACAGTGATATTATCTTAGTCATAGTGCTTTATCTAAGTTCTTGCTCATTATTGATATATAAATGAAAATAAAACTATGAGATGTGAAAACTTTATTTTGTATAGAGATGAAAAATCAGTATTCTAGACCAATCTTTAATTTCCAATATATTTAATTATCAATGCCTTTTTGTGATAATGTTTGTTTTTGTCTGACTTGAAGGACTCAAAAGCGCCGTGCACGTTTTATATAAAACTTTTTTGTACAAGTGGTATATACTGTATATGAGGCATACAGTTGAGATGGCCATATTGAGTGATGGTGATAAGGTAGAGGAAACTATACAGCTGAGTACTAGAACTTAACCCAGAATACACGTATTCACTGCTCATCTCTTCCCTATCCAGTTGAGCGCCACCTCTCCCTGGCCCTCTCCACTCTTTGCCACATGGAATAGTATTTGCTAACCCCCAGTCCCCTCTCCCCTAAACCAGATAGCGATATGGTGTCCAAGTGTGATTGTAAGCAGAAGCGTTAGCGAAGGTTGGCCCAAGACTTATTTAGGAGGTCTGATTGGCCTAATATTGTTGAGGATGGCCGCGAGCTTCACAAGACTTGGGTCTCGCCGCCTCGTGTTAGCTTTGCTCTCGACACAAAGATTAGATAAACTTTGTGGTTCTTCTTGCAGACACACGAAGACAAAGTATTTAGTTTTTAAGGTAATATATTTTTTTGTCCTAAGATTTATATTTTTTCTTTTTAATGAAAGTTTACAGTTGAGTGTTTTAGTTCCTTTATGATATATTTTTTCTACCTATCCTAAATAGAATATGTATGTAATTTAAATGTACCCTTTTCTGCATGTACCCTGGTGAGGGTATGAGTGTGTTTTGATAGGATAAAAGATATATCTTGGGCCCCCTCGCCACGCTTACTGTAATATTCCCCTCGTGCTGTACCCACCATGGCCCGTGCATTCTCACTCCAGGTGTCGCTCATACCAAAATAATAAATTATTGATGATTTTATCACAAACTTGGAAAGATAATTGACCTCTGTAAGGGCGCACGGAATCATATGTGAAGGTACATAGGTGCAAATTTTGTCAGTTTGTTTCACTAGGGAGAGAAGATTTTATGATTAACAATGTATATCTTGCTGCCCCGTATAGTTACTACTGCTGATTGATAATCTGCGACAGACATTACTTGGAGCGGGAGAGTAACATTACCGACTAATAGTTTAAAAAGTGTTATTATACCCTTTCGATTCTCACCCAAACTGTTTATATTCATTTTATATCAGTGTCTGCTTGGGATAGTATGGATCTTTGTATGTCACCACTTCAAAGATTTTGAGTCTTGCACAAAGTTGCTCTATTTGTCACATCAGCTGGAGCAGCTTGTAACAGAAGGCTTAAAATTGCCAAGTATGGCACATTGAAACTACAGTTGCTGAGATAAGAGCTTAGGGCTCTCTCTTGATCCCTTCCTAAATCTTCCCTTCTTCAACCAGAGCCTCCTTTGCAGAGACATTCAGCTAACCCTGATTGTCCACAGCACCTGACAAACCCAACCTCCTGAGATGAAGTGTCTCTTGAGGCTTTCCGATATGGAGGTGCAGAGAGAGCTCTGGTCTCTTGCTCCTAAATAACTTATAGTAATTATAATGATATACCCGCCCCCTTGTATCTTACCATAGAGCACAACTTAATCGCTATTTACAAAAGATGAAAGTTTAAGTAGTTTTTCATATATCTATTTTAATATATATGATTTATTAGAGGAAAATTTATCGTGTACTTTGTTTGTGTAGCCTAGATTGAGTGATCTAAGAAATTATTTTTATTACTTTATTTCTATACCAATTTCTGAGGACATCAGAATCAAGTAGTTTAGGTGTCCTAATCTCTATATTGTATGTACGTAATGTAGAGGAGAAAAAAGAAAGCATTATTTTTCATTCATTTTATAAAAGAGCTGAAAAAAACCACATCGCCTTTGTGTTTGCTGTCGTGATGTGTATGATTCACTATTGCAAAGCGCCTGTTTTCGCTGCTGTCAGTAGGGATGTGCATTTGCTGGTAAACCAGCATGAATGCAACCCTTGTTGATGACGACGAAAGTCGATGCTTTGCGCCGGGGATCTCTTCTTCAGCTCGAGGCGTTAAAATGACGCTGAGCCATAAGTAGGCAAACCCCCATACAACGGTGGAACATCCCTCGCTGGCAAGAGGCACCATGGACTTTTATGAGTTGAAAACTGTAGTGAGAACCAAGTATAAAAGTAGTGATGCATTGCCTTGTGGCTTAGCACTTTTTTCGCCCCGACCTGCATGCTTGTCACCCCATAGTTGTGGGAGGCAGAGTCCAGGTCCTGCATTCACAGTGTTGTCGTGGCAACGGGCGGTGAGGACAGGGCTAACCTTACCCTACCTGTGACAGGTTTTGGGAGATTTACTCCCTACTGTGGATTACCCCCATCAGCTGGGCGACCATAGACAGTCTTTGCATAGCACTTGCCACCGGTATAGGTGGCATGTAGGCAGGGGACAAAATGTTTAACAAAATTTTTCAGTTTCAAGCTAATGTTGGAGGCCCCATGTCCTCCTCGCCCTGCCCATAACCCCGGCCACCAGTGGTCCACCTTGAGGCCCATCTCTCCACGCTACCTCGTCCTCACCCGGCCGAATCTTGTCGTTACCACCCACCAATCAGACTCGCCAACTCTTTTTACCTGACAGTTCGTGCCAGCCAATCAAAGCTCTAAGAGGATTGTGTGTGGGAGTCTGAGGTTGGCCTTAAGGCTACCATTGTTGCATTCGGGTGGTTCTCCTTGATTCAGAACTCGATGGAAATGTTTCGTCAGCAGCTGCTTCGTTCCATGGGTCTTCCAGTACAGCGTTGAACAACTGTCGTCAGTGTCATAAGTTAGTTCACAATACCTATGCACTCTAATCCGTAATGAGTTTATTTTTTGTACTTTTCTACAACGCCGTATATATATTGTATGGTAATTTTTCATAAAATCGTAGTGTATACTTAGGATGATAAAACAAAATGATAAAAAAATACCAAAAACATTCTATGCTTCTTCATCAAGGCTTCCCCGCATTATTCGGTGTTTACAGGGAAGTTTATAGGGTGTAAGCCGCACACCTATCATAGGGGCGAATCCCCCGTCAGACGAGACGAAAGTCGCCTATGTGACAGGTAGTGGGTTACGTTCGGGCACAACTTATCGCAATAATTGATCAATGATTGCTAGACTATTTTCAAGAGAATTTTTGTCACTTATGCAAAAAAAAAATGTAAAAAAAAAAAAAAACTGAAAAGTCAGTTTTTTTGCCAGCCAGTCCGCTTACAAACTACCAGATTGGGTTGTTTGTAGTATTGAGTTGGTGTCCTGTTTGCTTGAAACTCAAGTGGTCAAGTATGGGGAAGAGGATACTAGTCGATGTCTTCCACGTAGCAGAGATGTCGTGTTAATACCACGGTGATTCAGTTAATGGTGTATTGATGTAAGTGACCTCTTCCCAGCTTTCCCCACCACAACTGATGATGCTCCCCATGCCGTAAAGAAAGGAGTCGGCTTATTAACTGTTGACCAGTCAATTACTGGAGAAGCGTGTGGTATGGAAGATTAATGGGCCAGACCGTGAGAGAAAAGTTCATGAGTGTGTGCCAAGACTTCTCGTGGGTTGTGGCTAATGTGGTCAGCACCATCCCGTAGTGCTCTTGCTCCTCATTCACCCAAGACAATCTTCAATGAAGCCCAGCGATTTTTTCAGGGATTGAATAGATGCTCATTGGTAACTCATAAGCCTCCAAATGAGGTCATTATTGCCTGAAAATTACAAGGTTTAGCATCACAGATATGGATGTCAAGGTGATGCATCTTGTAGGAGTGTGTGAGGGAGAGTTTTCAGTGGTATTATTAACATTAATAAGCTTGTGCTCATAACTGCAGGTTTAGTAGCCACTGGGCAGGAATGATACAAGACACAAGATGAGAGCATTGTCAAAGACCCGCTTAAAAGTTTCTCATTTGAAGGATGACAACCATGTAAATCCCCAGTTGGCTCTGGCAACAAAACAAAGTAGTCAAAATTGTGGGTGGAAGGACAGTTTTTGTTTGACCTCAAGTTTAGGACGGATTGTTATTTGGCTTGCACCTGCTCAGTATTTTGTATGATAACAAATATTTCAATAATAAACTTTATTGCAGGGACACCTATCGTCTTTTTTTCTTTTATTTTGGAATGCGAGTTTTTCTTCAGTGGTTCTCAAATGTAGTGTGGTGCGAGCTGGGGTATGTGGATGACCAATCTGTCATCGGTAAGGAGTAATCACTAGAGAAAAGAAGTAATCACCAAGTCCCGACGCCTTGATAGGAAGTTTACTATAAAAAGTCAAAAAAAAAAAAAAAAAAACTTCCGAAGACAATTATTCCCCACCATATCCCCGCAAGTTCCACTCAAATCATAGTCTATATAATTATAAATACAGTATAATATATATTTGAGTATCAAGTATATTCTGATAGAGCTGAGCGTTCGTACTTCTATAATGGTAAAGAGCGTCGCCGGAATCCTAAGATACATTAGCACACTGTTTTGTCTTGCATGACATTCAGATGGACCAGCGAGAACGGCCGCTTGGTCTTAATTCGGCAGCAACCAACCAGCCAACCACATCACCTCCCCCACAGTTCCCTATTTAGATTTTATCACAGTGAAGAATTAATCATTATAAGCAGAACTTTATTATATCCGGTATATGCCATATTTTAGAGTTTATATCAAATAATGTTGTAGGCCTATGTAATACATAAAATCTCTGCCGCAAAGTCGAGAGTACAGTATAAGGTCTTATCCGATAATCCGTCAAAAGTTTTCTGTTGTGATGAATGTTTTGCTAAATTATCAAGAATAATATCAACTTTTAAAGGGTGTTTACTCTTCTAATCTTGTGGCTGGGAATGATGAATTAAATTTTATGCTGAATATTATGTAGTTGCAGTGATCACGGGGATTTTTACGGATTATAGGTAACTTTTTTGGATTATACAAGATTGCAGCTTGTAGCGAGGACAACTACGACACGCATGTTGCAGCAGGGAGGCTCGCAAGGCCAAAAGCATATGCTCATCATTTGTGACTGGGCAAGCAATTACATACAGTGGAGCAGGGGTGACTGCAGGCAAGGTAATGTTTATCATGGCCTTTGGAGTCCTGGTAAGCGTCTCGCTACCTTCCACCTCCCTCCGTCATCGCTCTGATGCTCAATTTGAGTGGCGTTGGAACATGGGAATAGTCTCCCCAGCACACAGCTTTACTAAGCGGGTAGGTAATTGCTGGTCTCAGTCACATTATTTTTCCCAGTATTCAGATGTAAGGCTGATGTGTGGATAGACACTCGCAATCCTACAACCAGACGCTGTTTCATGATTATTTGTATCATACCAACGGGTTGCTAAGTTAAAAAAGAAATTTTTAAATGCCAAATATTACTCTAATAAACTTTGTGCAGGTATAAACATAAAAAATTGCCAATGCTTATAGCCTTATTAATTAAAGAGGCAGCTAGCGTTTCTGGGTAACGGAGACTTGTAGTCTTTCCAGCACTCGGTCAGTGGACCTCTCTTCTCGTGCTCTTTGGTATTGTTGCCTTATATCTGGAGGCCGAGGGACTGGCGCCGCCACGGCCTCGTACCCCACACCCATTTCTTTTACTTCGCATATTGGAGGTTGTATTGTACTCCATTTTATGGACTCTAGTCCAAAACCAGATTCATTCAGGATCTCATGTTGGGTCGCTGGGCGTTGTCCCTCGGTGTCCTTCTGGCCATCAATAGTTAATAAATATTTATAGTTATAATGGTAATATATTCTTTATAATGCTGATAATAAAAATGTGAGAAAACCGAGCATAAAGAGTAGCCCCCAAAATATATCTCCGTGAGTGACTTCCTGGGCCCAAGTAAAGGGTGGATGGGATCGGTGTGGGGGTTAAGTATGGATGAGAAGCAATAGGTGGCACAGTGGAGGTGGTGGGTATAGATGGCCCTCATCCTCATCCTTGCTCATCCATGCTTGTCCTTCCCACACCCCTGCACCGCACTCACCAGGCCCAACTTACACGGCGTGCACTCGCACCATCGATAGCTACGTTCTGCATGTTTTGTGTGACATACATAGAGAAGAGACAAATCTCATGTACTACAAGTCTTCAGTGCGTCATGAGAGAGGAGAGAGAAAACTGAAAGGTTGCAAGGGAGTGCAGGTAAATGTATAGGATTGCTATTAGGAATAGAGGAGCTACTAGGGTCACCTGTGTATTAGTGGTCTACCAAATTCAGCTTTCTCCACAAAGTGGGTATCGTCCATGACTGTTGCTGCTGCCTCCTATATCTGTTTAGTTTGATCGCACACTTTGGTTTGCTTGCCCAGCATCAATATTCCCACACCCTGTCAGTGTGTGCTTATTCAAACATTTGCATCCTGTTGCATTTACAGATGTTTAGCATATTTCCTGTTTTGTACAAGTTGCATCCCAGGAGGCTCAATATGTAAGAAGCAATCTGAACCCTTTCTTTGGCTTTTGCTTTTTTTTATATTTTATTTTTCAAGCATTATATTTAATGCTTACCTCTGATTGTCTCCTAATAGTGGTATTTTTTTATTTGATAGGCCAAGTTTATGATACTTTCTAGTTTTATTTTTGTAGTAGAAATAATTAGTTATATGTTCCTAAGCGAATTTAGTAGAATGGTTGTTTAATTTTTAATTTTATAATTTAAGGATGATTGTTTTATTTCTGACTAGAGTGCTCACTTTCATTTGCAAGCTTTGTTACTTTCCTCTTCAGGAAAGAACCAGGAATTATTATTAACCTGTCAGGTGACCCCTAATTAACTTAGCTCCAGAATGATAATGTGGTAAATCCCTCTGTTGGCAAATTGGTCTGGAAGTCACATTGCAGTTGGGGTCAATTTGCCATGAAGAATAATTAAAAGAGGGTTTAGTGCATTGTAATTCTCAGGGAATACTGAATTCCAGCCAAGGATATCCAGGGCATATTGGCAACAATGACAGGAGGAGACTGGTGTAGGCCAGAGTGGTATTGTAAGTTACGTGTGCAAGCTCCTGACTAGCGGTGTGCAGATGGTTGTTACCTGCTGTTTAAATGCAAACAAATCCTGCTTTTACATGGACTAAATAATTTATTGCTTGATTAACAAAATGCTGATATTTCAGTTATGTTAACATTTCAGATATTTAAAATTTATAGATTTATAATTAAATAAAAATCACTATTTAAAGAATGAGGTACAAGCTTGTTGCATCCAGCACGTATATAACATTGTCTTAGTGGAAGGGAAGGTGTCAGTCCTTATCTGCCAAACTGTTGAAACTTGGGGCCCGTAGCGGAACGACTCTTGTCTGCTCCACCACCAGCAGTGTAGGAGATTCTCAACACCTCTATCAAGTACAGTATATTCTCTTCACTTTTAACCAGAAAGCAATAACATATACTCGGTAGTATGTATGTCAACTTGATATTGTGACCATTTTATGACTAAAAAAAAAAACCGCCACAAATGGTGCTGGATGTGAAATAAATGAACAAAAAATGGAAAGAGGCGAATGAATCAGCCATTCTTTGTCATTACCAAGTAGTGAGTATATTTTCACTATCTTGACCAGTGGTGTATCCGTGGTGTAGCAGAGTAGCTGTCGACAGTCTTGGTTGTGTCCTAGACATCGCCCACTGTGCACCAGGGGGGTGGGGGATCCGCTCGCTCACCTCCACTATTTCACAAACCCTTGTTTCCTACAAGCTCATCACTTTTGCTTGCGCATATTCACTCTTATTGGCATAAAAGTGTCATTTAAGCTGTTAAAATCTTTGAATATAATACTCATAGGGCCCAAATACGGGTTCTTTATTTTTTGATCTTCTGACGAGCGAGGGTCGAAAACACCTCCCCGACCCCCCTCTTCTCTTGTGGGCATTGTACATCGTGTGTAAGGTTTCGTAAGATTCCCTGCTCTGTTTCTCCCAGGGGCGGACTTCGTTGAGGCATAGGTCAGTGTGTCTTCTTTTACGCCACCATATATGGATCAAGTGCTGATATTTGTTACCCATTTCATAGTCTTTTGCTGCTGTTTTTCAATATAAATATATATAAATAAATATATAAATATATATAATTTTCATGTAAAGGTTATTTGTACCAAGATTTCAGAAACTCGTTAATTTTTTTCACAATTTAAACTCATAATTATAGATTCATAATGGTCTGCTAGCCCGGTTTCTGATACCCCTTATCCACTGCACACTAAGTCCGCCCCTCGTCCCTTCCGTAGAACAGGGTTGTCTCCCCTCCCTGAGCCTCCAGAGGTAGGCCCTTCCTTCTTGGTGTATTGGGACGACGAGTATAGCAAGTGTAGCGATATATTTTTTTGTTTTAGGATATACTCGCTAACATATACTCAGATTATATAATTGAAGCCAACACCTCCCCTCTTCCTGGTATACCTGCTTATATATTTTGATATCCCAGTATATAGTTATTGATATTGTAAATTTATTACTTAGGTTTAATTTGTTATAATTATTATTTTTATTGCTATCACTAAACAATAGTACTTTCTTACACGGGCATCTTAAATACTATTATAATTAGGTACCACTTTGATTTATGTCAATGGAAGCCGGATTGTCCAAGGCTCTCTACTTTGACTTGACAAAGAAAACGCAAACTAGTCAAGCATTGATTAATATTTACTCCACATTCTCGTGTAATTTACATAATGGTGATGAGATATTTTGGTCATGTCTTATCAGGCAATTTATAATATATTATTTTTGCTCTCAAAAAGTGATAATTGTGCTTAAACTATTTTCTTGTATATTATATACTGTGTGGACTTGTTTCATTATTTTTTATAAGAATTTATCATCTGTATTTAACTTGAGCGCCAAGGACCACATTAAGGATTGTTTATGGAGGGCTAAAGTAATAATTAAATCATGTACTATGTATATATATATTATATGGAAGAGTCCTTATAGGGAGGCAGTGTACTCCTTCCCTCAGATCCTATATCCCATGGGAATTCCTAATATAAAAAAAAAAGCTAAAGACAAGATGGAATTCCTGTGGGATTTGTTTCTATATTTACTATATATGTCGCGGCCCACCAGCCCCATTACGACTCAATTTTATATGGATCACAATATTTTATTTTCCTACTATATGTGTGTTTATTTTGAATAGCAATATTGCCTCTGTGTACCTTTTTGCTTGAGCCTGTTTGTTCATAAGTTTGTTTGTCAGCCGGGAAAGGAGGGGTCTCAACCATTGTCAAGTTTTTTCGGCTAATACCCCCAAAGAGCTCGCAGACAGTAAATACTACTACTTACCCTCAACCATATACACCGTAGTTCCATATTAAGATAATGTATTCCCATATATTTTTATTATTGATGTTTCCATATGCATATTATTAAAATAAATGAAAAACAAATATGAACAAAGCATATTTTGGAGTTGATACCTCTGTGTGGTGAGTAATGAGCCACTGCGGTACTTAAAATAATATATGTATGGTTAATTTTTCATGTTTGCTAATAATTTTATTTTCTGATTTTTGTGAGAGTGATTCAATAGATAAATAATAAAGTTACATGTATTAAAATGACTTTACTTGACCATTGTAAATAATTTAATGAAACTGTGCTTAAAGGTTGAAAATTTCAGGTTCACAGTGAGCTTTCAAAATGTGGAAGAAATAGCAACTGTTCTTCACATCCTGTGTAATTAGACCGACATGTTATAAGCAGTTATATATATGACTAGTAGGTTTAGCACTTCTTTCTTATTATAATAAGCAGTTACGTATATAGTTTAGCATATGTTTGGCTAGAATGGTTTACAACAACCATGTTTGACTATAATGGTTTATTAGTTGTGTGGACCTTTTATCGTTGATGACAAAATTATGAAGAGACACTGAAAATTATCTTAATTTCATAATAAATCCGCTGTATAGCCCTTGTGGCTTAGCGCTTCTTTTTGATTATAATAATTCATAATAAATTCTGTACCAACTTTACTGAGAAGTACTATAATAATTTAGAAAAAAAAAATTCCAGGTGAGAGACCTATTCAGGTTTAGTGCATCATTGTCAATATAGCATTATTAACCCTTTGACTGTTTCAGGCCCCTTTCTGAAACTCATTCTATGTCGATAAATTTTTGAAAAAAAAAAAATTATTTTTTTCTTATGAAATGATAAGAGAATCTTTTCCCGATGGTAATGACACCAAAAGTTCGAAATTTGGTCGAAAACTCTTGGAATTACGCTCCCGCGAAGTTAGTGGTCTCGGCGACATATGCCATATGCGTATCAGCGATTTTGCAGACTTTGAGCCCTATTTTCAGCCAATTCCGTTGTTCCAGTTGACCAAACTCAGTTATTTCTTTAGAACTCCATTTTATCTATCAGCCGAGTACAAGAAACCTCCCATTTACCTATTAGGACTACCCAATATGGTGGTCAGAAATTGGCAATTTGGCCAATTTCATGCAGACTAAAAAAGATGCCAATTTCAAAATAGGGTCCAGAATAAACAAGGTAGACATTCTTGGCACTAAAATAACATATCCTCTGTTCATTAGTCACATCTCTAGGCCCCTCTTATATTATTGCTTTCTATTTTGATTTTTTATTCATACAAAAAAATACAAAATTTACTGTTATGCAGACTACTGCATTATTGTAAAAATGGTCCCCTCAAGGAAGGTTCCTTGATGTTGGTGAGGGGCTCTTGATTTAGGGAATTGGATCTGTGCTCCAGTTCCCCGAATTAAGCCTGAATGCCTTCCACATCCCCCCCCCCCAGGCGCTGTATAATCCTCCGGGTTTAGCGCTTCCCCCTTGATTATAATAATAATGTAAAAATGGTATAAATAATATCAGTGCACTAGTGAAAGAATATTACTCCTCAGTTGACGTGTATTAGACGTGTGGTGTGATTTGTTTACTCCTGAACATTGGTAAAAATCTAATATTTCCGCTACTTTGAGCTGTTTCAAGGTCGTTTTCATCGTCAAAGTAATGAAAATCATCTCTATTTCTGTAATATGTTTTCCATTTTATCTAAGACCAAGAAAACGCAAATACTATACGAAAATACACCTCAAAGTCGGCGTTTTAATCCAAAAAAACGATCAGTTTTTTTTTCTCATTACGCACTGTGTGTTGCAGGATTTTTTTATGTGGTGCACACCGATCACACAGACCCATTCTCTCACATGTGGGCCTACCAACCTTCTTCCGTTTGATTTGAAGCCGCTAGAATTATTGAGTATATATACGTCAGAAACAGTGGTGCGTAAGACGTATTTATACGGTGTAAACAGTCAAAGGGTTAAAATATAACTAGAGGGTGTTCACTGATATAGAGCTTTTGAGCTACTCTCCCTTTCCTTAGATCAAACCTTGTTACCCTGCACATCCAGGCACTATAACCCCTGTAGGTTTATAGCCTGACAACGATAGCTGGCATGGAATTAATGGTCTCTTGATCCAGGGCATTTGAACTAAGTTCCCCTTCATGGATCAAGCCTGGTTGCCTCCAATATTCCAGGTATTGTACGACATGCGGATTTACGACATAATCTGCTGCTGCAAGTAGTTATCGCAACACCTTAACACACATCATGAACCAGTTGGAACCCCCCAATATACACAACCCAGAAATGAAGCAAGCAAAATCTAGCCCTAGTAAAATAAGACATGGAATACTGCAAGGAACAGTCGTGGCACCTCTATCCTCGTGCACCTCTTCAAGGGGGGCTCCTTGATGTGACTAAGAGGCTTTTGGTCTCCTTCCTTAGACCGAGTCCATACCCCCCAATCCTCCCTCCCCTTAGCCCCCTTTTTTTCCTTCCCCTCTCCCAACCCTCCCCTTTTTCACTGTCCTGTGTGTAGCCTCTGGGGTCCTCCCCTCTGGCATTACAGTTTCTAGGTCAGGGGTGGTGTGCTGGGGTTTGTCCCCCCCACTCCGTTAGGTCCCTCAAGGGTGGTGTAGTTTGCCGTGGAATCTGGAATGTCTGATGATGCAATGCTCCCTTCCTGGATTTCTGGGTTGTGCGTGGGGTGCTCTTTAGATGGGTGTATCCGGAAGCTGCCTGTTGGTTCTGGGGATGGCAGACGAAGGAGGTATACTTTGTGGCGGGTTTCCAACCGTCCTTTCTTTAGTCCACCGAGGTAGCTCAGTGGATGTGAGACTGCTGTCCCAGAGCACTGGTTTACTGGTGTGAAGGGTAGGGTATGGCACGGTTTCCACACTGCATCTTCACTGCCAGTGGGCTTGAGGCCCTCTCAGAAGAGGGGAGGAGCTTTCAACCCCTCCATACCTCCTAGCGATTGTCCCTCTTTTTTTTTTTCTTTTCTTAAAATAACAAGAAAGAAGATGCACCTATTATGGAGTCTTTGCCCTGTGAAACCCTTCCTCCCAGGCCCCATTCTGATCCCATACCCTGTTCTGACCTGGCTTCGTTATCCGACCATTCTCTTGATTCTTCTCATATCCCTGTACCTTTTGCCAGTGACACCTCATCATCTGCTTCAGGTGCTACGGCATCATCAGTTTGTTCATGTCGTTGCTCCTAGCATGCCTTTCACAATGTGTTCAGCTTCCCTGAATATGGTGCAATGGCTCTCGGATCTCCTACCTCCCTCGGGTCAGACCACCTGAGGTTCTACTCCTAAGCGTCCAAGACAGCCTACTGATGACAGTTTGTCAATGACCATTCAAAAATGACCTACGTGACACTGCCTTTGCATACCAGACTAACAAGTACACAATGGACAAAATTTTCTTTATAAACGATGTCTCAAACTGATTATCTTTCTGATCACGGAATTGGTAAAACACTTTTATGTCAAGTTGGCCAAAATATGTCCTTCCATGCTCTTCAAAGAGGTGTGCATGTTGTAACAGTGCAGAATTCAGAGCAAGCTCATGCTCTCTCCTACATCACTTCCATAGATAACATACCAGTCACAGTTTGTAAGCACGCTACTCTTAATTCTTGCAGTGGTACTGTGGTCTTACCTCGTACCATTGTACAGAGTGAGTTTGTCTTGCGGCGAGGATATTTTAGAACAATTAGCCCTTCAGAACCTCCCTATTCTCAAGCTAGATACATACCTCCTGCCTGTTCGTGGGCGGAGGCGTTTTCCTAGTAATGTCGCTTGTTTAACCTTCGACTGCTGTGAACTTCCCGTTCTCTGTCTGTATTGCGGGACATCGCCAAGAGGTCTGTCAAGTAGTTCCCACTCCCCAAGTGTTGTAATTGCTGGCGTTTTTAGACACCTTGCTAAACACTGCAGATCTGTGGCAGAATGCCCAGTCTGCAGTGCAGCAGATCATTCCAGTGTCTTGTAGTCTTCCCCTCTCGTCTCAACTGCAAGGAACTTCATCCTTCCTTTTCACATCATTGCCAGGTTTATCGTAATAAACGAGAGATCCGTTATCTTAAGGAGCGTAAGGGCCTCGCACTATAGCTGTCTCTCGGCTCCACCTTCAATGTAAACTCCCTCATGTCCCGTATGCTCGGGTAGCCTGAAGACCTCCAACCTCAACAGTCCTTGATTTCATGTGGTCTGTTCTTCCAGATTTACATGATAGTGATCACTTTCCTATCGTTAATTCTACTACATATACCCAACTGTTTCATAACCCTCGTTGGCAGTTTTCCTGAGCAGAATAGGACTTGTACTCCCATCTTGCTACCTGTTGCGAGGACCCCCTTTTGTCATCTATTGAACTGGCGCACCAATTTTCGACCTTAGTCCTAACTGCGGTGACTTGTTCTATCCCCCAAACCTCAGGTAGGCATTCTCAGACATGTCGTGGTCATGGACCAGGCTGCAGGGGCATTGATCCCCGGAATGCCCTCCAGGTAGGTAGACCTTGGTGGTCTCCTACATACGCCCATGCGGTGTGTTTGAAACGAGCTGTGTGGGGCCGTTACCGACAACCATACCATGGAGCGTCTATTGAACTAAGTGGGCAAGGGCAGTTGCTAGCCGTGTCATACATGATGCTAAACATACTTGTTGGTGAGACTACGTGTCTACCATTACCTTGTCTTCCCCTATGTGCACGATTTGGAAAAAGGTGTGGAAATTGTGTAGCAAGTACACTCTGGACCCAGCTCCAGTTTTGCAGGTTGCTGGAGTTGATGTTGCAGAACCTTTAGAAGTTGCCACAGAAATCAGGAATTATCTTGTCCGTATCTCCCAAGGGCTTCACCTCTGTCCATTTCTTGCGTCTAAACCTACCAAAGAGCAATTGCCCTTAGATTTCTCCTCTGATGGATTGGAGCCATATAACATACCTTTTACTCTTCTAGAATTTTTCCATGTGCCGGCCGTCGGCACCGGGACCTGATATCCACATCAACGTGCTACACCATCTCCATTCTATGGACCTTCCTGTTCTTTTATGTCTTTTCAATCTAATGATTTAGCACTTCTTTTTTATTATAATTTTCAATCTAATTTGGGAGCGAGGGGTTCTCCCACAACACTGAAAATAAGCTATTGTACTACTGTTTCGCAAACTGGGCGCCTCAGGGCTTGACACCTCTCACTATCGTCCCATTTCCCTGACCAGTGTGGTCTGCAAGGTGATGGAAAAATTGGTGAATAGACATCTGATGTGATTTTTAGAGACGCACAACAGCCTTTCCCCTCGCCAATATGGTTTTCATAAAGGCTGCTCTACTTTATACCCCTTGCTCCACTTCCATACGTATGTTGGAAATGCCTTTGCTAACAACCATTCTCTCCTAGCTGTCTTTTTCGATCTAGTGAAGGCATATGACACACTTGGAGGTATAACATCCTAGCCCAAGCCCACTCCTTAGGCCTCTGCAGTAATTTACCAAATTTCATCGCGGCTTTCTTGCCTGATAGACATTTTCCGGTCCGTTTGGCGCCTTGCTTTCCTCGAACTTTGTACAAGCCGAAGGAGTCCCACAGGGTTGTCCTCCGTACTACTCTTTCTCTTAGCTATAAATGACCTACCTTCCATTCTTCCTTCGCATATTTGGTCATCACTTTGTTGATAACATCATTATAGCTTACTGTCGACTGGTAGCAGCCTCCCTTAAGGTTATAGACTAGTCTCCCACTGGATCACTTCTTGTGGCTTTAAGGGGCCGACGAGACAAATTGTCTTTTTTTCTTTTTGTCCAATTTCAATTTTTACTGTGAATTAAGCAGCATGTCAAACTTAGACACTGTGTTTTTAGTGACTTTTTTCCTTACAGTTAGGAAAAAAAGTGCCCTATTCTATAGGCCTTAAATCTATCCTTCTACAAAATTGGTAAGACTTACAATGTTCTAGTCATCATCACATGAAAGATAATGAGTTTAATCTGAAAACAGAGACGTCTGAGCAAAATGTCAATAGATTGCATTATACAAAATGTTGAAGTATTGTTTGGGAGAAAAAAATTAATAACCGGTAAAACATGGCAAACCTCTGTTATTCAATAGAACCATCAATAACGTGTGAAAAAATTATGATGCTCCTATAAATACTCTTCGAATGAGAGGGAAAACAATGTCAATAACTTATTTCTGAGTTACTCCTAATTATGTTTGGGTAAAACTATGCCACGCACAACAAATCTCACTGTGGTACACCCTTCCGACTTCCTTTACAGCCTGCAGGCTACTAAGGGACACATTTCGCTCCCCACTTTAGCCACTACAGAAGTTGCCATGTAGAGCGTGTAGAAACAATCATAAAAATTGCAATTTTTGGAGTAAAAAAAAAAACTAATTGCCAACATGTCTCATTGCTGACAGCAAAAAAAAAAAATTGTGGAAAAACGTAGAAATATAATAGAAACAAGCTGATTCCATAAACAGGTTGCCAGAATTATGCACTCTTCCATGCCCCCTTGGGAAGTTCCGACTGTTCATGTCTGTTCTTTCCCAGTGCCATGCGCGAAAGCCCAACTGTACACGGTGGTTTCCCAATCTTTTTTTCTTTACCACTTCGGCTCTCATTATCATGCCATCGCAGTGAACACCGATGGTTCTAAGTCTTCTGATGGCGTCGGATTTGCAGCAGTTTTTCCGGACAGTGTCGTGCGAGGGCATTTATTACCTTCAGTTAGCATTTTTACAGCTAAATTGTATGCCATTCTTGCACTTATCCGTATAACATCTATGCCTATGTCATCATCACCCCGTGATGATGGCAAGCCAAACCCCATCACTACACCCCCGTGATGATGGCAAGGCAAACCCCATCACTACACCCCGTGATGATGGCAAGCCAAGCCCCATCACTACACCGTGATGACGGCAAGCCAAGCCCCATCACTACACCCATGTGACGATAGCAAGCCAAACCCCATCACTACACCCCATGATGATGGCAAGCCAAGCCCCATCACTACACCCCATGATGGCAAGCCAAGCCCCATCACTACACCCCGTGACCCCTCAAGGAAGGTTGCTTGATGTTGGTGAGGGGTTCTTGATTTAGGGAATTGGATCTGTGCTCCAGTTCCCCGAATTAAGCCTGAATGCCTTCCACATCCCCCCCCCAGGCGCTGTATAATCCTCCGGGTTTAGCGCTTCGCCCTTGATTATAATAATAATACACCCCGTGATGGCAAGCCAAGCCCCATCACTACACCCCCATGATGGCAAGTCAAACCATCACTACACCCGTGATGATGGCAAGCCAAACCCCATCACTACACCCTGGGATGATGGCATGCCAAGCCCCATCACTACACCCCGTGATGATGGCAAGCCAAGCCCCATCACTACACCCCGTGATGATGGCAAGCCAAGCCCCATCACTACACCCTGGGATGATGGCAAGCCAAGCCCCATCACTACACCCCGTGATGATGGCAAGCCAAACCCCATCACTACACCCTGGGATGATGGCATGCCAAGCCCCATCACTACACCCCCATGATTGCAAGCCAAACCCCATCACTACACCCCGTGATGATGGCAAGCCAAGCCCCATCACTACACCCCCATGATGGCAAGCCAAACCCCATCACTACACCCCGTGATGATGGCAAGCCAAGCCCCATCACTACACCCCCGTGATGATGGCAAGCCAAACCCCATCACTACAACCCATGATGGCAAGCCAAGCCCCATCACTACACCGTGATGATGGCAAGCCAAGCCCCATCACTACACCCCCGTGATGATAGCAAGCCAAACCCCATCACTACACCCTGGGATGATGGCAAGCTAAGCCCCATCACTACACCCCATGATGGCAAGCCAAGCCCCATCACTACACCCCATGATGTCAAGCCAAGCCCCATCACTACACCCCATGATGGCAAGCCAAGCCCCATCACTACACCCCGTGATGGCAAGCCAAGCCCCATCACTACACCCCCATGATGGCAAGCCAAACCCCATCACTACACCCCGTGATGGCAAGCCAAACCCCATCACTACACCCCGGGACGATGGCAAGCCAAGCCCCATCACTACACCCCCATGATGGCAAGCCAAACCCCATCACTACACCCCGTGATGATGGCAAGCCAAGCCCCATCACTACACATGATGGCAAGCCAAACCCCATCACTACACCCCATGATAAGCCAAGCCCCATCACTACACCCCATGATGGCAAGCCAAGCCCCATCACTACACCCCATGATGGCAAGCCAAGCCCCATCAATACACCCCATGATGGCAAGCCAAGCCCCATCACTACACCCCCGTGACGGCAAGCCAAGCCCCATCACTACACCCCCGTGATGATGGCAAGCCAAGCCCCATCACTACACCCCGTGATGATGGCAAGCCAAGCCCCATCACTACACCCCCGTGATGATGGCAAGCCAAGCCCCATTACACCCCGTGATGATGGCAAGCCAAGCCCCATCACTACACCCCGTGATGATGGCAAGCCAAGCCCCATCACTACACCCCAGTGATGATGGCAAGCCAAACCCCATCACTACACCCCGTGATGATGGCAAGCCAAGCCCCATCACTACACCCCGTGATGATGGCAAGCCAAACCCCATCACTACACCCCCGTGATGGCAAGCCAAGCCCCATCACTACACCCTGTGATCGCATGCCAAGCCCCATCACTACACCCTGTGATGATCGCAAGCCAAGCCCCATCACCACACCCATGTGATGATGGCAATCCAAGCTCCATCACTAAACCCCATGAGGACGGCAAGCCCCATCACTAAACCCCGGTGATGATGGCAAGCCAAGCCCCATCACTACACCCCATGAGGACGGCAAGCCAAGCCCCATCACTAAACCCCGATGGTGATGGTAAGCCAAGCCCTATCCCTACACCCCGTGATGATGGCAAGCCAAACCCCATCACTACACCCCCGTGATGATGGAAAGCCAAGACCCATCACTGCGCCCCGTGATGACGGCAAGCCAAACCCCATCACTACACCCCGTGATGATGGCAAGCCAAGCCCCATCACTACACCCCCGTGATGATGGCAAGCCAAGCCCCATCACTACACGCCGTGATGATGGCAAACCAAACCCCATCACTACACCCCCGTGATAATGGCAAGCCAAGCCCCATCACTACAGCCCCGTGATGATGGCAAGCCAAGCCCCATCACTACACCCCCGTGATGGCAAGCCAAGCCCCATCACTACACCATGATGGCAAGCCAAGCCCCATCACTACACCCCCGTGATGATGGCAAGCCAAACCCCATCACTACACCCCCGTGATGACGGCAAGCCAAGCCCCATCACTACACCCCCGTGATCATGGCAAACCAAACCCCATCACTACACCCCCGTGATGATGGCAAACCAAGCCCCATCACTACAGCCCCGTGATGATGGCAAGCCAAGCCCCATCACTACACCCCCGTGATGATGGCAAGCCAAGCCCCATCACTACACCCCATGATGGCAAGCCAAGCCCCATCACTACACCCCCGTGATGATGGCAAGCCAAATCCCATCACTACACTCGTGATGATGGCAAGCCAAACCCCATCACTACACCCCAGTGATGATGGCAAGCCAAGCCCCATCACTACAGCCCCGTGATGATGTCAAGCCAAGCCCCATCACTACAGCCCCGTGATGATGGCAAGCCAAGCCCCATCACTACACCCCCGTGATGATGGCAAGCCAAGCCCCATCACTACACCCCATGATGGCAAGCCAAGCCCCATCACTACACCCCCGTGATGATAGCAAGCCAAGCCCCATCACTACACCCCGTGATGATGGCAAGCCAAACCCCATCACTACACCCCCGTGATGATGGCAAGCCAAGACCCATCACTACACCCCCGTGATGATGGCAAGATAAGCCCCATCACTACACCCCCGTGACATGGCAAGCCAAACCCCATCACTACACCCGTGATGATGGCAAGCCAAACCCCATCACTACACCCCCGTGATGATGGCAAGCCAAGCCCCATCACTACACCCCCGTGATGATGGCAAGCCAAACCCCATCACTACACCCCAGTAATGATGGCAAGCCAAGCCCCATCACTACACCCACGTGATGATGCCAAGCCAAGCCCCATCACTACAGCCCCGTGATGATGGCAAGCCAAGCCCCATCACTGCAGCTCCGTGATGATGTCAAGCCAAGCCCCATCACTACAGCCCCGTGATGATGGCAAGCCAAGCCCCATCACTACACCCCCGTGATGATGGCAAGCCAAGCCCCATCACTACACCCCGTGATGATGGCAAGCCAAGCCCCATCACTACACCCACGTGATGATGGCAAGCAAAGCCCCATCACTACACCCACGTGATGATGGCAAGCCAAGCCCCATCACTACACCCACGTGATGATGGCAAGCCAAGCCCCATCACTACACCCCCGTCATGATGGCAAGCCAAACCCTATCACTACACCCACGTGATGATGGCAAGCCAAGCCCCATCACTACACCCCGTGATGATGGCAAGCCAAGCCCCATCACTACACCCCGTGATGATGGCAAGCCAAGCCCCATCACTACACCTACGTGATGATGGCAAGCCAAGCCCCATCACTACACCCACGTGATGATGGCAAGCCAAGCCCCATCACTACACCCACATGATGATGGCAAGCCAAGCCCCATCACTACACCCCCGTGATGGCAAGCCAAGCCCCATCACTACACCCACGTGATGATGGCAAGCCAAGCCCCATCACTACACCCACGTGATGATGGCAAGCCAAGCCCCATCACTACACTCCATGAGGACGGCAAGCCAAGCCCCATCACTAAACCCCGATGGTGATGGCAAGCCAAGCCCCATCACTAAACCCCGTGATGATGGCAAGCCAAGCCCCATCACTACACCCCCGTGATGATGGCAAGCCAAGACCCATCACTGCACCCCGTGATGATGGCAAGCCAAACCCCATCACTACACCCCGTGATGATGGCAAGCCAAGCCCCATCACTACACCCCCGTGATGATGGCAAGCCAAATCCCATCACTACACCCCCGTGATGATGGCAAACCAAACCCCATCACTACACCTCCGTGATAATGGCAAGCCAAGCCCCATCACTACAGCCCCGTGATGATGGCAAGCCAAGCCCCATCACTACACCCCCGTGATGATGGCAAGTCAAGCCCCATCACTAAACCCCCTGATGGCAAACCAAACCCCATCACTACACCCCCGTGATGATGGCAAGCCAAGCCCCATCACTACACCCCCGTGATGATGGCAAACCAAACCCCATCACTACACCTCCGTGATAATGGCAAGCCAAGCCCCATCACTACAGCCCCGTGATGATGGCAAGCCAAGCCCCATCACTACACCCCCGTGATGATGGCAAGCCAAGCCCCATCACTACACCCCCGTGATGGCAAACCAAACCCCATCACTACACCCCCGTGATGATGGCAAGCCAAGCCCCATCACTACACCCCCGTGATGATGGCAAGCCAAGCCCCATCACTACACCCCCGTGATGATGGCAAGCCAAGCCCCATCACTACACCCCATGATGGCAAACCAAGCCCCATCACTACACCCCCCTGATGATGGCAAGCCAAGCCCCATCACTACACCCAGTGATGATGGCAAGCCAAACCCCATTGCTACACACCCGTGATGATGGCAAGCCAAGCCCCATCACTACACCCCCGTGATGATGGCAAGCTAAGCCCCATCACTACACCCCCGTGATGATGGCAAGCAAAGCTCCATCACTACACCCCGTGATGATGACAAGCTAAGCCCCATCACTACACCCCCGTGATGATGGTAAGCCAAACCCCATCACTACACCCGTGATGATGGCAAGCCAAACCCCATCACTACACCCCAGTGATGATGGCAAGCCAAGCCCCATCACTGCAGCCCCGTGATGATGGCAAGCCAAGCCCCATCACTGCAGCCCCGTGATGATGGCAAGCCAAGCCCCATCACTACACCAGTGATGATGGCAAGCCAAACCCCATCACTACTCCCCAGTGATGATGGCAAGCCAAGCCCCATCACTACACCCACGTGATGATGGCAAGCGAAGCCGCATCACTACACCCCGTGATGATAACAAGCCAAGCCCCATCACTACAGCTCCGTGATGATGGCAAGCCAAGCCCCATCACTACACCCCCGTGATGATGGCAAGCCAAGCCCCATCACTAAACCCCCTGATGGCAAACCAAACCCCATCACTACACCCCCGTGATGATGGCAAGCCAAGCCCCATCACTACACCCCCGGGATGATGGCAAGCCAAGCCCCATCACTACCCCCCCGTGATGATGGCAAGCCAAGCCCCATCACTACACCCCATGATGGCAAGCCAAGCCCCATCACTACACCCCCCTGATGATGGCAAGCCAAGCCCCATCACTAAACCCCCTGATGGCAAACCAAACCCCATCACTACACCCCCGTGATGATGGCAAGCCAAGCCCCATCACTACACCCCCGTGATGATGGCAAACCAAACCCCATCACTACACCTCCGTGATAATGGCAAGCCAAGCCCCATCACTACAGCCCCGTGATGATGGCAAGCCAAGCCCCATCACTACACCCCCGTGATGATGGCAAGCCAAGCCCCATCACTACACCCCCGTGATGGCAAACCAAACCCCATCACTACACCCCCGTGATGATGGCAAGCCAAGCCCCATCACTACACCCCCGTGATGATGGCAAGCCAAGCCCCATCACTACACCCCCGTGATGATGGCAAGCCAAGCCCCATCACTACACCCCATGATGGCAAGCCAAGCCCCATCACTACACCCCCCTGATGATGGCAAGCCAAGCCCCATCACTACACCCAGTGATGATGGCAAGCCAAACCCCATTGCTACACACCCGTGATGATGGCAAGCCAAGCCCCATCACTACACCCCCGTGATGATGGCAAGCTAAGCCCCATCACTACACCCCCGTGATGATGGCAAGCAAAGCTCCATCACTACACCCCGTGATGATGACAAGCTAAGCCCCATCACTACACCCCCGTGATGATGGCAAGCCAAACCCCATCACTACACCCGTGATGATGGCAAGCCAAACCCCATCACTACACCCCAGTGATGATGGCAAGCCAAGCCCCATCACTGCAGCCCCGTGATGATGGCAAGCCAAGCCCCATCACTGCAGCCCCGTGATGATGGCAAGCCAAGCCCCATCACTACACCAGTGATGATGGCAAGCCAAACCCCATCACTACTCCCCAGTGATGATGGCAAGCCAAGCCCCATCACTACACCCACGTGATGATGGCAAGCGAAGCCGCATCACTACACCCCGTGATGATAACAAGCCAAGCCCCATCACTACAGCTCCGTGATGATGGCAAGGCAAGCCCCATCACTGCAGCCCCGTGATGATGGCAAGCCAAGCCCCATCACTACAGCCCCGTGATGATGGCAAGCCAAGCCCCATCACTACACCCACGTGATGATGGCAAGCCAAGCCCCATCACTACACCCCCGTGATGATGGCAAGCCAAACCCCATCACTACACCCCCGTGATGATGGCAAGCCAAGCCCCATCACTACACCCCGTGATGATGGCAAACCAAACCCCATCACTACACCCCCGTGATGATGGCAAGCCAAGCCCCATCACTACACCCACGTGATGATGGCAAGCCAAGCCCCATCACTACACCCCCGTGATGATGGGAAGCCAAACCCCATCACTACACCCCCGTGATGATGGCAAGCCAAGCCCCATCACTACACCCCCGTGATGATGGCAAGCAAAGCGCCATCACTACATCCCGTGATGATGACAAGCTAAGCCCCATCACTACACCCCCGTGATGGCAAGCCAAACCCCATCACTACACCCGTGATGATGGCAAGCCAAACCCCATCACTACACCCCAGTGATGATGGCAAGCCAAGCCCCATCACTACACCCACGTGATGATGGCAAGCCAAGCCCCATCACTACAGCCACGTGATGATGGCAAGCCAAGCCCCATCACTGCAGCTCCGTGATGATGTCAAGCCAAGCCCCATCACTACACCCCCGTGATGATGGCAAGCCAAGCCCCATCACTACTCCCCGTGATGATGGCAAGCCAAGCCCCATCACTACACCCACGTGATGATGGCAAGCCAAGCCCCATCACTACACCCACGTGATGATGGCAAGCCAAGCCCCATCACTACACCCCCGTGATGATGGCAAGCCAAGCCCTGTCACTACACCCACGTGATGATGGCAAGCCAAGCCCCATCACTACACCCCGTGATGATGGCAAGCCAAGCCCCATCACTACACCCCGTGATGATGGCAAGCCAAGCCCCATCACTACACCTACGTGATGATGGCAAGCCAAGCCCCATCACTACAGGCACGTGATGATGGCAAGCCAAGCCCCATCACTACACCCAGGTGATGATGGCAAGCCAAGCCCCATCACTACACCCACGCGATGATGGCAAGCCAAGCCCCATCACTACACCCACGTGATGATGGCAAGCCAAGCCCCATCACTACACCCCATGAGGACGGCAAGCCAAGCCCCATCACTAAACCCCGATGGTGATGGCAAGCCAAGCCCCATCACTACACCCCGTGATGATGGCAAGCCAAGCCCCATCACTACACCCCAGTGATGATGGCAAGCCCAGACCCATCACTGCACCCCGTGATGATGGCAAGCCAAACCCCATCACTACACCCCGTGATGATGGCAAGCCAAGCCCCATCACTACACCCCCGTGATGATGGCAAGCCAAACCCCATCACTACACCCCCGTGATGATGGCAAGCCAAGCCCTCATCCCTACACCCCGTGATGATGGCAAACCAAACCCCATCACTACACCCCCATGATGGCAAGCCAAGCCCCATCACTACACCCCGTGATGATGGCAAGCCAAACCCCATCACTACACCCCCGTGATGATGGCAAGCCAAGCCCCATCACTACACCCCCGTGATGATGGCAAACCAAACCCCATCACTACACCCCCGTGATGGCAAACCAAGCCCCATCACTACAGCCCCGTGATGATGGCAAGCCAAGCCCCATCACTACACCCCGTGATGATGGCAAGTCAAGCCCCATCACTACACCCCTTGATGGCAAGCCAAACCCCATCACTACACCCCCGTGATGATGGCAAGCCAAGCCCCATCACTACACCCCGTGATGATGGCAAGCCAAACCTCATCACTACACTCCCGTGATGATGGCAAGCCAAGCCCCATCACTACACCCCCGTGATGATGGCAAGCTAAGCCCCATCACTACACCCCCGTGATGATGGCAAGCAAAGCCCCATCACTACACCCCGTGATGATGACAAGCTAAGCCCCATCACTACACCCACGTGATGATGGGAAGCCAAGCCGCATCACTACACCCCGTGATGATGACAAGCCAAGCCCCATCACTGCAGCCCCGTGATGATGGCAAGCCAAGCCCCGTGATGATGGCAAGCCAAGCCCCATCACTACACCCCTGATGATGGCAAGCCAAACCCCATCACTACACCCCAGTGATGATGGCAAGCCAAGCCCCATCACTACACCCCGTGATGATGGCAAGCCAAGCCCCATCACTACACTCACGTGATGATGGTAAGCCAAGCCCCATCACTACACCCACGTGATGATGGCAAGCCAAGCCCCATCACTACACCCCCGTGATGATGGCAAGCCAAGCCCCATGACTACACCCCGTGATGATGGCAAGCCAAGCCCCGTCACTACACCCCGTGATGATGGTAACAAGCCCCATCACTACACCCCCGTGATGATGGCAAGCCAAGCCCCATCACTACACCTACGTGATGATGGCAAGCCAAGCCCCATCACTACACCCACGTGATGATGGCAAGCCAAGCCCCATCACTACACCCACGTGATGGCAACCCAAGCCCCATCCCTACACCCACGTGATGATGGCAAGCCAAGCCCCATCACTACACCCACGTGATGGCAAGCCAAGCCCCATCACTACACCCACGTGATGATGGCATGCCAAGCCCCATCACTACACCCACGTGATGATGGCAAGCCAAGCCCCTTCACTACACCCACGTGATGATGGCAAGCCAAGCCCCATCACTACACCCCCGTGATGATGGCAAGCAAAGCCCCATCACTACACCCCCGTGATGATGGCAAGCCAAGCCCCATCACTACACCCACGTGATGATGGCAAGCCAAGCCCCATCACTACACCCACGTGATGATGGCAAGCCAAGCCCCATCACTACACCCACGTGATGATGGCAAGCCAAGCCCCATCACTACACTCCATGAGGACGGCAAGCCAAGCCCCATCACTAAACCCCGATGGTGATGGCAAGCCAAGCCCCATCACTAAACCCCGTGATGATGGCAAGCCAAGCCCCATCACTACACCCCCGTGATGATGGCAAGCCAAGACCCATCACTGCACCCCGTGATGATGGCAAGCCAAACCCCATCACTACACCCCGTGATGATGGCAAGCCAAGCCCCATCACTACACCCCCGTGATGATGGCAAGCCAAATCCCATCACTACACCCCCGTGATGATGGCAAACCAAACCCCATCACTACACCTCCGTGATAATGGCAAGCCAAGCCCCATCACTACAGCCCCGTGATGATGGCAAGCCAAGCCCCATCACTACACCCCCGTGATGATGGCAAGCCAAGCCCCATCACTAAACCCCCATGATGGCAAGCCAAGCCCCATCACTACACCCCCGTGATAATGGCAAGCCAAACCCCATCACTACACCCCCGTGATGATGGCAAGCCAAGCCCCATCACTACACCCCCGTGATGGCAAACCAAACCCCATCACTACACCCCCGTGATGATGGCAAGCCAAGCCCCATCACTACACCCCCGTGATGATGGCAAGCCAAGCCCCATCACTACACCCCCGTGATGATGGCAAGCCAAGCCCCATCACTACACCCCATGATGGCAAGCCAAGCCCCATCACTACACCCCCCTGATGATGGCAAGCCAAGCCCCATCACTACACCCAGTGATGATGGCAAGCCAAACCCCATTGCTACACACCCGTGATGATGGCAAGCCAAGCCCCATCAGCACACCCCCGTGATGATGGCAAGCTAAGCCCCATCACTACACCCCCGTGATGATGGCAAGCAAAGCTCCATCACTACACCCCGTGATGATGACAAGCTAAGCCCCATCACTACACCCCCGTGATGATGGCAAGCCAAACCCCATCACTACACCCGTGATGATGGCAAGCCAAACCCCATCACTACACCCCAGTGATGATGGCAAGCCAAGCCCCATCACTGCAGCCCCGTGATGATGGCAAGCCAAGCCCCATCACTGCAGCCCCGTGATGATGGCAAGCCAAGCCCCATCACTACACCCACGTGATGATGGCAAGCCAAGCCCCATCACTACACCCCCGTGATGATGGCAAGCCAAACCCCATCACTACACCCCCGTGATGATGGCAAGCCAAGCCCCATCACTACACCCCGTGATGATGGCAAACCAAACCCCATCACTACACCCCGTGATGATGGCAAACCAAACCCCATCACTACACTCCAGTGATAATGGCAAGCCAAGCCCCATCACTACAGCCCCGTGATGATGGCAAGCCAAGCCCCATCACTACACCCCCGTGATGGCAAGCCAAGCCCCATCACTACACCCCCATGATGGCAAGCCAAGCCCCATCACTACACCCCCGTGATGATGGCAAGCCAAACCCCATCACTACACCCCCGTGATGATGGCAAGCCAAGCCCCATCACTACACCCCCGTGATGATGGCAAACCAAGCCCCATCACTACAGCCCCGTGATGATGGCAAGCCAAGCCCCATCACTACACCCCCGTGATAATGGCAAGCCAAGCCCCATCACTACACCCCATGATGGCAAGCCAAGCCCCATCACTACACCCCAGTGATGATGGCAAGCCAAGCCCCATCACTACACCCCGTGATGATGGCAAGCCAAACCCCATCACTGCACCCCCGTGATGATGGCAAGCCAAGCCCCATCACTACACCCGTGATGATGGCAAGCCAAACCCCATCACTACACCCGTGATGATGGCAAGCCAAACCCCATCACTACACCCCAGTGATGATGGCAAGCCAAGCCCCATCACTACACCCACGTGATGATGGCAAGCCATGCCCCATCACTACAGCCCCGTGATGATGGCAAGCCAAGCCCCATCACTGCAGCTCCGTGATGATGTCAAGCCAAGCCCCATCACTACACCCCCGTGATGATGGCAAGCCAAGCCCCATCACTACTCCCCGTGATGATGGCAAGCCAAGCCCCATCACTACACCCACGTGATGATGGCAAGCCAAGCCCCATCACTACACCCACGTGATGATGGCAAGCCAAGCCCCATCACTACACCCCCGTGATGATGGCAAGCCAAGCCCTGTCACTACACCCACGTGATGATGGCAAGATAAGCCCCATCACTACACCCCGTGATGATGGCAAGCCAAGCCCCATCACTACACCCCGTGATGATGGCAAGCCAAGCCCCATCACTACACCTACGTGATGATGGCAAGCCAAGCCCCATCACTACAGGCACGTGATGATGGCAAGCCAAGCCCCATCACTACACCCAGGTGATGATGGCAAGCCAAGCCCCATCACTACACCCACGCGATGATGGCAAGCCAAGCCCCATCACTACACCCACGTGATGATGGCAAGCCAAGCCCCATCACTACACCCCATGAGGACGGTAAGCCAAGCCCCATCACTAAACCCCGATGGTGATGGCAAGCCAAGCCCCATCACTACACCCCGTGATGATGGCAAGCCAAGCCCCATCACTACACCCCAGTGATGATGGCAAGCCAAGACCCATCACTGCACCCCGTGATGATGTCAAGCCAAACCCCATCACTACACCCCGTGATGATGGCAAGCCAAGCCCCATCACTACACCCCCGTGATGATGGCAAGCCAAACCCCATCACTACACCCCCGTGATGATGGCAAGCCAAGCCCCCATCCCTACACCCCGTGATGATGGCAAACCAAACCCCATCACTACACCCCCATGATGGCAAGCCAAGCCCCATCACTACACCCCGTGATGATGGCAAGCCAAACCCCATCACTACACCCCCGTGATGATGGCAAGCCAAGCCCCATCACTACACCCCCGTGATGATGGCAAACCAAACCCCATCACTACACCCCCGTGATGGCAAACCAAGCCCCATCACTACAGCCCCGTGATGATGGCAAGCCAAGCCCCATCACTACACCCCGTGATGATGGCAAGTCAAGCCCCATCACTACACCCCTTGATGGCAAGTCAAACCCCATCACTACACCCCCGTGATGATGGCAAGCCAAGCCCCATCACTACACCCCGTGATGATGACAAGCCAAACCTCATCACTACACTCCCGTGATGATGGCAAGCCAAGCCCCATCACTACACCCCCGTGATGATGGCAAGCTAAGCCCCATCACTACACCCCCGTGATGATGGCAAGCAAAGCCCCATCACTACACCCCGTGATGATGACAAGCTAAGCCCCATCACTACACCCCCGTGATGATGGCAAGCCAAACCCTATCACTACACCCGTGATGATGGCAAGCCAAACCCCATCACTACACCCCAGTGATGATGGCAAGCCAAGCCCCATCACTACACCCACGTGATGATGGGAAGCCAAGCCGCATCACTACACCCCGTGATGATGACAAGCCAAGCCCCATCACTGCAGCCCCGTGATGATGGCAAGCCAAGCCCCGTGATGATGGCAAGCCAAGCCCCATCACTACACCCCTGATGATGGCAAGCCAACCTCCATCACTACACCCCAGTGATGATGGCAAGCCAAGCCCCATCACTACACCCCGTGATGATGGCAAGCCAAGCCCCATCACTACACCCCCGTGATGATGGCAAGCCAAGCCCCATGACTACACCCCGTGATGATGGCAAGCCAAGCCCCATCACTACACCCCGTGATGATGGTAACAAGCCCCATCACTACACCCCCGTGATGGCAAGCCAAGCCCCATCACTACAGCTCCGTGATGATGGCAAGCCAAGCCCCATCACTACACCCACGTGATGATGGCAAGCCAAGCCCCATCACTACACCCACGTGATGGCAACCCAAGCCCCATCCCTACACCCACGTGATGATGGCAAGCCAAGCCCCATCACTACACCCACGTGATGATGGCAAGCCAAGCCCCATCACTACACCCACGTGATGATGGCAAGCCAAGCCCCATCACTACACCCACGTGATGATGGCAAGCCAAGCCCCTTCACTACACCCACGTGATGATGGCAAGCCAAGCCCCATCACTACACCCCCGTGATGATGGCAAGCAAAGCCCCATCACTACACCCCCGTGATGATGGCAAGCCAAGCCCCATCACTACACCCACGTGATGATGGCAAGCCAAGCCCCATCACTACACCCACGTGATGATGGCAAGCCAAGCCCCATCACTACACCCCGTGATGATGGCAAGCCAAGCCCCATCACTACACCCCCGTGATGATGGCAAGCCAAGCCCCATCACTACACCCCCGTGATGATGGCAAGCCAAGCCCCATCACTACACCCCCGTGATGATGGCAAGCCAAGCCCCATCACTACACCCCCGTGATGATGGCAAGCCAAGCCCCATCACTACACCCCCGTGATGATGGCAAGCCAAGCCCCATCACTACACCCCCGTGATGATGGCAAGCCAAGCCCCATCACTACACCCCCGTGATGATGGCAAGCCAAGCCCCAGCACCAAAAGTACAGTAGTAGGACGAAATGATTCATTCATTAGGGCCATGTTGGCAACACAAACAGGCATTATATCCCAACCAAAAAATTTAACATGACCCCTTTAGCCCGTAATGACGCGGAACGCAAAAGAAAAGGTAAAAATATGACTATCAGAATTAATAAAAATTACCTCGACTCGTTAACATAACTGAATCCAAACCAATACACACGAATAACTTGCACATAGAGAAACTTACTTGAGGCACTAGAATGCTTAATTCGGCTCAAGGGTACACACGTCTCTTCACAGGAACAGACAAGCCAGGAACAACACTAAACACAGCCCAGTTATATGGTCATCTAGTCTAGCTACAAGTCCTAATTATTAATGGTTATCTTATTACTAACTATCCAGCATGTATCTTAATATCATCCATCCAACATGGATCTAAATACCATCCATCCAATATGGATCTTAATACCAGCCATCATAGATTTTGATACCAACCATCCAACATTGAACTTAATACCAGCCATCCAACATGGTTCTCAGTACCAACCAACCAACATGTTAAGTAAAAGGACACAAGTGCAACTAATGTGGAGGCTGTGACAGAAGTATATAGGTGAAACAGCAAGAAACCTCGAAACATGCCTCAACGAACACATTAATGCATAAGTCCTCAGGTTGTTCTTTGGTTAGGCCTCATTTAGATTATGCTACACAGTTCTGGTCACCGTATTACAGAATGGATATAAATGCACTGGAAAACGTACAAAGGAGGATGACAAAGTTGATCCCATGTATCAGAAATCTGCCCTATGAGGATAGACTGAGGGCCCTGAATCTGCACTCTCTAGAAAGGTGTAGAATTAGGGATATGATCGAGGTGTATAAATGGAAAACAGGAATTAATAAAGGGGGTGTAAATAGCATGCTAAAAATATCTAACACAGACAGGACTCGCAGCAATGGTTTTAAATTGGAAAAATTTAGATTCAGGAAGGATATAGGAAAGCACTGGTTTGGTAACAGAATTTTGGATGAGTGGAACAAACTCAAAAGTACTGTCATAGAAGCTAAGACTTTTGTAGTTTTAAAAATAAGTTGGATAAATACACGAGTTTTGCGTGAGTGAGTGTGAGTTGGACCTAACTAGCTTGTGTTACTAGGTCAGATGCTGTGCTCCTCCTTTAAGTGACGTGCCTGACCTCACTGGGTCAGCGGGGTCAGACGGTCAGTGAGCTTAAGGTCACTAGGTCAGTGAGCTTAAGCCGGCAGGAGAATTGGACCTGCCTCGCATAGGCCAGTAGGCCTGTTGCAGTGTTCCTTCTTTCTTATGTTCTTATGTACCTGGAGTTTACCTGGAGAGAGTTCCGGGGGTCAACGCCCCCGCGGCCCGGTCTGAGACCAGGCCTCCTGGTGGATCAGAGCCTGATCAACCAGGCTGTTGCTGCTGGCTGCACGCAAACCAACATACGAGCCACAGCCCGCCTGATCCGGAACTGACTTTAGGTGCTTGTCCAGTGCCAGCTTGAAGACTGCCAGGGGTCTGTTGGTAATCCCCCTTATGTGTGCTGGGAGGCAGTTGAACAGTCTCGGGCCCCTGACACTTATTGTATGGTCTCTTAACGTGCTAGTGACACCCCTGCTTTTCATTGGGGGGATGGTGCATCGTCTGCCAAGTCTTTTGCTTTCGTAATGAGTAATGTAGGAACCGTAACTTGAACAACGCCTGCATACAACACCGGAATTCCGCCAATCACCTCATTAATTCAGCGACGCCCGACTAGTGTTCAAAGAACGTAATTTCCGCAGACGTAAACGCCTTGAATCATCATTAGTCATGGTTTCTAACACAAGCAAAATAAAGGCAGCCTCATCATCTCTGAAGTCTTAGCAAGAATCCTCCTCAAAACAATAAACCTTGCCATCACATAGCAGCTGCTGATACTACATAAGAACATAAAAGAGGAGGAACACTGAAACATGCCTTCTCAAATCCAACCAGAAATATTTGCCCAACCTATTTTTATGCTGCCCATGCCATACCTTTAATAACCTTTTTACTCAAGTACAAGCTGACTTTTTCTACCACATATATCACTACTAATACCTCCACTAGTATTACAATTACTACACCTCACTAAGCCTATATATGTTAGGTAAGACACATATGCAACAGTTAGGTATCTTTATTTCGAAACGTTTCGCCTACACAGTAGGCTTCTTCAGTCGAGTACAGAAAAGTTGATAGAAGCAGAAGAGACTTGAAGACGATGTAATCAGTCCATCACCCTTAAAGTTTTGAGGTGGTCAGTCCCTCAGTCTGGAGAAGAGCATTTTTCCAAAGTTTGAAACAATATGGAGTTGAAGTGACAGGATGGAGCCTTATATAGCGCCAGGAGGTGAGACAGGTCACTAGTAGAACGCAGATGTTGGGAGGTCAGGTCCCTCTCAAATCCAGCCGCTCTCACTAGTAGAGGTAGTCGAAGTTGATTCCAGGTCTGTACCAAGGTACCCTTGTGTTGCAGTGTCTGACAGATTGAACATTAAAATGGTATAAAATACCGACAGATTGTTAGGTAAGACACATATGCAACATTGTTTCAAACTTTGGAACAATGCTCTTCTCCAGACTGAGGGACTGACCACCTCAAAACTTTAAGGGTGATGGACTGATTACATCGTCTTCAAGTCTCTTCTGCTTCTATCAACTTTTCTGTACTCGACTGAAGAAGCCTACTGTGTAGGCGAAACGTTTCGAAATAAAGATACCTAACTGTTGCATATGTGTCTTACCTAACAATCTGTCGGTATTTTATACCATTTTAATGTTCAAGCCTATATATACCCTGTGTCCATGTATTGTTTGTGAAGGCTTGAGAAAGCTCCTGGAGAGCGAAACGTTGCCACAATAAAATGTCACATTAGTTACACTTGTGTCCTTTTACTTAACATGGATCTTAATACCAACCATCCAACATGGATCAAAGGTATACTGAACATAGCAGGGCTTGATCTCCACAATTACCTAGCTACTTCTCCATATATTCTCTCGCCCCCAGGCCCTCTCACATACTTTAACTACAAAAGTGACTATGGAGCGTCTTCTGTTATACGCTTATTAGTGTTAGCTCAATTTAAACATGACATCAAATGCTGTTACTGGACTTAAACTGCCAGTGATCACAAATGTCTCATTATGAAATTTCCAAACTTCGAGTCACCATCTTACTCATTTTCGTTTCCGAAATGGAACACGAAAAAATTCAGTAGACCTCAATAAGCTCTGAAGAGAACACAAACTCAAGTTAAGACTATCTGAAAGAAGATTTAAATCACACTGCCACATTACTCATAAAAAACATTAAAACACTACAGCAATGCCGGAACCCTAACTGTGCAGGTTAGGTTAGGTAATGTTTGTCAATAAGTGTTTCCTAACACGGTTCTTAGTCATACGATGACCCACAGCTGGACCTTTTGGTCCTCTGACCGAGGCCTTTCGCTAGCTACTAGTCCAACCCTTTTAAAAATTATAGTTATGAATATATCCATTTTATATGTGCAAAGTACTTGCACTAGGACTTAAAGCCATGTAAAAACAATAAAGATCAATACAAAATTGTAAGCCTTACGCAACGCCAACAGCAAACCGAGAATACTGGAGATGATTTTGCACAAATCTCACACCCACCACAAAAGTATGATAACCATTACTAGAATAGGAAGACGCCCAACACTGTCATCCACTCCACTCGCAATTAATGGAGAACTCTGCCTAACTCCCCAGGAAAGAGCAGATGCGCTGGCAGTAAATGGTTCAGAGAACCGGCAAATTGATCTTCACAATTCTCCTTTGTATTGGACAGATGAAGCCACTGTGTGGCGAAATGTTTCCTCAATAAAGATACCCAAGTGTTGCACAAGTGTCTAATTTATCATCCAACATTGTGAACCCCGTTATAAACAACCAAGAAAAGCTGTTATATGGGAAATCGACTGGGCATGTTCACAGTGCATACTGGATGTGAGGAACACATTCCCCTCCAGCGAGCGACGCGTCGCTCTCACACAGCTGCGCTCTGGAACAACAACTGCTGAAGACAGTATCCCTACGAATTCATCAAATACCTTCCATCCTCTCTGCGCTCAGTCCTTCTCGACGTAAGGGGCACGTCAGTTCCCTTGTCTTCTAATAATATATTACTTTTCCCCTATAATCTAGAGTTAAGGAAATATCCTAGACTTCACTTTATGAAAACAGACATAGCAAATGCGGTAGTAATTATGGATAAGGTAGATTATAGGGGAAAAATAAACATATTAGGACACAGGAAAACTCACACGCCTCTTAAGCATTGCTGGATACAAGGGACCAACCCAGTACAATGGAAATCTAATACTATTCTTCCTTTTCTAAAGCCTAGTAAAAGACCTGTCACAAACTGCAGCATACAGACCTGCTTCACTGCCATCTTGCCTAGGTAAGATCATGGACAGACTTACGAAGAGATGTTATAAAAATACCGATAAACGTGAAATAAGATATGCGAGGTATTAGGATATTTTGTTGAGAAAATATTTCGTCAAGAATAGTTTCTTTTGTCCAGGATTGTACAAGTCATCCGTGGCGAAATGTTTCCTCACACACAAACATATTTCAAAACTGCGAAAACCAACCAGTAGTTTTGTCTAATTCCCCATGGGACTATATCACCCCCAATGTAATAATATACCTTGTTAATGACATTCCCAAAACAGCATAAAGGGAAACAAGAAGCTTTTACAGCCACAATTTCACAATCTACAACCCAATACAAGAGAAATATATAAGATGGATCGCGAATCCATAACACTATATCCTCTGCAACATCAACATTGCTGATTTCTCGTTTTGATCTTAAAAAAAAAAATATTTTCTTCACAACTGAGCTGTATGGAATTCATCAGTTCCCTGCATTAATCAATACACCGCCGGTTATCAAGTATACAGTTTTAGTGAATCCAAACGTGCAATCCAGGCTACTGGATATTACTCTAAAACATGCAAGGAACTTGCATATAAATGTCTCATATTTCTACATTAACACCACTGCAAAGGATATGATGTATCCGCACACTGGTTGTCCCCACACTGTGGAACAATACAGCGAAATAATTGATGAGCTAGCCACGGCAATACGTGATACAATACTCACTACACCACAGTCAACTACACATACAATACCCACTGCACCATTATCGACTCCACATATAATACTCACTATACCACTGTTAACTACACATACAATACTCACCTCATCACCGTCAACTACACATACAATATTCGCTACACCACCGTCAACACACAGACAACGGAAATGCACTGAAAAGTATCATCACAACCAATTTTACTGATAGAAAAACTATCATACACTGTCAACACACTATGAAACTATTATAAAAAAGAATGGGAAGTGTGGAAAAATACTGTATATATTTTCCAGAAATATAGTAGTTATATGTAAATAGATGGCCATACTGTATTTAATAAAATTTATGTTATCGAAAACGGGAAGCTGCGCCTGCGCAGGACAGTCGCCATTATTGTTTGAATTTAACAGACGTTGTGAATAATGGGAAGAATGTTTCATGCTCTAGAGGTTAAATTTGGGCTGACACCTCTCAAATAGGAGGCAAAATTGTTGGATGTGCATTCCTGCATAACTTGAGATATCAGGCGACAGGACAGGACAACTCCAGGAACCTCAGATAAGCTGTCTAATTTATGTTTAAATTCTGGCCAGTAAATTTTTCATAAATGTAGGCAAAAGGGGGGTCCTGTACATGACACATTAATTTCCAGTCAAATTGGTGTTATGATTAAGATATATTCTCCTTCTGTTATATAAATGTGTATATATAAAATTCTTTATTAATTTAATATACAGTCCACAAATTTATATATTTACCAGCATTCCTGGTGATGTATTTTTCATTTGTAATTAATAGGTCCAGAGCAACTTGTGGATATGACAGTGGTAGGTATCGAAGGGGGACATTTTTTGCGACCTAGGTGTCCCAAATTCCTACTTGTCTAACTGATAAATAATAATTATCTTTGTTCATTTACTGATACATTCAGATAAATGTAATTTTCCACATTTAATTTGCCTGTTGGTCCTTCTTGAACCGGAGGTAATTAGTGAAGTCATTAATTAGTTAATTACTTAATAATTATATGTGAAATGACAGAAGGAGGTAGATGTTAAGTTCACAAATTTACTTAATATGTAGTGGATAATTATTACAATATTAATTTTGATGTCAAGTCTGGCTAAGTTTATATTGATTTGTATAATATTAATTTGATAAGACAATTCTGGCCAAGATTTATATCAGTGTATGTGTAATTGATATATTGTGTATAATATTAATTTTGCTATGCCAAATTCTTGCAAGGATTTATTAATTTATATAATATTAATTTTGATGAGCCAAGTTTGTATTAATGTACATTTAAAATTTATATTATAATTTTTTTTGCATGTAATTGCTAAGCTCAAGTAGCTAGGATTTATTAAAAGGTAAGTTGTATCAGTGTTGTAAGTTGTAATCAGTGTTATTAATTGAGTTGAATTTAATACATTGCATCATGGCTGAAAATGATGAAATTAATGTAGAAGACAAACATGGAATATAGAGCAAAATTATTATTATTATAATCAAAAAGAAGCGCTAAGCCACAAGGGCTATACAGCATATATAGAGCAAAAAAAATCATCACTGCAAGCTAGAAAAAGGCATGTAACAAAAGCATACAATGTTTGGAATTAATGAATCAAGAAACTGTGAATACTGATGATTTAAAATTGTATTTAGATGCTTTAGGTAATATATATGATTCATACAAATTATATTACAACAAATATGAAGGAGATTTGTTAGTAAACTGTGTAGATGAGACTGAAGTAGATCTCATGATTAATCAGTATCATGAATTAGAGGAAAAGATTCTTGTAAAAGTCAGGCCTTGAATAAATTAAAATGTGTAAACCAGGCAGTTAATCAGTCTGCTCCAACAAATAATATGTCTTTGCCAAAACTCCCAGAACTATGTTTACCTGTATTTAATCCTGGAGAAAATTGGGAGGAATTTTGGTCAATTTTTAAAGCAGCTGTGCATGACAGGAGTGACCTAGCCTGTGTAACTAAATTATTTTACCTCAAAGGACAGGTAAGAGGAGATGCTCACATACTCATACAAGCCTTTCCCAATGTAGATGACTCTTACAAGGAAGCAGTTGACTTGTTGAAGGTCACTTATGGTAATACAGAACAAAGTAGGTTGGATCTAGTGAATATCATTGTTAATTTAAAATCTCCAGATCACACTTACAAAGGTTTACAGCAGTTTAGAGTTAAACGGGAGAGCACTCTCAAAACTTTAAGTAATAAATATAATCTGAAGGAATCAGACTGGTTATTGAGTGCCATGATACAGAATAAATTAAGCTGTAAAACACTTGAATGGGATTCTAACAAATATTACAAAGGTTATTTTGGTCTGGAGGAAATAAGACTAGGTCTACAAGAATTAATTGTTCAGTTGCAGACCAGCCAACTAACTCATTTTAAAGATGCAACACATAATAACTCTGAGGTATCTGTCAAGTTTCACAAAGGGAAAAATTATCCCAATGGTAATAATCAAAATTCATTTCCTAAAAATAGTTGCATAGGTACATATCAAGTAGCAAGAATCAGAAATAATGATTCTCCACAAGGTAAGAAGAATAAGTACCCTCCTAAGAGAAGCACAGTTAATAAGAAACCAGTCAGAGAAAAGAGAGATTGTCTCTTCTGCAAGGGTACTCATTTTTCTAAGAATTGCAATGCATACAATTCATGGAATGATAAAGTTGAAAGATTGGAGGAACTTGACAGATGTATCAGGTGTTTAGGTAATCACAATGTAAAGGATTGTTATGCCAAATTAAACTTCTGTTATCAATGTCACAAAGGAAGACACCATATAGTCATGTGTAAAGGTCTATATGATAATGTTGATAATAATGATAATGTTGACAATCCTGACACAACAGTAGCTAATGTAAAAATTGCTGCTAATGTTAATAATGATGGTTTTGCTGAAGTAGCCTTACCTGTGTTACAGGTAAAAATTGATGATAAAAGGCATAAATCAAAAAATGTAAATGCATTATTGGACCAGGGATCCCAGCGTACTTTCATAAAACGTAAATGTCTTGATGGTATGAAAGTACAGATGGGAGATCCCACAACTTTAAAATTATCTGGTTTTCTCTCGGATAAAAGGGCTCAATTGTATGACACTGTTTATGTAACTGTCAGGTTGGGCAATGAGAAAAAACGTGTTAATGCAGTAATTGTAGATAGACTTCCAGAGAAAATATCTACAGTAGGGCTTAGTAAAGCTACAGAAAGACTTTCACATAATGTAAATTTAGCACCTTCTGGTGTAAGTGATGATTCTGTAGGCCCAATAAATATTTTGATAGGTAGTGACTATTATGCCTCCTTTGTAAAGGGTATGGTAAAGAAATGTGGTGTCACCCTTTTGAAGACTGCAGGAGGCCATGTAATGTATGGTAGGATTCCTCGTAATAATAATTCATGACTAGAGGAAACTACAAATACCATAACTGTGTGTCTTACTCATGAAATCGTGCCCCAGTATAATTCTTTCATAGAGGATGGTGTTGAGCCAGTGCATAAGTTGTGGGAATTAGACAGCATTGGAATAAATGTAAATGAAGAAAGTCCAGATGATTCTTTTACTCAGGAGCAATACCTGAGAGATGTAAAATTTGAATCTGGACAATACTGGGTGCGACTTCCGTGGAGACTGAACCATCCAGAATTGCCCACTAATTACAGAATGGCATATGGACAGTTAAAGGCTCAGCTCCGCGAACTGAGTAAGACACCAGAATTGTTAACTGCCTATAATGATATAATTGCTGAACAGTTAATTAATAAATTTATAGAAGAGGTACCTCCTGAGCAAGCCAAAATTTATGGTCACTATTTGCCACATCACGGAGTGAAGAAGGATTCTAAGACCACTCCTTTGAGGATTGTGTTTAATTGTAGTGCCAGGAGTAACAAAAATGTACCTAGTTTAAATGACTGTTTGATGACAGGTCCATCGTTGACGGAAAAATTAGGAGATATCTTATTAAATTTCAGAGTGAAGCACTATGCCTTTACGGCTGACATAAGTAAAGCTTTCCTAAGAGTGGGTTTACAAGAGGCTGACCAGGATTGTACCCGCTTCTTATGGCCTGAGAATCCTATTGACCCACTTAGCCCTCTGAAAACCTTTCGCTTTAGGAGTGTATTATTTGGTGCTACATCCAGTCTGTTCCTACTTCAAGCGACAATAAATGCACACCTTAAACGTATGGGAAGTCCATTGAGTAAAGTAATGAGCAAACAATTTTATGTGGACAATTTCCTGGGTGTGACGTCAACTGAAGAGGAACTGTTAATGACTTATGGAGAGGCTAATAAAATAATGCAAAGTGCAAATATGCCTCTGAGGGAATGGAATAGTAATTCGTCCAAATTAAAGGACAAAATAAGTAAAGATTACCCTGGAGATGAAATGCCAAAATGTAGTAATGTACTGGGTTTAACTTGGGATACTGAGAGAGATTTGTTAATGTTAAAACCTAATAATTACAGTATGCCCAATAAATTAACTAAGAGAGTTTTGCTTGCTGAAGTTTCCAAATGTTTTGATCCACTAGGTTTAGTGTCACCCCTTACTATAAGAGGGAAATTATTAATACAGGAAACATGGAAACTTAAATGTGCTTGGGATGAAATTCTACCTGAGGAATTCATTAACAGGTGGGATGAATTAATTGGTGATTATGAAAAAATTCCAATGTTGGAGTTCCCACGCCAGGTGGCCAATCCAAATGGGAAAAATGTACTCCACATTTTTTGTGATGCTTCAAAATTGGCATATGGAGCAGTTGCTTACCTTCAATGTAATAGTGTTATTTCTCTTGTTATGTCTAAGGCTAAAGTGTCTCCAATTAAATCACATACCTTGCCTCAGTTGGAATTAACAGCCATTTATGTAGGTGTCAAATTAGCTAATTATATAAGAAATAAGTTGCAGGAGATAAATATTAGCGACACTGTAATTTGGTCTGATAATGAGGTATCCTTACAATGGATTCGTAATGGAAACAGTAAAATTGTGTACGTACAAAACAGAGTCGCTGAAATTAATCAGATGCAAGAGAAGTATAATAGTTTGGGTCAGCATATGTTAACATTTAATCATATACCTGGTGAGGAGAATCCAGCTGATTTCTTGTCTCGAGGTTTATCTTATGCTAAATTTGTAAATGCTGTATCATGGTTTAAAGGACCGAGCTGGTTGGTAAATAAAACTAATTGGCCTGTACAAAAGGCATATATTACTCCTGTTGAAATTACTGTGACCACCGCTCCAATAGTTTGTCCTTCCTTAGCCATTGATATAAATAGGTATTCTTCTTTACCCAAACTAATCAATGTAACTAAGTTGGTGTTTAAATTTCTAAACAAGATGAATATTTCATTTAAGTTTTCACATCCTCTTGAATTTTGGATAAAGAGGGTACAGGAGGAAATCTATGGAAATGAGATTAAATTGATGATGGAAAGAAAATTGTGAAAGGTTCCATAATAGAGAAATTGGGGCTGTATTTAGAGAACAATGTAATTAGGTGCAGAGGTAGGTTACAAAATGCTGAATTGGGTGATTATGCTGAACACCCTATCTTACTGCCCAAAACTCATCATCTAACAAATTTAATTGTGCTAAATGCCCATAAAAATGTAATGAATGGTGGGGTACAAGATACCTTAAATTGTATTAGGGAAACTTTCTGGATTCCACAAGGACGGCAAAGTGTAAAAAGGGTGATTAAATCTTGTGTAATATGTTGCCGTGTGGATGCCAGATCCTATATGTACCCAGGTCCTCCACCATTGCCAAATGAGCAATTTGAGTCGTTTAGCAACGAACTCCGCCCGGCTGCAGTGTGGAAAATACTGTATATATTTTCCAGAAATACAGTGTTATACGTAAATAGATGGCCATACTGTATTTAATACAATTTATGTTATCGAAAACGGGAAGCTGCGCCTGCGCAGGACAGTCGCCATTATTGTTTGAATTGAACAGACGTTGTGAATAATGGGAAGAATGTTTCGTGCTCTAGAGGTTAAATTTGGGCTGACACCTCTCAAATAGGAGGCAAAATTGTTGGATGTGAATTCCTGCATAACTTGAGATATCAGGCGACAGGACAGGACAACTCCAGGAACCTCAGATAAGCTGTCTAATTTATGTTTAAATTCTGGACAGTAAATTTTTCATAAATGTAGGCAAAAGGGGGGGTGCTGTACATGGCACATTAATCTCCAGTCAAATTGGTGTTATGATTAAGATATATTCTCCTTCTGTTATATAAATGTGTATATATATATAATTCTTTAATTTAATATACAGTCCACAAATTTATATATTTACCAGCATTCCTGGTGATCTATTTTTCATTTGTATTATTATTATTATAATCAAAAAGAAGCGCTAAGCCACAAGGGCTATACAGCGTTTTCATTTGTAATTAATAGGTCCAGAGCAACTTGTGGATATGACAGTGGTAGGTATCGAAGGGGGACATTTTTTGCGACCTAGGTGTCCCAAATTCCTACTTGTCTAATTGATAAATAATAATTATCTTTGTTCATTTACTGTTATGTATATAATGATACATTCAGATAAATGTAATTTTCCACAGGAAGTGTCGAAACTTACAAGACATAAAATTAGCCTAACAGACATATTAAAGATGGACACACTAAGCTAGCAGAAGCCCATAGCTACAAGCATACCAAAGTTGTCTTCTTTACAATGTTCCAGTAAAGACGCAACGTTTTCTCTTCATCTGCCTTCAACATCACAGTGTGGGAGGCATCTTCACGCACGTAGAGTATCTACCTCCTTGCAAATATCCTACACCACTGAAAACATTGTGGGAGGTACGACCTTCCCACTGCTACACTTAAGGCCTGGAACCCGGGTCTTGCACACAAGCAAAAAGCTTGGCAAAATAATGTAGCAGAATATCTAAATTCCCACGCAGCAGTTGCAGGAGCAATTGTAGCGGCAGCAACAGCTGCAGTAGCAGCAGTTGAAGGGGCAGCCACAGCAAAGGTTCCAGTGGCATCAGCAGCAGTTCCAGCGGCATCAGCAGCAGCAGTTACAGAGGCAGTACCAGCAGCAGTTACGGTAGCAGTTGCAGAAGCAGCAACAACAGTTGTAGCAGCAGCAAAAACAGTTGCAGCAGCAACAATAGTTGCAGCAGCAGCAAAAACAGTTTCAGCAGGAGCAACAACAGTTGCAGCAGCAGTTGCAGAGGCAGCAGCAGGAGAAACACTGAGACAATTCAAAGAAGCAACCAGCAGTGACAACAAATATCACTTAATCAACACAAGAGCCCTAACAGAGACAAGACATCACTGAAGCAACACATGCATGATAACACATTAAAATTCGTGCAGTCTTCAGATGAAACCTCTAAGTAACATGCATGTCTCCTGAAGAAGTGTCAAGTCATGGTAACAGAGACTGGAGATGTAGTCTAAGGTGAAAGATCTTGACGTGTGCTCCTTCCCTAGAGGAAGGCAGGTTCTGCAGGTAGAAAGCAAAATGGGATTATGAGGCTAAGGCCGCAAGGGATTCGAAGACTAACCCAAAAGGGTTCTTTCAGGTGTACAGAAGTAAGATTAGAGACAAGATAGGCCCACTTAAGAGTAGCTCAAGTCAGATCACTGACAGTGATAGGGATATGTATGAAATTTTCAATTCTTACTTCCTCTCAGTATTTACTCAGGAAGATACTAGCGAAATTCCATAAATAAAAAAAATATGCAGAACAGGACGATAATAAACTATGCACGATTGCAGTAACTAGTGACATGGTCTTCAGACAAATAGAGAATTTAAAACCTAACAAATCCCCAGGCCCTGATGAACTGTTTGCAAGGGTTTTAAAGGAATGTAAAGAGGAACTTTGCAAACCTTTGGCTAATCTTTTCAACATATCACTACAAACTGGCATAGTGCCTGATAAGTGGAAAATGGTAAATGTAATACCTATTTACAAGGCAGGTGACAGGTCCTTAGCTTCGAACTATAGACCAATAAGCCGCCTTTCCTCCATAGTGGGAAAATTTATGGAATCAATAATTGCCGAGGCAATTCGTAGCCATCTTGATAGGCACAAATTGATAAATGAATCTCAACACGGTTTTACTAAGAGGCGTTCCTGTCTTACGAATTTACTAACTTTCTCACTAAGGTGTTTGAGTAGGTAGATCATGGTAATGAATATGATATTGTGTATAGAGACTTCAGTAAGGCTTTTGATAGAGTTCTACATCAGAGACCTTTGTGGAAACTTAAGGCACACAGAATAGGAGGAGAATTTTTTTTTTCTTGGGTAGAGGCGTGGTTGACAAATAGGCAGCAAACTGTTTGCATAAATGGGGAGAAATCGGAATGGGGGCACGTCACAAGTGGTGTTCCTCAGGGGTCAGTGTTGGGCCCCTTGTTCACAATTTACATAAACGATATAGATGAGGGAATAAATAGCGACATAAGCAAATTTGCTGATGACACCTAGATAGGCCGTCCAATTCATTGTATTGAGGACATTAGTGCACTCCAGGATGATTTGAATAGACTGATGCAGTGGTCGGAGAAGTGGCAGATGCAGTTTAATATAGACAAATGCAAAGTGCTAAATGTTGGACAGGACAATAACCATGCCACTTATAAACTGAATAGTGTAGATCTTAATACTACTGATTGCGAAAAGGATTTAGGAGTTCTGGTTAGCAGTAATCTGAAACCAAGACAACAGTGCATAAGTGTTTGCAATAATGCTAACAGAATCCTTGGCTTCATATCAAGAAGTATAAATAATAGAAGTCCTCAGCTCTATACATCATTGGTTAGGCCTCATTTAGATTATGCTGCAGATTTCTTGTCACCATATTACAGAATGGATATAAATGCACTGGAAAACGTACAGAGGATATCAAAGTTGATCCCATGTATCAGAAATCTTCCCTATGAGGATAGACTGAGGGCCCTGAATCTGCACTCTCTAGAAAGGCGTAGAATTAGGGGTGATATGATTGAGGTGTATAAATGGAAAACAGGAATAAATAAAGGGGATGTAAATAGCATGCTGAAAATATCCAGCCAAGACAGGACTCGCAGCAATGGCTTTAAGTTGGAAAAGTTCAGATTCAGGAAGGATATAGGAAAGCACTGGTTTGGTAATAGAGTTGTGGATGAGTGGAATAAACTCCCGAGTACCGTCATAGACGCTAAGACGTTGTGTAGTTTTAAAAATTGGTTGGATAAATACATGAGCGGGTGTGGGTGGGTGTGAGTTGGACCTGACTAGCTTGGGCTACCAGTTCTGGTGCCGTGCTCCTTCCTTAAGTGGAAGTGACCTGACTAGGTGGCCATTGTTCTAGGCGGGGGGGGGGGGGCACGGACCTGCTCGCATGGGTCAGTAGGCCTGTTGCAGTGTTCCTTCTTTCTTATGTTCTTAATGACAGGAGGAACTCTGTATCTCTTCACCAACTAGTGACTAAGAGTAACATGATCTAATAGGCTGTTACGCAGGAAGCGGGAGCTCCTGAGGGGCTTAAGCCTTGTCTAAGGGCAAAGGTAAAAGTTACACAAATCTCATGTAAAACTAGGCCAGTAGGTAAGGCACACAGGCAACAGTTAGGCAACTTTATTCCGAAACGTTTCGCCTACACAGTAGGCTTCTTCAGTCGAAGAAGTTTAGATAGTTCCTGACTGTGGAACTGAACTTCTCCAGGCTGAGGGACTGACAACCTCAAATCTACGACTTCAAGGGTGATGGACTGATTACATCGTCTTCACATCTCTACTGTTCCTGCCTACTTTCTGTATTCGACTGAAGAAGCCTACTGTGTAGGCGAAACGTTTCGGAATAATGATGCCTAACTGTTGCCTATGTGTCTTACCTACCAACCTGTCGGTATTGTATACCATTTTGATATTCAAAACTAGGCCACCCAGAGCTATCCGAGTCAAAACAGAAAGCACTAAACCAGTATTTACTACATGAATGGGTTGGTTATTAAAGGGTTCAGGCAAACTTTCTCAGAAAAATATACATTTATTTAATATAACATTATATACACTCAATAAATATACACCCACTTCTCTCTTAGTGTGTTATGTTAGTGACCTACGTCTCACCTCCTGGCGCTATATAAGGCTCCATCCTATCACTTCAACTCCATATTGTTTCAGACTATGGAACAATACTCTTCTCCAGACTGAGGGACTGACCACCTCAAAACTTCAAGGGTGATGGACTGATTACATCGTCTTAAGTCTCTTCTGCTTCTATCAACTTTTCGACTGGAGAAGCCTACTGTGTAGGCGAAACGTTTCGAAATAAAGATACCTAACTGTTGCATATGTGTCTTACCTAACAACCTGTCGGTATTTTATACCATTTTAATGTTCACTTCTCTCTTAACATAAACACCCAAAACAGATACACGAGGAGTCGGCAGGCTGGAGAGTCATGGCAAAATAAATAAACACAGGGACGTATGGGGGTGGTGCACAGTGGACCCCATGCCCGACACTACACTACTGCCGATACCATATTATCCAAATTCACCAGCTCTCCATTCAGCTAACAGAGCCCTGGCCACAACAGAGCTCCGGTGAGCATACTGGTAAGCACTAAGCAGCTTATGGCGTGAGTTGGCTAAACAAAAGGAGTACAAAACTTGGCTTAAATACACCACGTCTGGCTAGCATGTTCATCACCCATGTCGCTCCCCATGTAACTACCCCATGTAACTACCCCATGTAACTACCCCATGTAACTACCCCACGCCAAGCCACCCACGCTCACCGCCCCTATCCCCACTCTTGGAAAATAAATCCCGACAGGATTTATTCCACAGTTTCAAGTAATTTACAAAAGCCACAATTGTATATTACTAATTTGTAAATTATGGTTTCATTTATAACATTTTCTAAACTTATGTCACACTTCTCCACTTACAAAGCAATGGAGGAGCCTGCATAACATAGGCCATTTGGCCAAACCACAGTCTGTCTCTGACCAGATCAGCCAACGGGATGAAATAACAATGCATTAAAACTGAATCAATCAATAAAGAAAGCCAGGGGTTTGGAGTACTATAATGTTACGATGCTTTGGGGATTAGCGTGGACGGTTACAAAGCATGGCTTGCTTCTGCAGTGTTTTAAAAACTGAGTTTGGAGAGTTGAAGGAGGAGGTCTTGCTTCTCCAGGAGGAGATTAGGAGGCTGAAGGTCCACCTCAATGGGCCTGGGAGAGAGTGTGAGGTGGTTGGAGATGTGGGGAATGAGGCTTCTAGCAGTGAGGTGCAGTCTGTCTCTCACTGTGAGGAGGCTGTAGGTGGGGAGGTAGCAACGGGTACCAGCAGTGAGGTGCAGCCCAGCACCTGCTACAAGTGGCGAGTTGTTCACAGTAATGGGAGGCGCATCAGAGTAAGGAAAGTTAAGAGTGAAGATCTGAAGGTAGGAAATCGCTTCTCTGTTCTCCAGGATGAATGTACTTCAGTGGCCAGTGAAGGTAAGGGTACTACTGCCCCTGCTAATGAAGGTAAGCGCATTCTTGTGGTTGGTGACTCTCAGGTAAGATATGTTGACCGTGCTTTTTGTAATAGGAATAAGAAGATGAGAGATAGAGTGTGCTTCCCTGGAGCTGGTGTTGGGGACATTGTCAACAGACTGGATAATATCATGTCAGGTAATGGGAACAAGCCCATTATCTGTCTCAGTGCTGGTGGAAATGATATTGGGAAGGGTAGGAGAGAAGAGCTGCTAGATAAGTACAGGTCAGCTATAGATTTCATTAAGTCTAAGGGAGGGATCCCAATCATATGTAGCATCTTGCCTAGAAGGGGAGTAGGAAATGAATGGTTGTCTAGGGCAATTGGTGTAAATTGCTGGCTAGACAGATACTGCAAGGAACTTGCAATCCCATTCATTGACAACTGGAACAACTTTTATGGCAAACATGATATGTATGCAAGGGATGGGGTTCATCTCTCTGGGGCAGGGGTGGTAGCACTTGCAGACTCGATTGAGAAGGCCATTGGTGAAATGCCTATGATTTTAAACTGATGGAAGATAGAGGTATGGGTGTGTGTGGGAAACAAGCAGGTTGCAACACTAGGGTTGGAACCAGTAAATGTATAAAAGGCATTCAGCATGAAGTTATAAATAAAGACAATAGAACAGGTCAGAAAACAAAGGGGGACAGCAGAGGGCAGCAAGGGACTAGCTCCCTTAAGGTTTACTATACTAATAGCAGGAGTGTTAGAAATAAGATAGATGAGCTAAGATTAATTGCAAGTGCAGGAAACATAGATATTATTGCTATAACAGAGACCTGGCTCAATTTGAAAGATAGAGAGATGCCCTCTGAATGTCACATACAAGGCTATAAATTATTCCACACTGACAGGGTCAACAGGAAAGGTGGTGGAGTAGCGATGTATGTCAGAGACAATTTAAATTGTTGTGTTAGACAAGATATTAAATTAGAAGCGTCAGCCACTGAATCTGTTTGGTTACAGCTTCTCGAGGGCCGAGAAAAACTAATTTTGGGTGTGATTTACAGGGCCCCAAATCTTGATAGGGAGTGCAGTAAACTTCTATGGGACGAAATTCGTAAGGCATCTACATACGAAAATGTTGTGCTAATGGGAGATTTCAACTATAGACAGATTGACTGGAGCAATTTGACAGGAAATTTAGAGTCGGGTGACTTTCTTGATACGATCCAGGATTGTTTTTTAAAACAGTTTGTGACAGAGCCAACTAGGGGAAATAACCTCCTTGACTTGGTTCTTGCCAGTAGGGAAACACTAATTAATAATCTTGAGGTTAATGATGAGCTTGGGGAGAGTGATCACAAATCACTCAGTTTTAACATATCATGGAATTCCCCTAATAATGGCAATCAAGTCTCCGTCCCTGACTTTCGCTTGGCTGATTTCATAGGACTGAAAAATTACTTAGGTGGGCTGAACTGGAATGACCTGACTAGGGGTCAGGTAGGTGGTGATGGTTGCCGATATGATGCTTTCCAGGGCATAGTTCTAGCTGCTCAGTCAAATTATGTTCCAAATAGGGAAATCAGATCAAACAAAAATGATCCTAAATGGATGAACAATAGATTAAAATATCTGATTGGTCAAAAGAGAGGCATATATAGGCAAATCAAAAGAGGAGAGGGGCAATTAAGAAATCGATATATTCAGTTAAAGAGAGAAATAAAAAAGGGAATTAGAAAAGCAAAAAGAGATTATGAGGTTAAAGTTGCAAGAGAATCGAAGACTAACCCAAAAGGATTCTTTCAGGTATACAGAAGTAAGATCAGGGACAAGATAGGCCCACTCAAAAGTTCCTCGGGTCAGCTCACTGACAGTGATAAGGAAATGTGTAGAATTTTTAACACATACTTCCTCTCAGTTTTTACACAGGAGGATACCAGTGATATTCCAGTAATGATAAATTATGTAGAACAGGACGATAATAAACTGTGCACTATTAGGGTCACAAGTGACATGGTCCTTAGGCAAATAGATAAATTAAAACCTAACAAATCCCCAGGCCCTGATGAACTGTATGCAAGGGTTCTAAAGGAATGTAAAGAGGAGCTTAGCACACCTTTGGCTAATCTTTTCAACATATCACTACAAACTGGCATGGTGCCAGATAAGTGGAAAATGGCAAATGTGATACCTATTTTCAAAACAGGTGACAGGTCCTTAGCTTCGAACTATAGACCAATAAGCCTAACCTCCATAGTGGGAAAATTTATGGAATCAATAATTGCCGAGGCAGTTCGTAGCCACCTTGAAAAGCATAAATTAATCAACGAATCTCAGCATGGTTTTACAAAGGGACGTTCCTGCCTTACGAATTTATTAACTTTTTTCACTAAGGTATTTGAGGAGGTAGATCATGGTAACGAATATGATATTGTGTATATGGACTTCAGTAAGGCTTTTGACAGGGTCCCACATCAGAGACTATTGAGGAAAATTAAAGCACATGGAATAGGAGGAGAAATTTTTTCCTGGATAGAGGCATGGTTGACAAATAGGCAGCAGAGAGTTTGCATAAATGGGGAGAAATCAGAGTGGGGAAGCGTCACGAGCGGTGTTCCACAGGGGTCAGTGTTGGGCCCCCTGCTGTTCACAATCTACATAAACGACATAGATGAGGGCATAAAGAGCGACATCGGCAAGTTTGCCGATGACACCAAAATAGGCCGTCGAATTCATTCTGACGAGGACATTCGAGCACTCCAGGAAGATTTGAATAGACTGATGCAGTGGTCGGAGAAGTGGCAGATGCAGTTTAATATAGACAAATGCAAAGTTCTAAATGTTGGACAGGACAATAACCATGCCACATATAAACTAAATAATGTAGATCTTAATATTACGGATTGCGAAAAAGATTTAGGAGTTCTGGTTAGCAGTAATCTGAAACCAAGACAACAGTGCATAAGTGTTCGCAATAAAGCTAATAGAATCCTTGGCTTCATATCAAGAAGCATAAATAATAGGAGTCCTCAGGTTGTTCTTCAACTCTATACATCCTTGGTTAGGCCTCATTTAGATTATGCTGCACAGTTTTGGTCACCGTATTACAGAATGGATATAAATTCTCTGGAAAATGTACAAAGGAGGATGACAAAGATGATCCCATGTATCAGAAACCTTCCCTATGAGGATAGACTAAGGGCCCTGAAACTGCACTCTCTAGAAAGACGTAGAATTAGGGGGGATATGATTGAGGTTTATAAGTGGAAGACAGGAATAAATAAAGGGGATGTAAATAGTGTGCTGAAAATATCTAGCCTAGACAGGACTCGCAGCAATGGTTTTAAGTTGGAAAAATTCAGATTCAGGAGGGATATAGGAAAGTACTGGTTTGGTAATAGAGTTGTGGATGAGTGGAACAAACTCCCAAGTACCGTTATAGAGGCCAGAACGTTGTGTAGCTTTAAAAATAGGTTGGATAAATACATGAGTAGATGTGGGTGGGTGTGAGTTAGACCTGATAGCTTGTGCTAACAGGTCGGTTGCCGTGTTCCTCCCTTAAGTCAATGTGACCTGACCTGACTAGGTTGGGTGCATTGGCTTAAGCCGGTGGGGACTTGGACCTGCCTCGCATGGGCCAGTAGGCCTTCTGCAGTGTTCCTTCGTTCTTATGTTCTTATGTTCTAATGTGCTGTGAAGTCATACCAGTATACAAGCTGAGCCGAACGTAAACAATTACAAAACTCAGTGGAATACTTACAAGTGTCGAGAGGCAAGAAGTAGGTGAAGTAACTCCCAACACCAGGGAGTCACCAGTCACCAAGATGGAGGAAAACAATAATAGTAATAAAGAAGTCAGGCTTCAAAATGTAGGCGAAAAATAGTGATAGTGGAAGAGCTGCATAAGAGATGGCGCTGTGAGTCACGACTCCCTCAAAGAATGGAAATATGAAGATCCACTCAAAGACAGACACTCATACATTAATCGGCTATAATAAGAAGGCATTTCTCTTACACTGTTCCATACTGAGACTTAGAATAACGAACATAGAAAACTAAAGGTTAAAATGGGATAATACACACAAAAGCAACACTTCATCTCAGCCATTCTGGAAAGAATTAATACTAATGGTAAACAAAAACGACAAGTATATATATATATATATATATATATATATATATATATATATATATATATATATATATATATATATATATATATATGCAATAAGATCACAGTAAACAGGTGATTTCAGAATATGCAAAACAACCACTCTGAAAGAACAGAGAAATTCCAAGCGCTTTCGTGACTACTCACATTATCAAGGAACTATGTTCCATGATAATGTGAGTAGTCACGAAAGCGCTTGGAATTTCTCTATTCTTTCAGAGTGGTTGTTTTGCATATATATATATATATATATATATATATATATATATATATATATATATATATATATATATATATATATATATATATATATGGGTTGCTTAAATGTGCGTGGATGTAGTGCGGATGACAAGAAACAGATGATTGCTGATGTTATGAATGAAAAGAAGTTGGATGTCCTGGCCCTAAGCGAAACAAAGCTGAAGGGGGTAGGAGAGTTTCAGTGGGGGGAAATAAATGGGATTAAATCTGGAGTATCTGAGAGAGTTAGAGCAAAGGAAGGGGTAGCAGTAATGTTAAATGATCAGTTATGGAAGGAGAAAAGAGAATATGAATGTGTAAATTCAAGAATTATGTGGATTAAAGTAAAGGTTGGATGCGAGAAGTGGGTCATAATAAGCGTGTATGCACCTGGAGAAGAGAGGAATGCAGAGGAGAGAGAGAGATTTTGGGAGATGTTAAGTGAATGTATAGGAGCCTTTGAACCAAGTGAGAGAGTAATTGTGGTAGGGGACTTGAATGCTAAAGTAGGAGAAACTTTTAGAGAGGGTGTGGTAGGTAAGTTTGGGGTGCCAGGTGTAAATGATAATGGGAGCCCTTTGATTGAACTTTGTATAGAAAGGGGTTTAGTTATAGGTAATACATATTTTAAGAAAAAGAGGATAAATAAGTATACACGATATGATGTAGGGCGAAATGACAGTAGTTTGTTGGATTATGTATTGGTAGATAAAAGACTGTTGAGTAGACTTCAGGATGTACATGTTTATAGAGGGGCCACAGATATATCAGATCACTTTCTAGTTGTAGCTACACTGAGAGTAAAAGGTAGATGGGATACAAGGAGAATAGAAGCATCAGGGAAGAGAGAGGTGAAGGTTTATAAACTAAAAGAGGAGGCAGTTAGGGTAAGATATAAACAGCTATTGGAGGATAGATGGGCTAATGAGAGCATAGGCAATGGGGTCGAAGAGGTATGGGGTAGGTTTAAAAATGTAGTGTTAGAGTGTTCAGCAGAAGTTTGTGGTTACAGGAAAGTGGGTGCAGGAGGGAAGAGGAGCGATTGGTGGAATGATGATGTAAAGAGAGTAGTAAGGGAGAAAAAGTTAGCATATGAGAAGTTTTTACAAAGTAGAAGTGATGCAAGGAGGGAAGAGTATATGGAGAAAAAGAGAGAAGTTAAGAGAGTGGTGAAGCAATGTAAAAAGAGAGCAAATGAGAGAGTGGGTGAGATGTTATCAACAAATTTTGTTGAAAATAAGAAAAAGTTTTGGAGTGAGATTAACAAGTTAAGAAAGCCTAGAGAACAAATGGATTTGTCAGTTAAAAATAGGAGAGGAGAGTTATTAAATGGAGAGTTAGAGGTATTGGGAAGATGGAAGGAATATTTTGAGGAATTGTTAAATGTTGATGAAGATAGGGAAGCTGTGATTTCGTGTATAGGGCAAGGAGGAATAACATCTTGTAGGAGTGAGGAAGAGCCAGTTGTGAGTGTGGGGGAAGTTCGTGAGGCAGTAGGTAAAATGAAAGGGGGTAAGGCAGCCGGGATTGATGGGATAAAGATAGAAATGTTAAAAGCAGGTGGGGATATAGTTTTGGAGTGGTTGGTGCAATTATTTAATAAATGTATGGAAGAAGGTAAGGTACCTAGGGATTGGCAGAGAGCATGCATAGTTCCTTTGTATAAAGGCAAAGGGGATAAAAGAGAGTGCAAAAATTATAGGGGGATAAGTCTGTTGAGTGTACCTGGTAAAGTGTATGGTAGAGTTATAATTGAAAGAATTAAGAGTAAGACGGAGAATAGGATAGCAGATGAACAAGGAGGCTTTAGGAAAGGTAGGGGGTGTGTGGACCAGGTGTTTACAGTGAAACATATAAGTGAACAGTATTTAGATAAGGCTAAAGAGGTCTTTGTGGCATTTATGGATTTGGAAAAGGCGTATGACAGGGTGGATAGGGGGGCAATGTGGCAGATGTTGCAAGTGTATGGTGTAGGAGGTAGGTTACTGAAAGCAGTGAAGAGTTTTTACGAGGATAGTGAGGCTCAAGTTAGAGTATGTAGGAAAGAGGGAAATTTTTTCCCAGTAAAAGTAGGCCTTAGACAAGGATGTGTGATGTCACCGTGGTTGTTTAATATATTTATAGATGGGGTTGTAAGAGAAGTAAATGCGAGGGTCTTGGCAAGAGGCGTGGAGTTAAAAGATAAAGAATCACACACAAAGTGGGAGTTGTCACAGCTGCTCTTTGCTGATGACACTGTGCTCTTGGGAGATTCTGAAGAGAAGTTGCAGAGATTGGTGGATGAATTTGGTAGGGTGTGCAAAAGAAGAAAATTAAAGGTGAATACAGGAAAGAGTAAGGTTATGAGGATAACAAAAAGATTAGGTGATGAAAGATTGAATATCAGATTGGAGGGAGAGAGTATGGAGGAGGTGAACGTATTCAGATATTTGGGAGTGGACGTGTCAGCAGATGGGTCTATGAAAGATGAGGTGAATCATAGAATTGATGAGGGAAAAAGAGTGAGTGGTGCACTTAGGAGTCTGTGGAGACAAAGAACTTTGTCCTTGGAGGCAAAGAGGGGAATGTATGAGAGTATAGTTTTACCAACGCTCTTATATGGGTGTGAAGCGTGGGTGATGAATGTTGCAGCGAGGAGAAGGCTGGAGGCAGTGGAGATGTCATGTCTGAGGGCAATGTGTGGTGTGAATATAATGCAGAGAATTCGTAGTTTGGAAGTTAGGAGGAGGTGCGGGATTACCAAAACTGTTGTCCAGAGGGCTGAGGAAGGGTTGTTGATGTGGTTCGGACATGTAGAGAGAATGGAGCGAAACAGAATGACTTCAAGAGTGTATCAGTCTGTAGTGGAAGGAAGGCGGGGTAGGGGTCGGCCTAGGAAGGGTTGGAGGGAGGGGGTAAAGGAGGTTTTGTGTGCGAGGGGCTTGGACTTCCAGCAGGCATGCGTGAGCGTGTTTGATAGGAGTGAATGGAGACAAATGGTTTTTAATACTTGACGTGCTGTTGGAGTGTGAGCAAAGTAACATTTATGAAGGGATTCAGGGAAACCGGCAGGCCGGACTTGAGTCCTGGAGATGGGAAGTACAGTGCCTGCACTCTGAAGGAGGGGTGTTAATGTTGCAGTTTAAAAACTGTAGTGTAAAGCACCCTTCTGGCAAGACAGTGATGGAGTGAATGATGGTGAAAGTTTTTCTTTTTCGGGCCACCCTGCCTTGGTGGGAATCGGCCGGTGTGATAATAAAATAAATATATATATATATACAACACATGTGCAACTCTTGGGTATATTCACTGTGTAAACTTTTCGCCAACCAGTGTTTTATCAGTCCAGTATATAGAATGATATTGGAGAGAGTGGTAGACGTGAAGTGGTAGTCTGAGGTGATGAGAAAATATGTATGCGAACCTTGAATATTGAAGGTTTCACCTACGAAGGAGCTATAGCAGAAACTTAATGAAGCTTCATTGTACCTTAAAGATTTCTACCTGCTGTTTATTGTGTTATTTTACCCATGTGTCAGCCTCTTGTCTCTAGCAATAAGGTGTATAACACTCACAAGGTGTATAACACTCACAACTGTATAAAGTAGACACGAGTGGAACATGAGGTAACTATTATGGAAACGTTTCGCCAACAGGGGGCTTAATCAGTCCAATACAGAGACAAAAACAGGGGAACACACAGTATGAAGGAAGTCAGTTGTAGTGTAGGCGGGCTACGTAAAATTGTTGATGCATTAATATTATTGTATTCTGTAGTGAGCATCTATGTAATGAAATTTAATCAGATCTTATCCCATATAGGTTCATTGTGTTTCAAGACAATAAAGATATACACTGTCAGCAGCTCTCAGCTGTTTTATATAGCTCATTACCTGTAGTCATCCAAACTACCCGGAACTCAGCAGGTGGAGGTACCTGCTGTCACCTGACAGCTGTGGCCTGACGGCCTAAAATAAATGTAGCTAAAAGTCTGTAGATATTGAAGCTCCCAGTAATGAATGACATGTGCAACACCTGGGTATCTCTATCCTCAATACCTTTCGCCAGCCGGTGGTTTATCAAGTCAGTACAGAGGTTCATTGAAGGTGCTGAAACTGAAGACAGCAGGAGACGAGGTAATCAGTATCTTAGCCTAGATGGTGTTCGTTATCGCATTCTTGATAATTCTGAAGCTTAGGCAGGAAGATAGTCTCTGCAGGAAGATGGTCGCTGCAGGAAGGTGGTCGCTGCAGGGAGATGGTCACTGCAGGGAGATGATCGTTGTAGGGAAATTGTGGCTGCAGGGAGATGATCGCTGCAGGGAGATGGTCGCTGCAGGAAGATGATCGCTACAGGGAGATTGTCACTCCAGGGAGATGATTGCTGCATGGAGATAGTTGCTGCAGGAAGATGATCGCTGCAAGAAGATGGTCACTGCAGGGAGATGATCACTGCAGGGAGATGGTGGCTGCAGGGAGATGATTGCTGCAGGGAGATGGTCGCTGCAGGAAGATGATCGCTGCAGGGAGATGGTCACTGCAGGGAGATGGTGGGCGCAGGGAGATGATCGCTGCAGGGAGATGGTGGCTGCAGGGAGATGATCGCTACAGGGAGATGATCGCTACAGGGAGATGATGTTGCTGACAAATCAACATCATGCAATCTTGGTACAGAGGAAGCCTTCTCCAGCTTGTTGGTCAACCTCTGACACAACTCCTGGGCCTGACCTACTTCTATTAGCTGGTCTGGCCCACAGTAGCGATGGCTTCAACTGCTGCACCTCATCTGACTTCTATATAAGTGACTGACCATCCTCCTGCCTATGCCTCAGATTCATCAAGACTACTTCATCTAGGCATGTATGCATACAGACATGTATACATACAGACATGTATGCGCAGGGATCCTGACCAGCAAAATGTCACCAGTTATGAAGGTGCCTTCACTAATTTCAACTTCAGTAACAAAAACATACAGTAGGATCAAGTCAACCATGTCCTAAATGAAACAAACTGGGAAGATATCCTAAACAACACAAATCCGAACCTTTGCCTAGAAAGAGTTAACTCCGCGGCACTTGAGGTCTGCTCAGGGCACATTCCTTTATGAAAAAGGAAAAGATGTAAACTAGAAAGAGAGAGAGACGCTCCCTATACAGGCGTAGGTGAAGAATCACAGAGCTGCTGAACGGGGCCAGTATATCTAAAATATGAAGGGTGGCACTGGGCAGAGAAATAGCAAATATCGAACTTAAGCTTTAGGAATCATACAAGAGACAAGAAATTCAGGACGAACTAAAAGCCATAAATAAAATTGAAAGAAACTCAAAATATTTCTTTTCTTATGATAAATCTAAGGCGAAAACATCCAGTATTGGACCCCTACTTAGACGAGATGGGACCTACACAGATTACAGCAAGGAAGAGTGAGATACTAGAGGCCCAGTATGACTCGGTGTTTAGTGAGCCGCTAACCAGACTGAGTCGACAACCTAAATGAATTTTTTATTGCTGAGACTCAGAATTTGGTCAATTCAAACACCTCTGATATTATACTAACACCACATGACTTCAAAAAGGCAATAAATGATATGCCCATGCACTCTGCCCCAGGCCAAGACTCGTGGAACTCTGTGTTCATGAAAAACTGCCTTTAGTATCCTATGGAGAGGGAGCATGGACACAAGGGTCATCCCACAGTCACTTAAAACCACAGACAGCCCCACTCCACAAAGTTGGCAGTAAATTAATAGAAAAAATTACAGACCAATAGCGCTAACATCCCATATCATAAAAATCTTTGAAATGGCTTTAAGAAGAATGATCACCACCCATTTATATACACATCAGTTACACAACCCAGGGCAACAAGTGTTTAGAGCAGGTCGCTCCTGCCTGTCCCAATTAATGGATCACTATAACAAGGTCTTGGATACTCTAGAGGACAAACAAAATGCCGAAGTAGTATACACAGACTTTGCGAAAGCCTTCGACAAGTGTGACCATGGTGTAATCGCGCACAAAATACGTGAAAAAGGAATAACGGGACAAATTGGTAGATGGATCTATAGTTTCCTAACAAATACAACACAAAGAGTAGTAGTAAGCAGAGTAAAGTCTGAGGCGGCCACATTCTAAAGCTCTGTTCCACAAGGCACAGTACTCGCTCCCATCCTGTTCCTCATCCTCATATCTGACATAGACAGAAATGTAAGCCATAGCACCGTGTCTTTCTTTGCACATGACACCCGAGTTTATATGTCAGTGTCCTCCATGGAAGACACTGCAAGACTCCAGGCGGACATCAACCAAATCTTTAACTGGGCCTCAGAAACAATATGAAGCTCAATGAAGAGAAATTTCAATTACTCTGATATGGAAAATTTGAGGAAATTAAAACTGTATCGGAGTACAAAACAAATTACACCCACACAATAGAGCAAAAAAACTAATGTGAAGGACCTGGGAGTGATAATGTCAGAGGAACTCAGTTTCAAGGATCACAACAACGTATCCACCACATCTGACAGGAAAAATGATGGGATGGATAATGAGAACCTTCAAAACTAGGGACCCTAAGCCCATGATGATTTTCTTCAAATCGCTTGTTCTCTCAAGGCTGGAATACTGATGTACACTAACAGTGCCTTTCAAGGCACGTGAAATTGCTGACCCGGAGAGTGTACAGAGAGCCTTCACGTCACACATAATTACGATAAAACACCTAAATTACTAGGAACGGCTGAAGTTCCTTGAACGCAGGCGGGAAAGATACATGATAACATAAACCTGGAAAATTCTAGTGGGATTAGTATCAAACTTGCACACGAAAATCACTCCCTACGAAACGAAAAAGACTCGGCAGGAGATGAAACATTCTCCCAATGAAAAGTAGGGCCGCCACGGGTACACTGAGAGACAGCACCATAAGTGTCAGGGGCCCAAGACTATTCAGTTGCTTCCAGCATACATAAGAGGGATTACCAATAGACCCCTGACTGTCTTCAAGAAGGCGCTGCATAGGTACCCAAAGTCAGTACCTGACCAGCGGGGCTGTGGTTCATACGTCAGTCTACGTGCGGCCAGCAGTAACAGCCTGGTTGATTAGGCCCTGATCCACCGCGAGGTCTGGTCACAGACTGCGGAGGCGTTGAAACACTCTCCAGGTATACTGCAGGTATGTACCAGCACTGTGACACACACAGACACACACAAGCCGTGAATCAATCCCTGCAAGCACAAATAGGTGAGTACATACATACACACGGGGTCAAGAGCTGTGACTCGACCCTTGCAACCAC
>NC_091322.1:31245292-31315292 GCF_038502225.1 Cherax quadricarinatus | reverse complement strand
TCAACTCCACCCATCAATAACCAACGCTACCCCCAACATGTGTTTGCGGATACACTTAAAACACACAGCTGGCAGTAACATTAAATAAACCACACTGGTTTAGCTCTTTTATGGTTCTCAAGTTCACTCAGACTGTTTATGAAAGCACCACGATCACTACACAATACACAAGGCTCAATTATCCAGAATTGTTTATACAAAATACTAAACAATATCTAAGACTAGTGACTGATTGCTAATTACCAGTTACTGGAGAGCCATTAAGAAAAGACTAATGAAACCAAGGCAGTGAAATAACGTCACTGTGATTGGTTACGTCAACAACATGTGCAAGATGGTGAAGGTTGCGAATCACACTCACAACGTTGTGACATTCATTACTATAATAACGTAACTAATAGCTTAAAGAGTGGTTTGGAGGAAAAAAAGGGCCATCCTTGATGTGTCCAAGGTTCATGAGGTGTTCTTGAGGTGTTCTTGAGGTGTTCTTGAGGTGTTCTTGAGGTGTTATTGAGGTGTTCTTGAGGTGTTATTGAGGTGTTCTTGAGGTGTTCTTGAGGTGTTCTTGAGGTGTTCTTGAAGTGTTCTTGAGGTGTTCTTGAGGTGTTCTTGAGGTGTTCTTGAGGTGTTCTTGAGGTGTTCTTGAGGTGTTCTTGAGGCATTCTTGAGGTGTACTTGAGGTGTTCTTGAGGTGTCATGTGGGTTTCGATAACGTGGATGGGATAAGAATACTCACGTAGGCTGGTAGTACGTATAATATGACGGAAAGTATGGGAAGGCACCAACAGCCGACCTGCCTCTCTCTGCTCCCTATCTTGACTGACTCACAGTGCCTATGGGTGAGGGGGTGTTTGAAATCCTGCTATGGTCAGCAGCAATATGAATACAGTCAGTGATTCACGCAGAGACGGTTGGTAGTGAGTCATCTACTGGTACACTGGTTACTGGTAACTGGTTACTAGGAACTGGTACTACTACTGAGAGCTCGGTGATGCTAACGTATGTCGTCCCAACATACAACTAATACAAACTAGAGATGGCAGGTGTACGGCTTGGGCTGATTCTATACAATGTCAAAGTACACAACAATTGAACATTATAACATACATAGGTAGAATATTGGAATGGAAGCTTACGTAACTGAAACTGTAATGCAATACTAGGTATAATATAGCACAACTCATCGAATGAAACTCAACGTTGAGATTACACAATAGAAGTTATAAAAAAAATTTGATCGATCGATCTGTATTCATGTGATCTACAGATTCTGAGGAAGGAATATATACAAAGAAAGAAGTGTTTAACAGAAAGGCAGATTCGGTGCACTCAAATCTAGACTGTTAACTCTCAGAATTCGGAGAGAACGTGAACACACAAAAAAAATTCTTGAATTCTGATAAGTCGATGCTGTAATTATTCATCTATACAGGTTATTTACATTTAACCCCAACTCTGCTAGGGTGAGATTGATATATGCAGAATGGGTGTCATCTCTGGGAGGATCAAACTCTGTTGCACTGGCTAACTCATGCTGTATTTGAGGCAAATCTGAATTGGAAGTAACAAATGATACTTGAGGATTTCTCAATACCTGTCGTGTACGTAGGGAATAACGACATTCAGGTTGATCGTCTGACTGAGTATCAGAGGTAGAGAGTACAGGATCAGGAGGATTGTCAGAGTCTGTCACATTAGTCTGGGTTGGAACATCATTATCATCACATACTAACTTCATCTGATCTAAATGCGATTCTTTATACTGACCAGTACTAATTTCTCTAACCTTATACTTATTACCAGTGATATGTTCAACTACTCGATAAGGACCAACAAACTTTTGATCAAGCTTAGGCATTGCAAACCTTTTGTTAAAGTTAGTCAGCATAACTCTCGAACCTACTTTGATTTTGGATGGCTTTGCTCGAGTGTTTGCGATTCTTGTAAATTCTGCTGTTGATTTATGAAGTGTTTCACGGATTCTTCTAAAAACACTTTGAGCTAAGCTGGTACGAGTTGCTATGAAATCATCAGGGTTGTAATTTGGTTTCGGATTAGAATATAGCAACTCATAAGGCAAACGTTTATCTACACCATACAATGCATAATGTGGAGTGTCATCTATAGAAACATTGTAAGCAGAATTTATAGCACACTGCACATCAGGTATAACTTCATCCCAAGTTTCACTGTTGGGATTGAGAGTGGCTCTCAAGACATCAAGTACTTTCTTATTGGTTTGTTCCGCTAACCCATTGCTGGCAGGATGATGAGGAACAATGGTGGATTTAGAGATCTTGTACAAGGTGCACAAATTTTCAAGAATCTCATTACAGAATTCACCACCATTATCTGTTACTAGGGACTTAGGGGTGGTATGCCTGCAGATAATGCGTTCTTTAAACGCTTTAGTTACTGTCTCGGCAGTCTTATCTGCAATAGGAACTAACTCACAATATCTGGTGAAATGATCTACCATAACACAGATGTTTGTTGCCCTGGAGGGAACATTGGAAATTAGTTAACAAATCTAGCGCAACTCTTTCCCATGGTTCACTAGTGGTTGGATATACTTGGATTGGATTAGGACCATTAGCATTACCTTTATGTTGCATGCAGACACTACATTTCTTAACATACTCAGAAATATCAGTTGCCATACGAGGCCAAAAGTATTTCAATCTGGCTTGTTTTACTGAATGATCCATACCAGGGTGCGCAACACCTGGTACATCGTGAACTAGCTGTAAGGCTACATTCACTAGTGACTGTGGAATTACTAATTGGTAAACTCTTCTGCTAGGAGTACCCAACTCGGCTGTTCGATACAGTAATTCTTGGTTCATGACAAAGTCACTGATGGGTGCTGGTGGCTTCACAGTCAGAATAAGATCTTCCTGTAGCAGGAATCGAATCACACCAGACCACATGGGATCTGTTCGTTGAGCATTCTTTACCTCTTCAGCACTAAATGGAGGGTCTGCAGTTACTATACTAACATGTCGCGATAAGGCATCTGCGACTACATTTGACTTGCCAGGTAAGTGTTCAAAGGTGGGATTGAACTCTTGGATAGTCCAGGTCCATCTGGCTAACCTTCCAGTAGGTTGTTTGTTCTGGAATAAAGGTATCAGTGGAGCGTGGTCTGTCAAGACATGAACAGAGTACTGATAAATAATGTCTCGGAAGTGCTTTAAAGACCATACTATTGCTAAAGCTTCTTGCTCAGTTACTGTATAATTACGTTCAGCCTTCGTAAGGACTCGGCTAGCAAATGCAACTGCGTTGTACTTGCCATCAGTCTTCTGAGCTAGTACAGCACCTATGCCAATTGAACTAGCATCAGTTGTCAGATAGAAGGGCTTAGAAAAATCTGGAAATTTTAAAATTGGAGCAGATATTAGCTTTTCTTTTAAAGTTTGGAATGCTCTTTCTTGACGGAAGGTCCAAACAAAAGGAGCATCTTTCTTAAGCAACTCAGTTAGAGGAGCAGCTATGGAAGAAAAATTGGCAATGAAAGATCTATAAAAACCTGCTAAGCCCACAAAGGATCTTACGGCATCAGCAGTTTTGGGAGTTGGAAAATTTAGTACTGCAGTTACTTTACTTTGGTCAGTCGTAACCCCTCTAGGAGTGACTATGTGACCAAGAAACTTAATTTCTGATCTGAAAAATTGACATTTAGACAGTTTGATCTTTAAATTGGCTTCTTCAAGCTTACCAAGTACTACATCAAGTCTTTTCAAGTGTGTATCCACGTCTTTAGACATGACGATTACGTCATCTAAGTACACCATAAGTGCATTACCTATGAGACCTCTAAAGATATTAGTCATGAGCCTTGAGAACGTGATAGGGGAGGATCGTAATCCAAACGCCATACAGAGGAAGTGATAAAGACCTGTAGGAGTGGAGAATGCAGTTAGCTCTTGGCTGTCCTCGTGAAGAGGGACTTGCCAAAACCCTTGTAACAAGTCCAGGGTTGAAAAGACTTTGTTATCTCCGATGTTACGTAAAAAATCACCCAGTACAGGAAGTGGGAAGCGATCTGGGATAGTTTTCGCATTTAACTTCCTAAAGTCAATCACTGGGCGCCAAGTACCATCCTTCTTAGGTACTAAGGATCAACGGCGCATTCCAAGGTGAATTGCTAGGTGCAATAACTCCATCATCAAGCATTTGATTGATCAATTCTTCTGCGACAGCAACTTGTGAATGAGGCATTCTGTACGCAGGTATCTAGATAGGTCTAGTACCAGGTTCAAGTGGAATACGATGGGACAATAAGTTCGTTATACCCATCTTCTCACCTGGTAAGGCAATGGCTTTACGACGTTTGTTCAACAGAGTCAACAAACGCTTGACTTCATCTGGGAAGTCAATGGGAGCTAAGTCTTTCTCCTCAACTGGTGGAACAGATTGATCCAGTGAAGTGGATGAGGTCTCCCCGGTAGAAATAGCACCGACCCACTGGTCAGGTGACAACTCATCCTCTACCTGAACAGGGTAAGGATAGTGAACAAGGTCAACAAGATTAGTATTTGCTCTGAGACGAACACTGTGACCAGAAGTGTTAGCTAGGAAGAAATGGATCTTACTATCTCTTACAACATGTAAGGATGGTTCAACAAATAGACCTTTTACTTTGCAGGAATCACTGTCAACCAGGACGTTATCCCCATCTGGAACACTAGGAACAACAACAGACACTCTAGTGAGGGCACTAGCTGCGACAGAAACGTCTTTCTGCAGACGGCATGTAACATCAACAAGAGATGGCATTACTAGTTGCAAGTAATTGTTTTCCGACAAGGCATCCCCTGTGGAGAAACTACTACTTGAACTAGCAGACATTGCAGGGATAGGCTCAGCACTCAAGGTAGTCAGAGCGTCCTCGGACACTTGAGGTAACTGGACACTATCTTGCAAGTCTGAAGTTGCAGGAACACAGACAGGAGTGACAGGATCACCAGTGCCTGACCGCTTGGGTACGCTACTGGAAAATGCACTGGCCTGTAAGGACTTAATTCGAATGTCGTACTCTGCGGCAGTATGGCAGATCTCGGATCCAAGCTGGTAACCCCAAAATGGTACGATCAAGTCATCAATTTGGGCATGCCATCGATAAGGGTCGAGCACAATGCGTAAGTCTCGCATGGAAGCAAATCCCAGTAGAAGGTCACCAGGGAAAGTAATCTGGTCGACAACAAGGAAGGAAGCAGTGAAGTCTCTACCTTGGATAGAAAAAGTTAGGGAAGTCCGACCTCGGACACGCAGGTGAGAACCAGATACTCCACTAAGGGAGGACACATGAGTCGGTTCTACGAGAAGGACATGTCGTTACTGCTTATCCCTAAACAAACTAGACCTGATAATATTGACTTGCGCACCAGAGTCCATGAACAAATGAACGGGCGCATTATGAACAGATGCTTGCACTATAGGGCCTATGGTTGCATTGGAAGTTATGTGCAAACAAAAGGTGGATTGTCATCAGCAAAGATTTGTTCCACTTCATCCCCAAAATCATCTACGTCAGAGACGTGTGAAGCAACATCATCAGCAGGATTGTCATTCTCGAGACTGCTTAAGGCTTCAAAGGAATTGTGAACGGGGATGGTGTACTCATTATCACCTACTGTCACCATGGGACGGTTTGACTGGGGCGCTCGAATTCCCCCGAATTGGAAGAATGAGCCTGGTTCTGGTTATTTTGAGAACCACGATGTCTATTTCCTCTACGGGTTCTGCGGTTGGAACGGTCACGGAAAGACCTAGAGTACTGAAGGTTGTAGAGAGCATTGCACTCAGATGTGTCATGTCCATGTATTCTATGATAAGTACAGTAGGGAAGATCTGACTGGTACTCATCATCACTACGACGCCTCTTAGGGTAACTATCCTTGAGGTGTTCTTGAAGTGTTCTTGAAGTGTTCTTGAAGTGTTCTTGAAGTGTTCTTGAAGTGTTCTTGAAGTGTTCTTGAAGTGTTCTTGAGATGTTCTTGAGGTGTTCTTGAAGTGTTCTTGAAGTGTTCTTGAAGTGTTCTTGAAGTGTTCTTGAAGTGTTCTTGAGGTGTTCTTGAAGTGTTCTTGAAGTGTTCTTGAAGTGTTCTTGAAGTGTTCTTGAAGTGTTCTTGAGGTGTTCTTGAAGTGTTCTTGAAGTGTTCTTGAAGTATTCTTGAAGTGTTCTTGAAGTGTTCTTGAGGTGTTCTTGAAGTGTTCTTGAAGTGTTCTTGAAGTGTTCTTGAGGTGTTCTTGAAGTGTTCTTGAAGTGTTCTTGAAGTGTTCTTGAAGTGTTCTTGAAGTGTTCTTGAAGTGTTCTTGAAGTGTTCTTGAAGTGTTCTTGAAGTGTTCTTGAGGTGTTCTTGAAGTGTTCTTGAGGTGTTCTTGAAGTGTTCTTGAAGTGTTCTTGAAGTGTTCTTGAGGTGTTCTTGAAGTGTTCTTGAAGTGTTCTTGAAGTGTTCTTGAAGTGTTCTTGAAGTGTTCTTGAAGTGTTCTTGAAGTGTTCTTGAAGTGTTCTTGAAGTGTTCTTGAGGTGTTCTTGAAGTGTTCTTGAGGTGTTCTTGAAGTGTTCTTGAAGTGTTCTTGAAGTGTTCTTGAGGTGTTCTTGAAGTGTTCTTGAAGTGTTCTTGAAGTGTTCTTGAAGTGTTCTTGAAGTGTTCTTGAAGTGTTCTTGAAGTGTTCTTGAGGTGTTCTTGAAGTGTTCTTGAAGTGTTCTTGAAGTGTTCTTGAAGTGTTCTTGAAGTGTTCTTGAAGTGTTCTTGAGGTGTTCTTGAAGTGTTCTTGAAGTGTTCTTGAAGTGTTCTTGAAGTGTTCTTGAAGTGTTCTTGAAGTGTTTTTGAAGTGTTCTTGAAGTGTTCTTCAAATTATCGTAAATAATCACACATAGGACAAATGGAAAGAATTTTAATTACATGAGTCAGTGAACACAAGATGTCTGTATGTTGCCTTAACAACCATACTTAAGCATCGCGCTAGACCCGAACGGTCACATGTGAGGTGAGTAGTAGTGAGGTTTGAGGCGAGGAAGGAGTAAGCTCCAATTTCCATGGACTAAGAACCCTTTAACAGCATGGAGACATCACACTGGAAGTGTCTCATGGCATGATGTAAGGCATGACGTGAAGCATGAAGTGAGGCATGACCTGAAGCATGACATGAGGCATGACGTGAGGCATGACATGAACCAGGGTAGTGTAGGGAGGGGAGGGTACGGAGAGGAGGGTAGGGAGGTTAGGGAGAGGAAGGTAGGGAAGGAAGGGCATAGGGCATCACGTCGTGCAGGAACACTACCCACATCACCGCCCGGGGATTAAGACCCCTGAAGCGTGAGGACACTCACACTGTGTTTTCCGCATGTTGCGTGTGTGTGTGTGTGTGTGTGTGTGTGTGTGTGTGTGTGTGTGTGTGTGTGTGTGTGCGTGTGCAAACTTGCACTAACAGAAGTGTGAGACATAATTGGTGAAGGTATCTGGCTGGTGGAGTACTGAAACCTGGCGTGTAGTGACCATAGAGTACTGTGTTACGTTCACCACACGTCAAACACACTCACCTGCCTTCTCCTCTTGACCTCCTCTCCCCCCCCCCTCGCCTAGCTGTGACTTAACAGTGATCCAGGATCGAGTGAAAAGTCATCATAAGTAAGTTTTGTGAGTGCAACGCTAATGCTCCTGGCCTGCACCATCAGGCATCCCTGTTACCAACACCAATGTTAGCTACACATGTTCTTTAAGAGATGAGATCCATCGAAACTGACCCTAAGTGAATGAACAACAGATTAAAACATCTCTTGTGTAAAGAAAATACCTTTGCAGGCGAATAGAGAGAGAGAGAGAGAGAGAGAGAGAGAGAGAGAGAGAGAGAGAGAGAGAGAGAGAGAGAGAGAGAGAGAGAGAGAGAGAGAGAGAGAGAGAGAGAGAGAGAGAGAGAGAGAGATTAAGGAGTATCCTATTCAATCTAGGACAAAACAGGAATAAGAAAAGCCAACAGAATATGAAATTAAAACGGCGTGTGAATCAAAGGCAAACCCACAGGATTTCTACCAATTTTACATTATTATTACTATTATTATTATTATTATTATTATTATTATTATTATTATTATTATTATTATTATTATTATTATTATTATTATTATTATTATTATTATCAAATTTATGAGAATAAGATGAGGGACACGATAGGTCCACTTAAATGTAACAAAGGTCAGCTTTCTCTTCGTATATAACTTTTCAACACCTATTTCCTCTCTTGTTACTCACAGGATGATACAAACAGACTCCCAGAAGTCAACAGTCATACAGTTCATAACAAAACTATTATGTAAGATCAAAGTCACTAGTGACCTGGTCCTTGAACAGCCCTGATCAGCTGTTTTCAAGGGTACAGAAGTAAGGTAAGGAGTTACTTAGCATAACATTAGCCAGTCTCTTCAACAGGTCACTCTAAATAAGACGTGTACCGCATAACTGGTAAATGGTAAATTTGATACCCATTTACGATCAGGGAAATTGGTTATATTGTAACACAAATTCGCTAACTTACGAATTCAATAACTTTTTTTTTTCGCTGAGATTCAGAAATATTATGAATTATTATTATTATTATTATTATTATTATTATTATTATTATTATTATTATTATTATTATTATTATTATTAATTATTATTATTATTATTATTATTATTATTATTAATTATTATTATTATTATTATTATTATTATTATTATTATTATTATTATTATTATTATTATTATTATTATTATTATTATTATTATTATTATTACTGAATAAATTACCTGCATGAGGTTTACAGGGTATTACCTGAATTATTACAGGCAAGTAATTTGGGTGAAATAAGTGGGACTTAAGTCACAGCAGGTCACAGAAATGTAGCTCCCTCGATGCCCACTTCTTCACCACTCAAAAAAAGCTAGAACTGACATTAAATTAATAATTACATTATTAAACATTAATACCAATAATAGCTAATTATAAAATAATGTGGCCTGTATGTGATTAGGCTTGTTGGGTACACAAAAGAAATTCACATTAATACTTACCACTTAATTACTGGATCATAATTATTTTATGGAAACACATCCTAACGCTACCTCTACAGCTAGGATTTACGATGGCCAACGCAAAAACTACTGTAGTTTATGGGAAAGCGTCACTTACCTAAGGTGTGCTGTTGGGAAGAATTCGTTGAAATCCTTTATTTTTCCGTCCTTGTTGCCGAATTGTAAGGGCTTTCCATTTATCCCAATTCTTCAGCAGGAACGTGTCAGTAATTTCTAAATTACGAATTGAGGCCGATATATACCAAGTGACCTTCGAGAACGCCTAATTACATTGCACAATTCAATCCAGTATTCACTCATTAATTTTCAATATGGCGTCCTCTCCTGCGGCGTCACTCCCCACGCTGTTCTGCCTCCCTCCTCACTCGAAATTTCAAGAAGGGTCAAAATAGCATCACATTTTAATACGCAATTATTATATTATTCATTTATATGTTCTACATTTACGAAATTATGAAAACAAATCAACAAATACAGAAGAATTTGCTAAAACGTTATTTATTGCACATTTAGACGATTCAGTGAAGTTTGACATATTTTTCTGACATACCTGAATTTTTTAGCTAAAATATGCATATAAATCATTGCAAAAACATTTAAGGCATTTGAGGCGTTAGATCAATAGGATACGATATTGTGTATATGGACTTTAATAAGGCCTTTCATAGAGCCGCACACAAAATACTGACGTAGCAGTACATGGAATAAGACGGGAAATTATCTTCTGGGTCGAGGTACAGTTGATTGGCATTGAAAATTGGGTTGGTCAAATGTTTGTTAGTGGGATAAATTGTAAAGGACCTGCCTAGTATGGGCCAACAGGCCTGCTGCAGTGTTCCTCCTTTCTTATGTTCTTATGTTCTTATGTTTTAGAGAACTTGCATAAACAAGGAGACATCAGAATGAGGTGTTACTAGCGGTGTACTGCAGGGGTCAGTACTGACCTCCCTTGCTGTTAACAGTTTATATACACAACGCAGATGATGAAATAAATAGCGACATAAATAAATTTGCTGATGACACTACAACAGGCTGTCAAATAATTTTTGTTATGGACACTAAGTGCTGCAGGATGACCTGGATGAGGTGATCCTGTGGTCAGAGCAGTGGGAGATGCAGTTCAGTGTGGAGAAATGTTAAGTGCTAATCCTGGGAAAAGAAAATGTCCACCACAGCACTTATGAACTAAATAACAGTCTAGTGTTCCATGTCTAGATGGGACAATAGACCTACTGGTCTTATGTACCATCCTGCTTGTATTATATAGAAATAGCAATGTTCTTCGGTTACTATATTAATTACACAGGACACTGCCTGACCTCTCATGCATGAAAGACATGTCTGATGTTCTGCCCATTTTCACACCTTTTACATATATGTAAAAATTCAATATATACACAAAAAACGATAAACTCACATGAATCATTAAGCTTGACTATATAAAGCTTCGTATTTGGCCCTTTCCTTATCTCCCTTACACACACACACACACACACACACACACACACACACACACACACACACACACACACACACACACACACACACACACACACACACACACATATAATGACAGGTAAATCCTCAAATCAGCAGGTCAGTGATTAGCGCATAGGCCTGTGACTTTTAAGATATGGGTTCGATCATCACCCGTTCTGTGATCCGATTAATCAACTTGATTTTAATGGGCTGACAAGCAAGAACTCGTGTATCTAACAATTCACGTAATCTTACTGGGTTTTCCAGCTCCAGCATCATGAACAACAGCATCTAGAAGTCTATCCCAGCTGTCAGGATGTTACTCTAGTAACATTATGGAGCCCAACACTGATCCTTGTGGAGCCCCGCAGTTAACACTCGCCCATCCTGAAGCCTCAGTCCGCAAAGTAACTTTTGTTGTCTGTTATTCAAGTATTGATTTAACCATGCTGGCACCTTCAGTTTTACCCCTGGCTTCCTTTAACCATACTAACACCTTCACTGCTCTAAATGATCCATACGGATTTAGCGCTTCTCATAAAAGAAATTCGTTTTCTTCCTTCTTCTTCTGCTTCTTTTTCTTCTTCCTCTTCAGGTAATGAATTTCACAGATTTCTTCTTAAGTTTTCCTTGTCTTTCTTTCTTCTTCTTCTTCTCTCTCTCTCTCTCTCTCTCTCTCTCTCTCTCTCTCTCTCTCTCTTTCTCTCTTCTCTTTACCACGTCTTGCTTTTTTATGCTTTTCTCGTTTACTGTCTTCCTATCTTTATTACCGTGACCCTAATTTCTTTCTTTCTCACCTCCCTCGTTTACCTCTTCTTTCTCCTTGTCCTTCTCCTCCTCTTCCTCTCTACGTTAATGGGTCACCCTGGACTCTTATATTCAATTTTCAATTATCTCGTCTCACATTTCAATTTCTCGTTCATTATACGTCACCGAGTAAGTCCTGAATCTTCCTTCCCTCCTCCTCCTCCTCCTTCTCACTTCTTGTTTCCTTCTTTCTTTCCTACCGCTGCTTCGTTGTTTTTTCTTCCTGCCTCTTCCTCCACCTTCATAATTCTTTCCTCTTCCTCCCCACTTTTTCTTGTACTTCCTTCTTATCCCTTCTCCTGATTCTTCCTCTTCTTTATTTCTCCTCTTTACATCTAGCCTCTTCCTTCCTCCTACTTATGTTTTCCTTGTTATTTCTCTTTGTTCCCGCTAGTCCTCTTTCTATTTGTTTCCCCTCTTCCTTACTTCTTCCTTATCTCCTCCTACTCGTTTTTTTCCCTCCTAACTTCGTTTTCCTGGTCCTGGTGGAGGTCGATCTGCCCATTAGCACAAACCTTTTTTCATACCAACACCACTTTCATGAAACAGGTCTCAGGGTCAACAAAATCTAGATCAGCCGTTCTGTGCAAACATTAGATCAGCTGTTCTATGTAAACAATAGATCAGTTGTTCTATGTAAACAATAGATCAGCTGTTCTATGTAAACAATAGATCATCTGTTCCACGTCAACAATGGATCAGCTGTTCCGCGTCAACACTGGATCAGCTGCTCAGCACAAACACTGTACATTACGGAGTAATCTACTCTTTTTCAGGCTAATTACTTCACCAGTCTGCTTACTAAGTAATTATTACTTTAAAAAAACTTTTGTTATATATTTTTTTTGCGTGACTAGCGCTTATAATTAGATTTTTATTTATGTGTTAGTTGCACGGATGAACGAAAACTTGCAGGAAGGATACTTGAAGGTTACTTGAAGGAGGTTTCCGGGGGGTCAGAGCCCCCCTGGTCCTAGACCAGACCTGGTAGATGAAGGCCTGATCAATCAGGCTCTTGGTGGTCGCAAGCAGTCCCACGGACGCACCACAGCTCGGCTAATCAGGAACTGACTTAAAGATCACTGGTTCAACATGGTTCCACGTGGGAGATCAAAACCAACGAAGATGCGCTAGTCTGGGACAACATAGAAAGAAAGAGAACTGAAGCAAAAATGAGGAGAGAGACCCGGGAAAAAGAGACAAACAGAAATGGGAAAGATGGAGGTAGCAAAATAATAACCTGGCCATCTTAAACAAGACAAGGCGTCTCTGTTATTCCCGCTTATGTATGATGGGAGACTACTGAAGATTGTTGGGCCCCTTACACTTACTGTATCTCTTAGTGTTTCTCATGGCATCCTTGCTTTACATTAAGGATATTTTGCATAGTTTGACAATTCTCATTCTATCGTAGGGAGTGATTTCTGTGTGCAAATTCGGAATCAGTCCCTCTCGGATTTTCCAGGTGTAAACTATTATATATTTCTCGCCTGCATGCCAAGGACTACAGGGGACTTTAAACGTTCCCAGGAATTTAGGTGCTTGACTGAATTTATGTGAGCAGTGAATATTCTCCGCACATTCTTTGGGTCTGAAATTTTGCCTGCCATAAATGGGCCTATTAGTGTATAACAGTATTTCAGCCTAGAGAGAAGACGTGTCTTAGAGGTTCTCATTATCCTTCTTATTGTTTCCTTCATGGTTGTGATAATGACGCTCTTGTGAACCCTGAGACTGAGATCCTCTGACATTATTACAACTAAATACTTCAGGTTAGTTCATCCTTCTTTTGTGTGGGTAGAATTGGTTTCATATTCCGTTCCAGTTGTTATTTTGTCCCCACGATGGAGTAGGTGAAGCTGTCCTCGTTGAACGTCATGTTTTTTTTCTGTAGCCCACTGAAAGACTTTGTTGAAGTCAACTTTGAGATTTACAGTGTCCTTAATGGACGTCTCTCAAAAACTCTAGTATCGCCAGCAAAGAATGATATACGGTGCTATGATATATGTCTGTGTCTATGTCGGATATGATAATGAGGAAAATGATGGGGGACGAGTTCTGTGCTTTGTGGAACAGAGCTTATCACTGTGGCAACCTCCGACTTTCTTTACTATTATCCTTTGTATTCGATTTGTTAGAAAGCTAAAAGAAATCCATCAGCGAACTTTTCTGGTTATTCCTGTATCAGGTATTTTATGCGCTATTTCACTACGATCCTACTTGTCGAAGACTTCTGCAGAGTCTGTGTATGCTGCGTCTGTGATCTCTGGTCCTTCATTGTATCCCTGCCCGTGTCACAGTGGTCCAGACTATGTCACAGTGGTCCAGACTATCACAGTGGTCCAGACTATGTCACAGTGGTCCAGACCATGTCACAATGGTCCAGACCATGTCACAGTGGTCCAGACCATGTCACAGTGGTCCAGACTATGTCACAGTGGTCCAGACTATGTCACAGTGGTCCAGACCATGTCACAGTGGTCCAGACTATGTCACAGTGGTCCAGACTATGTCACAGTGGTCCAGACCATGTCACAGTGGTCCAGACTATCACAGTGGTCCAGACTATGTCACAGTGGTCCAGACCATGTCACAATGGTCCAGACCATGTCACAGTGGTGCAGACTATGTCACAGTGGTCCAAACCATGTCACAGTAGTCCAGACTATGTCACAGTGGTTCAGACTATGTCACAGTGGTCCAGACTATGTCACAGTGATCCAGACCATGTCACAATAGTCCAGACCATGTCACAGTGGTGCAGACTATGTCACAGTGGTCCAGACCATGTTACAGTGGTCCAGACCATGTCACAGTGGTCCAGACTATGTCACAGTGGTCCAGACTATGTCACAGTGGTCCAGACCATGTCACAGTGGTGCAGACTATGTCACAGTGGTCCAGACTATGTCACAGTGGTGCAGACTATGTCACAGTGGTCCAGACTATGTCACAGTGGTCCAGACTATGTCACAGTGGTCCAGACCATGTCACAATGGTTCAGACCATGTCACAGTGGTCCAGACTATGTCACAGTGGTCCAGACCATGTCACAGTGGTCCAGACTATGTCACAGTGGTGCAGACTATGTCACAGTGGTCGAGACCATGTCACAGTGGTCCAGACTATGTCACAGTGGTCCAGACTATGTCACAGTGGTCCAGACTATGTCACAGTGGTGCAGACTATGTCACAGTGGTCCAGACTATGTCACAGTGGTCCAGACTATGTCACAGTGGTCCGGACCATGTCACAATGGTCCAGACCATGTCACAGTGGTCCAGACTATGTCACAGTGGTCCAGACCATGTCACAGTGGTCCAGACCATGTCACAGTGGTGCAGACTATGTCACAGTGGTCCAGACCATGTCACAGTGGTCCAGACCATGTCACAGTGGTCCAAACCATGTCACAGTGGTCCAGACTATGTCACAGTGGTCCAGACTATGTCACAGTGGTCCAGATTATGTCACAGTGGTGCAGACTATGTCACAGTGGTCCAGACCATGTCACGGTGGTCCATATTATGTCACAGTGTGTGTAAGCTGATTGCCCTAGCGGGTTTAGTGTTCCCCCTCCCAACCCCTTGGGATACAGATATGCGTCATACGTCTACAGGTCGAACGCTCGACCCGTACGGGCCGGACAGCGCCTGGAGGGCACAGGTGGCGAAGGAGAGTTTAGCTCCAATGACCTGGATCAAGAGCCATCTTAACTCCCAGAGGTTAAGTGGCGATATTTTACCCACAGACTGTGAGCAGCCTGTAGCTACGGAAATTAAAAAAAAAACACGGAAATTATAGAACCACGGAAATTATATAACCACAGAAATCATGGAGCCAGGGAATTATAGAACCACAGGAATGATAAAACCACAGAAATGACAGAACCACAGAAATGACAGAACCACAGAAATGACATGACCACAGAAATGACAGAACCACAGAAATGACAGAACCACAGAAATGACAGAACCACAGAAATGACAGAACCACAGAAATGACAGAACCACAGAGATGACAGAACCACAGAAATGACAGAACCACAGAAATGACGGAACCACAGAAATGACAGAACCACAGAAATGACAGAACCACAGAAATGCCAGAACCACAGAAATGACAGAACCACAGAAATGACAGAACCACAGAAATGGCGGAACCACAGAAATGACAGAACCACAGAAATGACAGAACCACAGAAATGACAGAACCACAGAAATGACAGAACCACAGAAATGACAGAACCACAGAAATGACAGAACCACAGAAATGACAGAACCACAGAGATGACAGAACCAAAGAAATGACAGATCCACAGAAATGACAGAACCACAGAAATGACAGAACCACAGAAATGACAGAACCACAGAAATGACAGGACCACAGAAATGACAGAACCACAGAAATGCCAGAACCACAGAAATAACAGAACCACAGAAATGACAGAACCACAGAAATAACAGAACCACAGAAATGACAGAACCACAGAAATGACAGGACCACAGAAATGACAGAACCACAGAAATGACAGAACCACAGAAATAACAGAACCACAGAAATGACAGAACCACAGAAATAACAGAACCACAGAAATGACAGAACCACAGAAATGACAGAACCACAGAAATGCCAGAACCACAGAAATGACAGAACCACAGAAATGACAGAAGCACAGAAATGACAGAACCACAGAAATGACAGAACCACAGAAATGACAGAACCACAGAAATGACAGAACCACAGAAATGACAGAACCACAGAAATGACAGAACCACAGAAATGACAGAACCACAGAAATGACAGAACCACAGAAATGCCAGAACCACAGAAATAACAGAACCACAGAAATGACAGAACCACAGAAATGCCAGAACCACAGAAATAACAGAACCACAGAAATGACAGAACCACAGAAATGACAGAACCACAGAAATGACAGAACCACAGAAATGACAGAACCACAGAAATGACAGAACCACAGAAATGACAGAACCACAGAAATGACAGAACCACAGAAATGCCAGAACCACAGAAATGACAGAACCACAGAAATGACAGAACCACAGAAATGACAGAACCACAGAAATGACAGAACCACAGAAATAACAGAACCACAGAAATGACAGAACCACAGAAATGCCAGAACCACAGAAATAACAGAACCACAGAAATGACAGAACCATAGAAATGACAGAACCACAGAAATGACAGAACCACAGAAATGACAGAACCACAGAAATGACAGAACCACAGAAATGACAGAAGCACAGAAATGCCAGAACCACAGAAATTACAGAACCACAGAAATTACAGAACCACAGAAATGACAGAACCACAGAAATGACAGAACCACAGAAATGACAGAACCACAGAAATGCCAGAACCACAGAAATAACAGAACCACAGAAATGACAGAACCACAGAAATGCCAGAACCACAGAAATAGCAGAACCACAGAAATGACAGAACCACAGAAATGACAGAACCACAGAAATGACAGAACCACAGAAATGACAGAACCACAGAAATGACAGAACCACAGAAATGACAGAAGCACAGAAATACCAGAACCACAGAAATGACAGAACCACAGAAATGACAGAACCACAGAAATGACAGAAGCACAGAAATGCCAGAACCACAGAAATGACAGAACCACAGAAATGACAGAACCACAGAAATGACAGAACCACAGAAATGACAGAACCACAGAAATGACAGAACCACAGAAATGACAGAACCACAGAAATAACAGAACCACAGAAATGCCAGAACCACAGAAATGCCAGAACCACAGAAATAACAGAACCACAGAAATGACAGAACCACAGAAATGACAGAACCACAGAAATGACAGAAGCACAGAAATGCCAGAACCACAGAAATGACAGAACCACAGAAATGACAGAACCACAGAAATGACAGAAGCACAGAAATGACAGAACCACAGAAATGACAGAACCACAGAAATGACAGAAGCACAGAAATGCCAGAACCACAGAAATGACAGAACCACAGAAATGACGGAACCACAGAAATGACAGAACCACAGAAATGACAGAACCACAGAAATGACAGAAGCACAGAAATGCCAGAACCACAGAAATGACAGAACCACAGAAATGACAGAACCACAGAAATGACAGAACCACAGAAATGACAGAACCACAGAAATGACAGAACCACAGAAATGACAGAACCACAGAAATGACAGAACCACAGAAATGACAGAACCACAGAAATGACAGAACCACAGAAATGACAGAACCAGACAATGTAGGTTGAATACATTCAAACGAGGTGAACATCTTCATCTTGGATCTTCCTAAACATTAATTCCCTCCAAGGGAACTTTTCTTATTTTTTCGCTTTTGTTTTACAGAGTGAGGTGGCGGCGCCGACCTCCAGTTGTTTTAAGTCTTCACGTTTCTCTTTAAAATTCTTCCCTTCCTCTCTGTTTCCAAGTTTTCCAGGACAGTTTTTATCAGTTTAAGATCGTGACTGGTGTGGGTAAGTGACTTCCCCGTCTCTCGCCCTCGTTCGTCTTGTCTGTTGGTCAGTGACCTCCCTGTGTCTCTCTAGTTTGTGTTGTCTAGTGTAGGTAAGTGACTTCCCCGTCTCTCTCCCTCGTTCGTCTTGTCTGTTGGTCAGTGACCTCCCAGTGTCTCTCTAGTTTGTGTTGTCTAGTGTAGGTAAGTGACATCCCCGTCTCTCGCCCTCGTTCGTCTTGTCTGTTGGTCAGTGACCTCCCAGTGTCTCTCTAGTTTGTGTTGTCTAGTGTAGGTAAGTGACTTCCCCGTCTCTCTCCCTCGTTCGTCTTGTCTGTTGGTCAGTGACCTCCCAGTGTCTCTCTAGTTTGTGTTGTCTAGTGTAGGTAAGTGACTTCCCCGTCTCTCTCCCTCGTTCGTCTTGTCTGTTGGTCAGTGACCTCCCAGTGTCTCTCTAGTTTGTGTTGTCTAGTGTAGGTAAGTGACATCCCCGTCTCTCGCCCTCGTTCGTCTTGTCTGTTGGTCAGTGACCTTCCTGTGTCTCTCTAGTTTGTGTTGTCTAGTGTAGGTAAGTGACATCCCCGTCTCTCGCCCTCGTTCGTCTTGTCTGTTGGTCAGTGACCTTCCTGTGTCTCTCTAGTTTGTGTTGTCTAGTGTAGGTAAGTGACATCCCCGTCCCTCTCCCTCGTTCGTCTTGTCTGTTGGTCAGTGACCTCCCTGTGTCTCTCTAGTTTGTGTTGTCTAGTGTAGGTAAGTGACATCCCCGTCCCTCTCCCTCGTTCGTCTTGTCTGTTGGTCAGTGACCTCCCTGTGTCTCTCTAGTTTGTGTTGTCTAGTGTAGGTAAGTGACTTCCCCGTCTCTCTCCCTCGTTCGTCTTGTCTGTTGGTCAGTGACCTCCCTGTGTCTCTCTAGTTTGTGTTGTCTAGTGTAGGTAAGTGACTTCCCCGTCTCTCTCCCTCGTTCGTCTTGTCTGTTGGTCAGTGACCTCCCAGTGTCTCTCTAGTTTGTGTTGTCTAGTGTTAGGTAAGTGACTTCCCCGTCTCTCTCCCTCGTTCGTCTTGTCTGTTGGTCAGTGACCTCTCTGTGTCTCTCTAGTTTGTGTTGTCTAGTGTAGGTAAGTGACTTCCCCGTCTCTCTCCCTCGTTCGTCTTGTCTGTTGGTCAGTGATCTCCCTGTGTCTCACTAGTTTGTGTTGTCTAGTGTAGGTAAGTGACATCCCCGTCTCTCTCCCTCGTTCGTCTTGTCTGTTGGTCAGTGACCTCCCAGTGTCTCTCTAGTTTGTGTTGTCTAGTGTAGGTAAGTGACTTCCCCGTCTCTCTCCCTCGTTCGTCTTGTCTGTTGGTCAGTGATCTCCCTGTGTCTCACTAGTTTGTGTTGTCTAGTGTAGGTAAGTGACATCCCCGTCTCTCTCCCTCGTTCGTCTTGTCTGTTGGTCAGTGACCTCCCTGTGTCTCTCTAGTTTGTGTTGTCTAGTGTAGGTAAGTGACTTCCCCGTCTCTCTCCCTCGTTCGTCTTGTCTGTTGGTCAGTGACCTCCCTGTGTCTCTCTAGTTTGTGTTGTCTAGTGTAGGTAAGTGACTTCCCCGTCTCTCTCCCTCGTTCGTCTTGTCTGTTGGTCAGTGACCTCCCAGTGTCTCTCTAGTTTGTGTTGTCTAGTGTAGGTAAGTGACTTCCCCGTCTCTCTCCCTCGTTCGTCTTGTCTGTTGGTCAGTGACCTCCCAGTGTCTCTCTAGTTTGTGTTGTCTAGTGTAGGTAAGTGACATCCCCGTCTCTCGCCCTCGTTCGTCTTGTCTGTTGGTCAGTGACCTTCCTGTGTCTCTCTAGTTTGTGTTGTTTAGTGTAGGTAAGTGACATCCCCGTCCCTCTCCCTCGTTCGTCTTGTCTGTTGGTCAGTGACCTCCCTGTGTCTCTCTAGTTTGTGTTGTCTAGTGTAGGTAAGTGACTTTCCCGTCTCTCTCCCTCGTTCGTCTTGTCTGTTGGTCAGTGACCTCCCTGTGTCTCTCTAGTTTGTGTTGTCTAGTGTAGGTAAGTGACTTCCCCGTCTCTCTCCCTCGTTCGTCTTGTCTGTTGGTCAGTGACCTCCCAGTGTCTCTCTAGTTTGTGTTGTCTAGTGTAGGTAAGTGACTTCCCCGTCTCTCTCCCTCGTTCGTCTTGTCTGTTGGTCAGTGACCTCTCTGTGTCTCTCTAGTTTGTGTTGTCTAGTGTAGGTAAGTGACTTCCCCGTCTCTCTCCCTCGTTCGTCTTGTCTGTTGGTCAGTGATCTCCCTGTGTCTCACTAGTTTGTGTTGTCTAGTGTAGGTAAGTGACATCCCCGTCTCTCTCCCTCGTTCGTCTTGTCTGTTGGTCAGTGACCTCCCAGTGTCTCTCTAGTTTGTGTTGTCTAGTGTAGGTAAGTGACTTCCCCGTCTCTCTCCCTCGTTCGTCTTGTCTGTTGGTCAGTGATCTCCCTGTGTCTCACTAGTTTGTGTTGTCTAGTGTAGGTAAGTGACATCCCCGTCTCTCTCCCTCGTTCGTCTTGTCTGTTGGTCAGTGACCTCCCTGTGTCTCTCTAGTTTGTGTTGTCTAGTGTAGGTAAGTGACTTCCCCGTCTCTCTCCCTCGTTCGTCTTGTCTGTTGGTCAGTGACCTCCCTGTGTCTCTCTAGTTTGTGTTGTCTAGTGTAGGTAAGTGACTTCCCCGTCTCTCTCCCTCGTTCGTCTTGTCTGTTGGTCAGTGACCTCCCTGTGTCTCTCTAGTTTGTGTTGTCTAGTGTAGGTAAGTGACTTCCCCGTCTCTCTCCCTCGTTCGTCTTGTCTCTTGGTCAGTGACCTCCCTGTGTCTCTCTAGTTTGTGTTGTCTAGTGTAGGTAAGTGACTTCCCCGTCTCTCTCCCTCGTTCGTCTTGTCTGTTGGTCAGTGACCTCCCTGTGTCTCTCTAGTTTGTGTTGTCTAGTGTAGGTAAGTGACTTCCCCGTCTCTCTCCCTCGTTCGTCTTGTCTGTTGGTCAGTGACCTCCCTGTGTCTCTCTAGTTTGTGTTGTCTAGTGTAGGTAAGTGACTTCCCCGTCTCTCTCCCTCGTTCGTCTTGTCTGTTGGTCAGTGACCTCCCTGTGTCTCTCTAGTTTGTGTTGTCTAGTGTAGGTAAGTGACTTCCCCGTCTCTCTCCCTCGTTCGTCTTGTCTGTTGGTCAGTGACCTCCCTGTGTCTCTCTAGTTTGTGTTGTCTAGTGTAGGTAAGTGACTTCCCCGTCTCTCTCCCTCGTTCGTCTTGTCTGTTGGTCAGTGACCTCCCTGTGTCTCTCTAGTTTGTGTTGTCTAGTGTAGGTAAGTGACTTCCCCGTCTCTCTCCCTCGTTCGTCTTGTCTGTTGGTCAGTGACCTCCCTGTGTCTCTCTAGTTTGTGTTGTCTAGTGTAGGTAAGTGACTTCCCCGTCTCTCTCCCTCGTTCGTCTTGTCTGTTGGTCAGTGACCTCCCAGTGTCTCTCTAGTTTGTGTTGTCTAGTGTAGGTAAGTGACTTCCCCGTCTCTCTCCCTCGTTCGTCTTGTCTGTTGGTCAGTGACCTCCCTGTGTCTCTCTAGTTTGTGTTGTCTAGTGTAGGTAAGTGACTTCCCCGTCTCTCTCCCTCGTTCGTCTTGTCTGTTGGTCAGTGACCTCCCTGTGTCTCTCTAGTTTGTGTTGTCTAGTGTAGGTAAGTGACTTCCCCGTCTCTCTCCCTCGTTCGTCTTGTATGTTGGTCAGTGACCTCCCTGTGTCTCTCTAGTTTGTGTTGTCTAGTGTAGGTAAGTGACTTCCCCGTCTCTCTCCCTCGTTCGTCTTGTCTGTTGGTCAGTGACCTCCCAGTGTCTCTCTAGTTTGTGTTGTCTAGTGTAGGTAAGTGACTTCCCCGTCTCTCTCCCTCGTTCGTCTTGTCTGTTGGTCAGTGACCTCCCTGTGTCTCTCTAGTTTGTGTTGTCTAGTGTAGGTAAGTGACTTCCCCGTCTCTCTCCCTCGTTCGTCTTGTCTGTTGGTCAGTGACCTCCCTGTGTCTCTCTAGTTTGTGTTGTCTAGTGTAGGTAAGTGACTTCCCCGTCTCTCTCCCTCGTTCGTCTTGTCTGTTGGTCAGTGACCTCCCAGTGTCTCTCTAGTTTGTGTTGTCTAGTGTAGGTAAGTGACTTCCCCGTCTCTCTCCCTCGTTCGTCTTGTCTGTTGGTCAGTGACCTCCCTGTGTCTCTCTAGTTTGTGTTGTCTAGTGTAGGTAAGTGACTTCCCCGTCTCTCTCCCTCGTTCGTCTTGTCTGTTGGTCAGTGACCTCCCAGTGTCTCTCTAGTTTGTGTTGTCTAGTGTAGGTAAGTGACTTCCCCGTCTCTCTCCCTCGTTCGTCTTGTCTGTTGGTCAGTGACCTCCCTGTGTCTCTCTAGTTTGTGTTGTCTAGTGTAGGTAAGTGACTTCCCCGTCTCTCTCCCTCGTTCGTCTTGTCTGTTGGTCAGTGACCTCCCTGTGTCTCTCTAGTTTGTGTTGTCTAGTGTAGGTAAGTGACATCCCCGTCTCTCTCCCTCGTTCGTCTTGTCTGTTGGTCAGTGACCTCCCAGTGTCTCTCTAGTTTGTGTTGTCTAGTGTAGGTAAGTGACTTCCCCGTCTCTCTCCCTCGTTCGTCTTGTCTGTTGGTCAGTGACCTCCCTGTGTCTCTCTAGTTTGTGTTGTCTAGTGTAGGTAAGTGACTTCCCCGTCTCTCTCCCTCGTTCGTCTTGTCTGTTGGTCAGTGACCTCCCTGTGTCTCTCTAGTTTGTGTTGTCTAGTGTAGGTAAGTGACTTCCCCGTCTCTCTCCCTCGTTCGTCTTGTCTGTTGGTCAGTGACCTCCCTGTGTCTCTCTAGTTTGTGTTGTCTGGTGTAAGTAATTGACGTCCCTGTTTCTCCACAATTTGTGTTGACTAGGTAAGTGGCCTTACCGTCTGCCTCGTCCGTGTCCTTTGTTGTTCGCCAGTGACCCCTTTCCTCGTCTGTCGTGCCATTGCTTCGTGCCAAACCTTATCATGGGTACTCTTTCACAAACTGGGCACTGTGCCACCCTGGACGACTAACTGCCAGGTGAAGAGACACAGTGACCCACCCGCAGTCTCTTTCACAGAGGAACACAAATGTGGTGATTTAATGGAACACAATTTATACACTGAGAGGCGGATGTCTCTCAGTGTATTTATACCTCTCGGTGTGCATATATCTCAGTGTGCATACACCGAGAGGTGTATGTCTCAGTGCATATGCACTGAGACATACACCCTATTTTAGATATTAAGGTATTCTCGACTGGTGGTGTATAGGTGACATGCAACCTTAATGACCTTCGAATAATTGATATATATATATATATATATATATATATATATATATATATATATATATATATATATATATATATATATATATATATATATATATATATATATATGAGGCAGAATCTTCTCCATTAATCATAGGTTTGTTCCAGATTTCCCAACATTCATTTTGTTTTCTCTCATGAGTCATCAGGTTAGGTAATGGGGGCTGAAAGTCTATCGATCACACGAGGGTCATTAAGACTTCATGTCACCTGTACACCACCAGTCAAGAATACTTTAATATCTAAAATAGGGTGTATGTTTTTCAGTGTATATACACTGTAACATACATCTCACAGTGTACATACACTGTAACATACATCTCACAGTGTACATATACTGAGACACACACTTCACAGTGTATATACACTGTAACATATATCTCACAGTGTATATACACTGTAACATATATCTCACAGTGTATATACACTGTAACATATATCTCACAGTGTATATACACTGTAACATATATCTCACAGTGTACATACACTGTAACATACATCTCACAGTGTACATATACTGAGACACACACTTCACAGTGTATATACACTGTAACATACATCTCACAGTGTACATACACTGTAACATATATCTCACAGTGTATATACACTGTAACATATATCTCACAGTGTATATACACTGTAACATACATCTCACAGTGTACATACACTGAGACACACACTTCACAGTGTACATATACTGAGACACATACGACCAACATTATTATTATTATTATTATTATTATTATTATTATTATTATTATTATTATTATTATTATTATTATTATTATACTCAGTCCTAGTTATTATTTCCTCCAGTAGGAATTTGTTTTCATTGAACATCATATTGTTCTCTGTTGCCCATTGGAAAACTTGGTTTAGATATTCTTGGAGGTTAACAGTGTCCTCAGTGGATGACACTCTCATGCAGATTCTAGTATCGTCTGCAAAGGATGACACGGTGCTTTGGTTTACATCTCTGCCTCTATGTCTGATATGAGAATAAGGAACAGGATAGGTGCGAGCACTGTGCCTTGTGGAACAGAGCTCTTCACTATGGCAGCATCTGATTTAACTCTGTTTACCACTACTCTTTGTGTGCGATTGGTTAGAAAGTTGAAGATCCATCTGCCTACGTTGCCAGTTATCCCTTTAGCACGCGCATTTTGTGTGCTATTACACCATGGTCGCACTTGTCAAAGGCTTTTGCAAAGCCTGTGTATACTACGTCTACATTCTGTTTGTCTTCCAGTGCATCCAAGACCATATCATAGTGGTCCAGTAGTTCCAAGAGGCAGGAGTGACCTGCTCTGAACCCATATATCCCTGGATTGTGCAGTTTTTGGGAATCCAAGTGGTTTGCAATCCTGCTTCTTAGTACTCTTACAAAGATTTTTATGACGTGTGACGTTTGAGCTATTGGTCTATATTCGTAGCTAATGCTTTGCTGCCACCTTTATTAAGTGGGGCTATATCCGTTGTTTTTAGTGACTGCGGAATCTGACGCGTGTCTATGCTCCTTCTCCACAGTATACTTAGAGCCCGTGAAAGGGGTTTCTTGCAGTTCTTCAACAGACAAACAGAGTTTACAAAGTCAGGTAATAGTGAGGAGGTGGACTGGGGTGAGAAAGAGGGGTGGTGGAGTGGGGTGTGAGAGAAGGGCGGTGGAGTGGGGGTGAGAGTGGAAGAGGAGTGGGGAGGGGGAGAGGGAGAGAGACTGGCTGGGAGTCAAGAAATTAGCAAGTATAACATGAGTGGGGAGGTGAGGGAGTGGGGAGGTGAGGAAGTAGAGTGGGGAGAGTGGGAGTATCAGGTGGCGGACGCTGTCTGGTGATTGATCAAGGTTGGGGGTGAGAGGGAAAGGGGTGGGGTGGTATTGGAGGGGGGGCAGGAGTGGGGATTAGAAGGAAATGGGGAGGATAGGGGAGAGGGGAGAGAGGTAAGGGTCGTTTTGGAAGAATTTGTGTGCGAACTGGGATGAGAGAATGTGGAAGATACAGGGATGAGAGAGAGAGAGAGAGAGAGAGAGAGAGAGAGAGAGAGAGAGAGAGAGAGAGAGAGAGAGAGAGAGAGAGAGAGAGAGAGAGAGAGAGAGTTGTAGATGAATGGTTCAGAGAACCGATACGTTGATAAATTAGACACATGTGCAACTCTTGGGTATCTTTACTGAGGAAACGTTTCGCCACAGTGGCTTCATCAGTCCATACAAGGAGAATCTTGAAGAACAGGAGGAGAATGAGGTAATCAGTCCCTCAACCTTGAGTCGATGTGGTCAGTCCATCAATCTTGAATAGAATACGGCATACGTGCTGAGAAGGAGCTTATAAACCGTTGGCAGGAGAGGTGCAGCAGTCATAGGTCGTGTAACATTTGTTCAATGTTGAAGTAGGTCGTGCCCAAGAATTAGGCAAGCGAAGAATACCTAAGTATTAAGATCCCAAGAAGTTGCAGTGTCTGACAGGTTTGTAGATGAATGGTTCAGAGAACCGACATGTTGATAAATTAGACACATGTGCAACTCTTGGGTATCTTTATTAAGGAAACGTTTCGCCACACAGTGGCTTCATCAGTCCATACAAAGGAGAATCTTGAAGAACAGGAGGAGAATGAGGTAATCAGTCCCTCAACCTTGAGTCGATGTGGTCAGTCCATCAATCTTGAATAGAATACGGCATATGTGCGGAGAAAGAGCTTATAAACCGTAGGCAGGAGAGGTGCAGCAGTCATAGGTGGTGTCATTTGTTCAATGTGGAAGTAGGTCGGGTTAGGCACGACTGATTACCTCATTCTCCTCCCGATCTTCAAGATTCTCCTTGTATGGACTGATGAAGCCACTGTGTGGCGAAACGTTTCCTCAATGAAGATACCCAAGAGTTGCACATGTGTCTAATTTATCAGAGAGAGAGAGAGAGAGAGAGAGAGAGAGAGAGAGAGAGAGAGAGAGAGAGAGAGAGAGAGAGAGAGAGAGAGAGAGAGAGAGAGAGAGAGAGAGAGAGAGAGAGAATGAGTAAAACCTAAGTCAGCTGTGTAACAGTACTTGACATTGCTTGTGCTTTCGACCGAGTATGGCAAAACTGAAGACACTGGAAACTGCAGGCTCTACACTAAGTCTGCTCAGTGATTATCTTCAAGGTAGATCTCTAAGTGTAGTTATCAATGGGACAGATTCAGCAAGACATTTTATTGGGGCAAGTGTTCTACTCAGCTCCAGGCCCAGACTCACTCTATAAAGGTGGCAGCAAAGCATTGGCTAAGAACTATAGACCAATAGCTCTAACGTCCCACATCATAAAAATCTTTGTAAGAGTGCTAAGAAGCAGGATTGCAAACCACCTGGATTCCCAAAAACTGCACAATCCAGGGAAATATGGGTTCAGAGCAGGTCGCTCCTGCCTCTCACAACTTCTGGATCAATATGATATGGTCTTGGATGCATTGAAAGACAAACAGAATGCAGATGTGATACACAGACTTTGCAAAAGCCTTTGACAAGTGCAGTCATGGTGTAATAGCGCACAAAATGCATGCTAAAAGGATAACTGGCAAAGTAGGCAGATGGATCTTCGATTTCTAACCAATCAAACACAAAGAGTAGTGGTCAACAGAGTTAAACCGGAAGCTGCCATTGTGGAAAGCTCTGTTCCACAAGGCACAGTACTCGCCCCCGTCCTGTTTCTCATCCTCTTATCAGACATAGACAGAGATGTAATCCATAGCACCGTATCATCCTTTGCAGATGATACTAGGATCTGCACGAGGCTGTCATCTGCTGAGGACGCGGTTAACCTCCAAGAAGATAAACCAAATTTTCCAGTGGGCAACGGAAAACAAAATGATGTTCAATGAAGGCAAATTCCAACTACTCCATTATGGAAAACTAGAACTGATTATACAAGAAACTCTAATCATACAACAGAGCGGAAGAGTAATGTGAAGGACCTGGGAGTGGTAATGTCTGGGGATCTCACTTTCAAGGATGGCAAAAGTACCACTATCACATCTGCGAAGAAAATGATAGGATGGATAATGAGAACATTCAAGACAAGAGATGCCAAGCCAATGATGATCCTTTTTAAATGACTTGTTCTCTCTAGGCTGGAATACTGCTGTACATTAACATCTCCGTCCAATGTTGACAATGTTGTGCCCACAGTGCCAATGTTGTGCCCACGGTGCCAATGTTGTGTCCACGGTACCAATGTTGTGCCCACGGTGGCAATGTTGTGCCCACGGTGCCAATAAATCCATCTGCTGTGTCAGCAGATGGATTTATGAAGGATGAGGTTAACCATAGAATTGATGAGGGAAAAAAAGTGAGTGGTGATTTGAGGTATATGTGGAGACAAAAAATGTTATCATTGGAGGAAAATTAGGGAATGTATGAAAGTTGTTGTGCCCACGGTACCAATGTTGTGCCCACGGTGACAGTGTTGTGCCCATGGTGACAATGTTGTGCCCACGGTGACAGTGTTGTGCCCACGGTGACAGTGTTGTGCTCAAGGTGACAATGTTGTGCTCAAGGTGACAATGTTGTGCCCACGGTGACAGTGTTGTGCCCATGGTGACAGTGTTGTGCCCAAGGTGACAATGTTGTGCCCAAGGTGACAATGTTGTGCCCAAGGTGACAATGTTGTGCTCAAGGTGACAATGTTGTGCCCAAGGTGACAATGTTGTGCCCAAGGTGACAATGTTGTGCCCAAGGTGACAATGTTGTGCCCAAGGTGACAGTGTTGTGCCCACGGTACCAATGTTGTGCCCACGGTGACAGTGTTGTGCCCACGGTGACAATGTTGTGCCCAAGGTGACAGTGTTGTGCCCAAGGTGACAATGTTGTGCCCAAGGTGACAGTGTTGTGCCCATGGTACCAATGTTGTGCCCACGGTGACAGTGTTGTGCCCACGGTGACAGTGTTGTGCCCAAGGTGACAATGTTGTGCCCAAGGTGACAATGTTGTGCCCAAGGTGACAATGTTGTGCCCAAGGTGACAATGTTGTGCCCACGGTACCAATGTTGTGCCCACGGTGACAGTGTTGTGCCCATGGTGACAATGTTGTGCCCACGGTACCAATGTTGTGCCCACGGTGACAGTGTTGTGCCCACGGTGACAGTGTTGTGCCCAAGGTGACAATGTTGTGCCCACGGTACCAATGTTGTGCCCACGGTGACAGTGTTGTGCCCACGGTGACAGTGTTGTGCCCAAGGTGACAATGTTGTGCCCAAGGTGACAATGTTGTGCCCAAGGTGACAATGTTGTGCCCAAGGTGACAATGTTGTGCCCACGGTACCAATGTTGTGCCCACGGTGACAGTGTTGTGCCCATGGTGACAATGTTGTGCCCAAGGTGACAATGTTGTGCCCAAGGTGACAATGTTGTGCCCAAGGTGACAATGTTGTGCCCAAGGTGACAATGTTGTGCCCAAGGTGACAATGTTGTGCTCAAGGTGACAATGTTGTGCCCAAGGTGACAATGTTGTGCCCAAGGTGACAATGTTGTGCCCAAGGTGACAATGTTGTGCCCAAGGTGACAATGTTGTGCCCAAGGTGACAATGTTGTGCCCAAGGTGACAATGTTGTGCCCAAGGTGACAATGTTGTGCCCAAGGTGACAATGTTGTGCCCAAGGTGACAATGTTGTGCCCAAGGTGACAATGTTGTGCCCAAGGTGACAATGTTGTGCCCAAGGTGACAATGTTGTGCCCAAGGTGACAATGCTGATGACTGGGTTTATTTTACAATTCCTCCCATATCTCTCACTTTAGTTCATTGTTATGGTAGTTTATTGAATTCGGACTAGGCTTTTAAGTTTTCAATACACAGTATAAGTTGTCAGATAAGTCGACCCTGGACCCATCACGTGCCTGGCTAGTCCTCAGACAACCTCCCACATGATGAGTGTCGGGAGCAGAATACAGATATCAAATTATCTCGCTCTTTTAAAGTGCTAGACACTAAGTTTATTTTACTTCGAGAAATTCCCAGCAGACTAAATACTTCACTGTTTCTGAGAGCAGTAAACGAACTTTGTATCTGTTGCAACTCTGAGCTTTCTCTCTCTCTCTCTCTCTCTCTCTCTCTCCCTCCTACATGAACGGAGCCCTCAACGCTGAACAGTACTCTAGGTAAGAGAGCACAAGTCAACATTGTCAATATTGACATTATTTCTCTTGTTTTGAAGGGTGTAGTTATCCACCCGTCTCATTGATCTAACTCTCACGGTATTTGCATCAGCGTCCGATAAACGACGAGTTATATAATACCAGAGATGTCACACAGCAGCCGGGGAATGACGCAGAAACACAGGACAGAGGCAGGGCGAAAAAAAAAAAACTGGAAAAATCCATTTAAACTTTATAGCTAGAGAGGAGTTAACAGACGAAATAATGTCAGAGCACTAAACTCTTAAGGGGTCAAACAACAACCTGGAGAATGGGAGGTGTTCCTTTTTTCCCCCTTTTTCAAAAGGGAAGGATAAGTTCAGTTCCTCTGATCAAGAGCCACTCACCAGTATAAAGGAACCTCCCTGGAGCGGCCACCAGTCATTCCTGACAACAAACAACCTGAAACAAGACCATCATAGTAAGTTGAAATACCGTGTGTTAACTTATAAAAAAAATACTTCCTTACATTTTCTATATTAACAGTAAAGTTAGACATCTTCAGAGGTGATATATCACGGTGATATATCATGGTGATATATCATGGTGATATATCATGGTGATATATCATGGTGATATATCATGGTGATATATCATGGTGATATATCATGGTGATATATCATGGAGATATATCATGGTGATATATCATGGTGATATATCATGGTGATATATCATGGTGATATATCATGGTGATATATCATGGTGATATATCATGGTGATATATCATGGTGATATATCATGGTGATATATCATGGTGATATATCATGGTGCTATATCATGGTGATATATCATGGTGAGTTATCATGGTGATATATCATGGTAATATAGCACGGTAATATATCATGGTAATATATCATGGTAATATAGCACGGTAATATATCATGGTAATATATCATGGTAATATAGCACGGTAATATATCATGGTAATATATCATGGGAATATAGCACGGTAATATATCATGGTAATATATCATGGTAATATAGCACGGTAATATATCATGGTAATATATCATGGTAATATAGCACGATAATATATCATGGTAATATATCATGGTAATATAGCACGGTAATATATCATGGTAATATATCATGGTAATATAGCACGGTAATATATCATGGTAATATATCATGGTAATATAGCACGGTAATATATCATGGTAATATATCATGGTAATATAGCACGGTAATATATCATGGTAATATATCATGGTAATATAGCACGGTAATATATCATGGTAATATATCATGGTAATATAGCACGGTAATATATCATGGTAATATATCATGGTAATATAGCACGGTAATATATCATGGTAATATATCATGGTAATATAGCACGGTAATATATCATGGTAATATATCATGGTAATATAGCACAGTAATATATCATGGTAATATATCATAGTAATATAGCACGGTAATATATCATGGTAATATATCATGGTAATATAGCACGGTAATATATCATGGTAATATATCATGGTAATATAGCACGGTAATATATCATGGTAATATATCATGGTAATATAGCACGGTAATATATCATGGTAATATATCATGGTAATATAGCACGGTAATATATCATGGTAATATATCATGGTAATATAGCACGGTAATATATCATGGTAATATATCATGGTAATATAGCACGGTAATATATCATGGTAATATATCATGGTAATATAGCACGGTAATATATCATGGTAATATATCATAGTAATATAGCACGGTAATATATCATGGTAATATATCATGGTAATATAGCACGGTAATATATCATGGTAATATATCATGATAATATAGCACGGTAATATATCATGGTAATATATCATGGTAATATAGCACGGTAATATATCATGGTAATATATCATGGTAATATAGCACGATAATATATCATGGTAATATATCATGGTAATATAGCACGGTAATATATCATGGTAATATATCATGGTAATATAGCACGGTAATATATCATGGTAATATATCATGGTAATATAGCACGGTAATATATCATGGTAATATATCATGGTAATATAGCACGGTAATATATCATGGTAATATATCATGGTAATATAGCACGGTAATATATCATGGTAATATATCATGGTAATATAGCACGGTAATATATCATGGTAATATATCATGGTAATATATCATAGTAATATAGCACGGTAATATATCATGGTAATATATCATGGTAATATAGCACGGTAATATATCATGGTAATATATCATGGTAATATAGCACGATAATATATCATGGTAATATATCATGGTAATATAGCACGGTAATATATCATGGTAATATATCATGGTAATATAGCACGGTAATATATCATGGTAATATATCATGGTAATATAGCACGGTAATATATCATGGTAATATGTCATGGTAATATATCATAGTTATATAGCACGGTAATATATCATGGTAATATATCATGGTAATATAGCACGGTAATATATCATGGTAATATATCATGGTAATATAGCACGGTAATATATCATGGTAATATATCATGGTAATATAGCACGGTAATATATCATGGTAATATATCATGGTAATATACCACGGTAATATATCATGGTAATATATCATGATAATATAGCACGGTAATATATCATGGTAATATATCATGGTAATATAGCACGGTAATATATCATGGTAATATATCATGGTAATATAGCACAGTAGTATATCATGGTAATATATCATGGTAATATAGCACGGTAATATATCATGGTAATATAGCAGGGTAATATAGCACGGTAATATATCATGGTAATATAGCAGGGTAATATGGCATGGTAATATAGCATAAGTATATACACTGACACAAACAGCTCACTGTATATATATATATATATATATATATATATATATATATATATATATATATATATATATATATATATATATATATATATATATATATATATATATATATATATACATCGCCATCAAACAATACACGGCTTTAATTGCCAATAAATCACCCAGGGACGTGGAAGCACTGAACTGAATTAAAATGTATTCATTAACAGATCATTTGGGATAAGCTAGAGAGACACCAGTATAATATAATACTTATGAAAAACGACAGAATAATGGGCAAGTCACCTCTGGTTGATGTGCTGCCATTGTTGTTGTGGTTGGGTCTAAGGGTCGTCACGGGCCACTGAAGTCTGTGTGTACGCAAATTATGCTTAAGAACCGGCGTTTTACAGAGCCAACGTTTCGCTAAGTAAGCAAGTTTAATCAGGTATACACAAATACAGTTATATAGAATTATCATACATAGCAGCATATATGTAGAGAACCTGGGATAACCCAAAAAAGTCAGAGAGAGTGACTTATTTCCATTGGGGTCCTTTAACTTATTTCCATTGGGGTCCTTTAACTTATTTCCATTGGGGTCCTTTAACTTATTTCCATTGGGGTCCTTTAACTTATTTCCATTGGGGTCCTCTTGATGAAGCTCTACTCACACAGAGCGAAATGTTGCCCGTGTGAAGGCTCTGCCATGTGCATTATTTCGGAGGTATTTGTGGGTAGTTTGGCAACGGGTTGTTACCCACTTCACTGAGACGGACCTGACTGAGGAAGCGGGGATAGCTCACCAGCACGGGCGAAACGTAGGGCATGTTTCATCTGGTGTCCGTGCTTACCTAGCATTAAGTAGGTACCCGGGTGTTAGTCGGCTGGTGTGGGTGGCATCCCGGGGGACACGATCGAATGATCCCAGTGGATATAATGAAGACAGTCCTCGATGACGTACTGACAATACTGGGTTATCCTGGGTGGATAACACTTCCCCCAGGGTTATCCTGGGTGGATAACACTTCCCCCAGGGTTATCCTGGGTGGATAACACTTCCCCCAGGCTTATCCTGGGTGGATAGCACTTTCCACAGGGTTATCCTGGGTGGATAACACTTCCCCCAGGCTTATCCTGGGTGTATAACACTTCCCCCAGGCTTATCCTGGGTGGATAACACTTCCCCCAGGGTTATCCTGGGTGGATAACACTTCCCCAGGATTATCCTGGGTGGATAACACTTCCCCAGGGTTATCCTGGGTGGATAACACTTCCCCCAGGATTATCCTGGGTGGATAACATTTCCTCCAGGGTTATCCTGGGTGGATAACACTTCCCCCAGGATTATCCTGGGTGGATAACACTTCCCCCAGGGTTATCCTGAGTGGACAACACTTCCTCAGGGTTATCCTGGGTGGATAACACTTCCCCCAGGGTTATCCTGGGTGGATAACACTTCCCCAGGGTTATCCTGGGTGGATAACACTTCCCCAGGGTTATCCTGAGTGGATAACACTTCCCCCAGGGTTATCCTGGGTGGATAACACTTCCCCCAGGGTTATCCTGAGTGGATAACACTTCCCCCAGGGTTGTCTTGGGTGGATAACACTTCCCCAGGGTTATCCTGGGTGGATAACACTTCCCACAGGGTTATCTTGGGTGGATAACACCTCCCCAGGGTTATCCTGGGTGGATAACTATTACAACCTAGGATTTCAAAGGCCTGTTATCCCAGGTGTAATGGGAGCAAAAGAAACACAGTAGAAAAAGTTTAGACTTATATTATCCTTCACCAATTTATAACAGCATTATGTACACTATGTACAGTGATAAATATAGTGCACGTCACGGTAAGCAAGGCAGAAATAGAAGCCACAAGATAGCAGACCGTGCTCAACCAGCTCTAGAATGAGAATGACAAGGGCAGACAGGAGAGCGGTATCCACATAACCTCTGCGATTGCCAAAACCATCTTCTTATTGGCTAGAACCTGGTCACTAGTTGAACGATGGGGCCCCATCACCAACTCTTAGCAACCTGGTTCGCTGGTTGGGGGAGATAGCCTGTAAATGAGGGTGTGTCCATGCGCCGAATAAAGGTTACGTACTCTTTGCATGCCACAATAACATTTCCCACAGGGTTATCTTGGGTGGATAACACCTCCCCCAGGGTTATCCTAGGTGGATAACACTTCCCCCAGGGTTAAAAATCTTATTCTGCCTTATCTTCACACTCCTGCGGCTACTTTCTCACGATATAACGACTATCACTGTCCTGCACTGCTTGCACTGTGTCACTGTAATTATTGTATATCTCTGAAGGTGTCATAATAATAATAATAATAATAATAATAATAATAATAATAATAATAATAATAATAACATTAAAAATAATAATAATAATTATAATAATAATAATAATAATAATAATAATAATAATAACATTAAAAATAATAATAATTATAATAATAATAATAATAATAATAATAATAATAATAATAATAATAATCATAATAACAATAATAATAATAATAATAATAATAATAATAATAATAATAATAATAATAATAATAATAACATTAAAAATAATAATAATAATTATAATAATAATAATAATAATAATAATAATAATAATAATAATAATAATAATAATGATAATGATAATAATAATAATAATAATAATAATAATAATAATAATAATAATAATAATAATAATAATCTTTATTTCTACAAGTACACGGTACAACTTATACAGTCCTGTACATGTGTACTTGCACATGTGTACTTGTAAATGTGTACTTGTACGTGTGTACTTGTACGTGTGTACTTGTACGTGTGTACAACACAGTAGAGGACGGAAGAACGCACACACAAAAAGGAGGACGAATGGAAAGAAAACAGAAGTGAAAGTAATGAAGGTTGAACTACCTACCACCTCAGTCAGCCAGTCAGTGAATCAAAAAAATAACACTTACCACGACCACCACCTGAACCATTCACGGGGAAGTGCGATAAACCCTAAGGGGGGTCACGCAGCGCCTGGCGGAAATGGGAACTCGTCAAAAGTGATGCAAGGAAAGGGTGAGAACAGCTCCAACTCCTTGGATCAAGAACCCTTCGCCAACCTCAGGGAACCCTCTTATGAATAATAAGGTTTCCCACTTAGCGTACATCGTGGACAGACAAGACAGCTATTATACCTCAAGACGGGCAGCCCTCAGCGAGTACAGTTTGCGCACCTGTCTCGCATTTAGCAGATGGAGGCTCGAGCCTTCACCACTCCTTGCACTTAATGACTCACATCTTCCTAAATATCAGCATCACAGCCGCGGGGATGATGATGATACTGGAGTTATTAATTTTAGATGAAGAAATGACCAGGTCTAATCGATTACAAATTGCTTGAACCTCGTTAAAAATTGTTATCATGTTATGCCCTGTTGTATGGATCATGGTGAGCATAGCTTACAGCTATATGTTTAGGTGAGGCAGGTAGAGCATTTAGGAGAGCATTAATCAGAACATCAAATAGCATGGGACTGAGCACTCCTCCCTGCGGTGTACCTAGAGACATTTCTTCAGACTCAATTCTAAAGTCTTGGTAGAGGACAAGGGATACTCTACTTGACAGATATCCTATTATCCAATATGAATTGGTTATAACCATAGCCATAATTTTTAATGGGGTGGACCGGTAAGACAGCGGAAGGCCGCGGTCAAATGACCAAAATCTCCAGCTGTGGGGTCATCATACGACTAAGACCCGCGTCAGGAAACACTTGTCCTCTTTTCTGACAAATCTTACCTACCTACCCATTATCCAACTAAGTAGGCTACCACCATGTTCATTCTGGCTAGTTCATGTAGTATAGCAGTTTTGTTTGCACTACCAAATACAGATTACAGATTACAGATTAAGAAATGTGGTAAATCTAATAGAGGTGTGTGCAGTGAGAAAGGTGGAAATACAGGTCTGCGCACTTTTACCTTTCATGAACCCATAGAGGTAGGGGGGAAAGTTGGTGTCTGATTCTATTGTACAGTCTGTTAAGTATCATTCTTTCAAAAGTTTTACAAAGACAACTAGTTAAGGAGATCGGTCTAAATGTATCAGGCTGTTGGGGCTTGTGATAGGCACAATGAGACTATTGCTGCAGGAAGTAGGAAGAACTCCTTCAGTGTAACCGAGATTATACAGTGCTAACAAAGGGTTATCAGGGACCTGGCTCAGAGTTTTGAGGATAACATAAGTTATACTATCCTCTTCAGGGGCGGTGTTGATCCATCTTTATTTAATGTAACGTCTAAGTCACACTCAACGTAGGAGGGAGTAGGTAAATGAGGAAAAATTCACTAATCTGCCAGAAGCTTGCTGTTACTGTGACAGTTCTGTGGAAGAAGAATTAATGTATTTTTTCCATTCTAGACGAATCTAGAAGATGTGAACTGTTAACAGGTGGGAAGGGGGTCTAGGAAGGGGGGTACTAGGAAAGGGGGTACTAGGAAGGGGGTTAACATGCCGTCATGTTGACGGCAGTGAAGGGACTTGAGCTAGAGTTCGTCACGGCCACGCTAGCTGGAGATTCGTCTGTAAAAACTTGCATTTGTGGTCACAGTGGTGCCTGTGCTAACCTTCCTATGGTGTAGAAATATACCTAGTTGGATGAATCTTGCTGTGGCTAGCTGGTCTAGTGGCTAACGCGACGGGCTGGAGTTTTGAGACTCTATGACCGCGGGTTCAATCCCGGCCGGGGGTATGGTTAGGAAGGGGGTACTAGGAAAGGGGGTACTAGGAAGGAGGTACTAGGAAAGGGGGCACTAGGAAGGAGGTACTAGGAAGGGAAGTACTAGGAAGGGGGTACTAGGCAGGCGGTATCAAGGGGAGGGGGGTACTAGGAAAGGGGTACTAGGAAGGGAGAGAGAGAGAGGAGCCACTCTAACTTACACCTTGGTTGTAAGCTAGTTACCTGTAACCTATTAATAAGCTAGCACCTAGTCTAAGGTTGTAGTTTAGAAAGTTAAATTAAACTAGAAATATAGACGCAGGTAGCATAATTACAGCCATTGTTGCTCTTATGTGGGCCTAAAGCTCAGCAGCAAGGTACCAGCAAGCTAAGGGGTTCTGAACCTCGAAGGCACTCACCCCTTGGCTGCCGGCAGCGTATATACCCTATAGGATAGAAACTTATGATAATTAAGTTTAATAACATTTATAATGGGTTGGGAGAATATTTTTTAGTGGGTTTGGGTTTGAGAAAGACCTACCAAATATGGGCCGGTATGCTGCAGTGTTCCTTCTTTCTTATGTTCTAATGACTCAAATGTGGTTAGGAATCCTCAGGAAGACACTGCAATGAGGATTCTGGAAGACACTGCAATAAGGACTTTGGAAGACACTGCAATAAGGACTTTGGAAGACACTGCAATAAAGACTCTGGAAGACACTGCCATGAGGACTCTGGAAGAAACTGCAATAAGGACTCTGGAAGACACTGCAATAAGGACTCTGGAAGACCACTGTCTTACCTCCATAGTGGGAAAATTTATGGAATCAATAACTGCCGAAGCAATTCGTAGCCATCTTGATAGGCATAAATTGATAAATGAATCTCAACACGGTTTTACTAAGGGACGTTCCTGTCTTACGAATTTACTAACTTTCTCACTAAGGTGTTTGAGTAGGTAGATCATGGTAATGAATATGATATTGTGTATAGAGACTTAAGTAAGGCTTTCGATAGAGTTCTACATCAGAGACTTTTGTGGAAACTTAAGGCACACGGAATAGGAGAATTTTTTTTTTTCCTGGGTAGAGGCGTGGTTGACAAATAGGCAGCAAACTGTTTGCATAAATGGCGAGAAATCAGAATGGGGGCACGTCACAAGTGGTGTTCCACAGGGGTCAGTGTTGGGCTCCTTGTTGTTCACAATTTACATGAGCGATGTAGATGAGGGAATAAACAGCGACATACGCAAATTTGCTGATGACACAAAAATAGGCCGTCCAATTCATTCTATTGAGGACATTAGTGCACTCCAGGATGATTTGAATAGACTGATGCAGTGGTCGGAGAAGTGGCAGATGCAGTTTAATATAGACAAATGCAAAGTACTAAATGTTGGACAGGACAATAACCATGCCACTTATAAACTGAATAACGTAGATCTTAATACTACTGATTGCGAAAAGGGTTTAGGAGTTCTGGTTAGAAGTAATCTGAAACCAAGACAACAGTGCATAAGTGTTTGCAATAAAGCTAACAGAATCCTTGGCTTCATATCAATAATAGAAGTCCTCAGCTCTATACATCCTTGGTTAGGCCTCATTTAGATTATGCTGCAGAGTTCTGGTCACCATATTACAGAATGGATATAAATGCTCTGGAAAACGTACAGAGGATATCAAAGTTGATCCCATGTATCAGAAATCTTCCCTATGAGGATAGACTGAGGGCCCTGAATCTGCACTCTCTAGAAAGGCGTAGAATTAGGGGGGATATGATTGAGGTGTATAAATGGAAAACAGGAATAAATAAAGGGGATGTAAACAGCGTGCTGAAAATATTCAGCCAAGACAGGATTCGCAGCAATGGTTTCTAGTTGGAAAAGTTCAGATTCAGGAAGTATAAAGGAAAGCACTGGTTTGGTAATAGAGTTGTGGATGAGTGGAACAAACTCCCGAGTATCGTCATAGAAACTAAGACCTTGTGTAGTTTTAAGGGGAGGTTGAATAAATGCATGAGTGGGTGTGGGTGGTTGTGAGTTGGACCTGACTAGCTTGGGCTACCAGGTCTGGTGCCGTGCTCCTTCCTTAAGTGGAACTGACCTGACTAGGTGGTCATTGTTCTAGCCCGGGGGGGGGGCATGGACCTGCTTCGCATGGGTTAGTAGGCCTGTTGCAGTGTTCCTTCTTTCTTATGTTCTTCTTATGAGGACTCTGGAAGACACTGCCATAAGGACTCCGGAAGACACTGCAATAAGGACTCCGGAAGATACTGCTTTGAGGACTCTGGAAGATACTGAAATGAGGACTCTGGAAGACACCGCAATAAGGACTCTAAAAGACATTGCAGTAAGGAATCGAAGACACTGCCATAAGGACTCTGGAAAACACTGCCATGAGGACTCTGGAAGACACTGCCATAAGGACTCTGGAAGACACAGCCATAAGGACTCTGGAAGACACTGCCATAAGGACTTTGGAAGACACTGCCATAAGGACTCTGGAAAACATTGCCATGAGGACTCTGGAAGACACTGCCATAAGGACTCTGGAAGACACTGCCATAAGGACTCTGGAAGACACTGCCATAAGGACTCTGGAAGACACTGCCATAAGGACTCTGGAAGACACTGCCATAAGGACTCTGGAAGACACTGCCATAAGGACTCTGGAAGACACTGCCATAAGGACTCTGGAAGACACTGTCATAAGGACTCTGGAAGACACTGCCATAAGGACTCTGGAAGACACTGCAATAAGGACTCTGGAAGACACTGTCATAAGGACTCTGGAAAACACTGCCATGAGAACTCTGGAAGACACTGCCATAAGGACTCTGGAAGACACTGCCATAAGGACTCTGGAAGACACTGCCATAAGGACTCTGGAAGACACTGCCATAAGGACTCTGGAAGACACTGCCATAAGGACTCTGGAAGACACTGCCATAAGGACTCTGGAAGACACTGCCATAAGGACTCTGGAAGACACTGCCATAAGGACTCTGGAAGACACTGTCATAAGGATTCTGGAAGACACTGCCATAAGGACTCTGGAAGACACTGCAATAAGGACTCTGGAAGACACTGCCATAAGGACTCTGGAAAACACTGCCATAAGGACTCTGGAAGACACTGCCATAAGGACTCTGGAAGACACTGCCATAAGGACTCTGGAAGACACTGCCATAAGGACTCTGGAAGACACTGCCATAAGGACTCTGGAAGACACTGCCATAAGGACTCTGGAAGACACTGGCATAAGGACTCTGGAAGACACTGCCATAAGGACTCTGGAAGACACTGCCATAAGGACTCTGGAAGACACTGCCATAAGGACTCAGGAAGACACTGCCATAAGGACTCTGGAAGACACTGCCATATGGACTCTGGAAGACACTGCCGTAAGGACTCAGGAAGACACTGCCATAAGGACTCTGGAAGACACTGCCATAAGGACTCTGGAAGACACTGCCATAAGGACTCTGGAAGACACTGTCATAAGGACTCTGGAAGATACTGTCATAAGGACTCTGGAAAACACTGCCATGAGAACTCTGGAAGACACTGCCATAAGGACTCTGGAAGACACTGCCATAAGGACTCTGGAAGACACTGCCATAAGGACTCTGGAAGACACTGCCATAAGGACTCTGGAAGACACTGCCATAAGGACTCTGGAAGACACTGCCATAAGGACTCTGGAAGACACTGCCATAAGGACTCTGGAAGACACTGCCATAAGGACTCTGGAAGACACTGTCATAAGGATTCTGGAAGACACTGCCATAAGGACTCTGGAAGACACTGCAATAAGGACTCTGGAAGACACTGCCATAAGGACTCTGGAAAACACTGCCATAAGGACTCTGGAAGACACTGCCATAAGGACTCTGGAAGACACTGCCATAAGGACTCTGGAAGACACTGCCATAAGGACTCTGGAAGACACTGCCATAAGGACTCTGGAAGACACTGCCATAAGGACTCTGGAAGACACTGGCATAAGGACTCTGGAAGACACTGCCATAAGGACTCTGGAAGACACTGCCATAAGGACTCTGGAAGACACTGCCATAAGGACTCAGGAAGACACTGCCATAAGGACTCTGGAAGACACTGCCATATGGACTCTGGAAGACACTGCCGTAAGGACTCAGGAAGACACTGCCATAAGGACTCTGGAAGACACTGCCATAAGGACTCTGGAAGACACAGCTATAAGAACTCTGGAAGACACTGCCATAAGGACTCTGGAAGACACTGCCATAAGGACTCTGGAAGACACTGCCATAAGGACTCTGGAAGACACTGCCATAAGGACTCTGGAAGACACTGCCATAAGGACTCTGGAAGACACTGCCATAAGGACTCTGGAAGACACTGCCATAAGGACTCTGGAAGACACTGCCATAAGGACTCTGGAAGACACTGTCATAAGGACTCTGTATAACCATGACTGGAATACACCAATAACCCGCAAGTAGGAGACTGAAACCTATGACAACGTTTTGGTCCGACGTGGACCGTTATGTAACTTGACAATGGTCCAAATCGGACCGAAATGTAGTTATACGTTTGAGTCTCCTAGGTGCTGGTCACTTGTGTGTTCTCTCCAGGTGAGTCAGTATGTTGCAACAGCATTAGGACCCAGCACACCTTCGTAGTACGTAGATTTTTTTTTTTTTTTGCACCTACTTGCGTTGTGGGGCTAGCTGGAGAGTCTGGCGTCTCCAGTAGGTCACATATGTTAATCAGTCTGCACACACACACACACACACACACACACACACTGACATTAATCAGTCTACACACTGGTAAGTTCGCTCTTGTATTTACACTTTCTGCCCCGGCGGGAGAGGTCGCTGCCCTGTCATGGGCAAGGAACCAGACGGGCTGGCTGGCGTTGAGCGTGGATTTTGGCGCTATGATTAGTTAGGAAGTGTCAGACAGGCACTTCATTCCTATCATCATCACCTCCGTGGCTGTCTTGCTGGGTCATTCCTATCATCATCACCTCCGTGGCTGTCTTGCTGGGTCATTCCTATCATCATCACCTCCGTGGCTGTCTTGCTGGGTCATTCCTATCATCATCACCTCCGTGGCTGTCTTGCTGGGTCATTCCTATCATCATCACCTCCGTGGCTGTCTTGCTGGGTCATTCCTATCATCATCACCTCCGTGGCTGTCTTGCTGGGTCATTCCTATCATCATCACCTCCGTGGCTGTCTTGCTGGGTCATTCCTATCATCATCACCTCCGTGGCTGTCTTGCTGGGTCATTCCTATCATCATCACCTCCGTGGCTGTCTTGCTGGGTCATTCCTATCATCATCACCTCCGTGGCTGTCTTGCTGGGTCATTCTTGTTTCACGATATTCTTTACATACGTCTGCGTCAACACCTTAAACTTACTGTTTACATTTGTATATTAGTATTTAATAGTGCTGGTGGCTGGGATAGCTTTGTAAATGAGCAGGAGAGAGAGAGAGAGAGAGAGAGAGAGAGAGAGAGAGAGAGAGAGAGAGAGAGAGAGAGAGAGAGAGAGAGAGAGAGAGAGAGAGAGAGAGAGAGAGAGAGAGATTTACTACTTCCATTGATATTTGGTTACATCAGCAGTGTGCTGCTATCCTATTGTTGACGGTGTTTACATAGGGAAAGCTGTTTATCCCTCTCATATTCCATCACAGGATGGATTTATGGAGAGGGAACGAGGAGTGAAGGATGGGTGGGTGCGAGGGAGAGTGAGGTAAGAGGAAGGAAGGTAGGGAAGGAAGGAAAGTAGAGGAAGGGAGGGAAGGAGAAAGAGAGAGAGGGAGGGAGAGAGGGAGGTATGATTGGCAGTGTAGGTGGTTAAAAACAGAAGGTTGTTGAAATTAAATTATCTGGGGTCATCAGAGGGCTGATGGTGTGTATATTGATTGGTCGAGCATGGGGGTGGGGGAGGAGGGGAGGACCTTGTTGGGGGAGAGTGTGGGGAGGAGGGGAAGCTTCGTGGGGATAGAGTGTGGGGGGGACGTCAACACTGCACCTACCTTGTTGCTATGCTGCTGTTCTTGACACACACACACACACACACACACACACACACACACACACACACACACACACACACACACACACACACGCGCGCGCACACACACACACACACACACACACACACACACACACACACACACACACACACACACACACACACACACACACACACACACACACAGGGGTGGGTGGACTGCATTGTCTTGAACTGTAAGAAAGTTTTAACACAGTACCCCATAAGAGACTGGTACAAAAGTTAGAGGAGCAGGAATAACAGAAAAAGCATTCCAATGGGTCAGGGAATACCTGACGGGAAGGAAACTAGTGATGTTACGTGGCGAGACGTCGGAGTGGGTGCAAATGATAAGCGGGGTTCCACGAGATTTAGTCCTAGGGCCGGCGCTGTTTCTTGTATATGTGAATGACATGACGGAAGGAACAGAGTCAGAGGCTGTCTCTGTTCACAGACGACGTGAAACTAATGAGGAGAATACAAGCGGACAAGGACCAGGAAAGGCTACAAGGGTATCTGGACAGGCTACTGGTTTGGTCTGACAAATTGGCCCTGGAGTTTAACCCCACCAAGTGACTGGTACGATACACAAATTACCAGCACATAGGAGATTGTAAATTATGACGACGTTTCGGACCAACTTGGACCAATAACAGACTGTGTGCTAAGCAAACAAAAAAAAAAAATTAAGACGTCTTCACAGAAGACAGTGGAAAGTGACCAGAAGCAAGCGAGGTCACAACAGACCAACAACAGTACACCCTCCAGGTATATATCCTCCAGGTATACGCCCTCCAGGTATACGTCCTCCAGGTATACGCCCTCCAGGTATACGTCCTCCAGGTATACGCCCTCCAGGTATACGTCCTCCAGGTATACGTCCTCCAGGTATACGCCCTCCAGGTATACGCCCTCCAGGTATACACCCTCCAGGTATACGCCCTCCAGGTATACGCCCTCCAGGTATACGCCCTCCAGGTATACCCCCTACAGGCATACGCCCTCCAGGTATACGCCCTCCAGGTATACAGATGCTGAGAGAAGAGGCAAAACACGTATACGAGCCGATAGAAAAGTGTTCAACCAATCTCTCCAATCAGGACAAATGGCAGGAAATTGGAAAAAGGCAAGAGTGGGTAAAAAAAAGAGAAACAGACAAGAGGCACGGAATTACAAGCCGGTATCTCTAACAGGCATACTGTCAAAAGTTCTGGAGGTGATAATGAGAAAAAAAGGGATACTGGGACACATAGAGAGAAGACTTTACAGAAAACTAGCAAATATTTAAGGATAGACATTCCTCACTTCGACTGCGGAAAAACATTTGGTACAGCACCTGATCTTGGACCGGACCGCGGGGGCATTGACCCCTGGAACACCCATCAGGCAGAGTGCTCCAGTGGGTCAGGGAGTACCTGCATGACAGACAGCTGACATTAAAAGCAAGAACTGTGACATCAGAATCAATGAGTGAGGTTCCACAAGGATCAACGTTAGGACCACTACTGTTCCCAGTATATGTGAACCACTTACCAGGAGGGATTGAGTAATTTGTGTCACCGTTTGCGGTTGATTTAAAACTAATGAGAAACATAAGAACAGGAGGGGACAGTGATAAAGTGCGTGGAGATTTAACAGACTGAAGACGTGGTGTAAAACAAGCGGCTTCTCGCGTTAACAACAAATAAATGCAAGTTTATGCACTCTGGAGAAGGTGGGGAAAGACTGGGTACGGAGTACAACATGGGAGGAGATAACCTGCAAATATCAGAGAGTGAAAAGGACCTGGGCGTGAATAAAATCCATGTATATCCCAAGAATTTCACCTAAACCGTATGAGGGCAGTGACATATGCAAAATTAACAAACCTTAGAATAACATTCCAGAACCTGAAGAACAATCCTTCAGAACTTTTTAGACGATATATGTTAGATCCATCACCGAGTACGCGGCCCCAACGTCGAGCCCACACCTGGTCAAGCACGTGAAGAAACTCGAGAAGGTCTAATATCAGTAATGAGAGGAAGGCACTATGAGGATAGAGACTGTTATCAATGAACCTGATGGTCGACCTTGGTAAAGAGTACAAGGGGAGACATGATTACTACATAAAAAATCCTCGGAGGAATTGATAGGGCAGATAGGGACAGTCTGTTTGAATTAGGAGAACCAGGATCAAGGATGGATACTAGGGGGAGCTGAAGACACAGATGAACCATAGGGATGTCAAGCGGTATTTCTTTAGTCTTAGAGTGGTTGAAGAGTGGAATAATTTGGATAGTATGGTGATGGAGGCAAACGCAATACACAGCTTCAAGAGTAGATATGATAAAGCTTAATCCACTCATCATACCTGAGGTTGAGTACCAACAGACCTGTGGCTGTCTTCAAGAAGGAAATTTGAGAGTTGCTCAGATCAATTCCTCGTCAGCCAGGCTATAGTTAGTACGTTGGACTTCGTGTAGCAAGCAGTAACAGCCTGACTGATCAGGCCCTGATCCACCAGGAAGCCTAGTATTAGACAGCCATGGGGCGTTGACCCTCGAATATATCTGTTGGGTATCCTTCCCCTATATCAAATTCTCTCCTCACTCTTCCAGTTAAATGTTCTCATCCCCCCACTATCTTTCCCGGGTCTCCCTCTCTCACGACTCTTTCCATCCCTCTTCCGGTCCTCCTCCCCCTCCCTCCTTCCCTCCCTCCCTCACTCCCTCCCTCCCTTCATCCCTCCCTCCCTCCTTCCCTCCCTCCCTCACTCACTCCCTCACTCCCTTACTCTGCCTCAACCTTCAACTCTGCAAGCATTGACTCCTCAGCCCCACACCTCAAGAGGTCATTTCCCAGCCTCCTCCCCCTCCTCTTTATTTTCCTTCTCCTCTTCGTTTTCCTACTCTTCTTCCTCCTCCTCCTCCTCATAATGTCTTCCTCCTTCTCCTCCTCCTCCTCCTCCCAGCTCAGGCTAACACTGCTCAAGTCTCTCAGGTCATCCCGTGTAACTAAACCGGTGAGATAACCAATATTAATCTGTATTAACGTAGTTATTGTCAAGTAGACACTCTCAGAGTTACCACTATGTAACTTTCATACACCCTCCTTCCTTCTTTCCTTCCTTCCTTCCTTCCTCCCACACCCTCCTTCCTTCTTTCCTTCCTTCCTCCCACACCCTCTCTCCTTCCTTGTTAATAATCCTCAGTAGAGTCTTCATGACATTAACAACAGAGAGCCAGACCAGTCAAGTAACATACGACCTCACTTCTGGCAAGTAACATACGACCTCCCTTCTGGCAAGTAACATACGACCTCACTTCTGGCAAGTAACATACGACCTCACTTCTGACAAGTAACATACGACCTCACTTCTGGCAAGTAACATACGACCTCACTTCTGGCAAGTAACATACGACCTCACTTCTGGCAAGTAACATACGACCTCACTTCTGACAAGTAACATACGACCTCACTTCTGGCAAGTAACATACGACCTCACTTCTGACAAGTAACATACGACCTCACTTCTGACAAGTAACATACGACCTCACTTCTGGCAAGTAACATACGACCTCACTTCTGGCAAGTAACATACGACCTCACTTCTGACAAGTAACATACGACCTCACTTCTGGCAAGTAACATACGACCTCACTTCTGACAAGTAACATACGACCTCACTTCTGACAAGTAACATACGACCTCACTTCTGGCAAGTAACATACGACCTCACTTCTGACAAGTAACATACGACCTCACTTCTGACAAGTAACATACGACCTCACTTCTGGCAAGTAACATACGACCTCACTTCTGACAAGTAACATACGACCTCACTTCTGGCAAGTAACATACGACCTCACTTCTGACAAGTAACATACGACCTCACTTCTGACAAGTAACATACGACCTCACTTCTGGCAAGTAACATACGACCTCACTTCTGGCAAGTAACATACGACCTCACTTCTGACAAGTAACATACGACCTCACTTCTGGCAAGTAACATACGACCTCACTTCTGACAAGTAACATACGACCTCACTTCTGGCAAGTAACATACGACCTCACTTCTGACAAGTAACACACGACCTCACTTCTGACAAGTAACATACGACCTCACTTCTGACAAGTAACATACGACCTCACTTCTGACAAATAACATACGACCTCACTTCTGACAAGTAACATACGAACTCACTTCTGACAAGTAACATACGACCTCACTTCTGACAAGTAACACACGACTTCACTTCTGACAAGTAACATACGACCTCACTTCTGACAAGTAACATACGACCTCACTTCTGACAAGTAACATACGACCTCACTTCTGACAAGTAACATACGACCTCACTTCTGACAAGTAACATACGACCTCACTTCTGACAAGTAACACAAGACCTCACTTCTGACAAGTAACATACGACCTCACTTGTGACAAGTAACATACGACCTCACTTCTGACAAGTAACATACGACCTCACTTCTGACAAGTAACATACGACCTCACTTCTGACAAGTAACATACGACCTCACTTCTGACAAGTAACATACGACCTCACTTCTGACAAGTAACATACGACCTCACTTCTGACAAGTAACATACGACCTCACTTCTGGCAAGTAACATACGACCTCACTTCTGACAAGTAACATACGACCTCACTTCTGACAAGGAACATACGACCTCACTTCTGACTAGGAACATACGACCTTACTTCTGACAAGTAACATACGACCTCACTTCTGACAAGTAACATACGACCTCACTTCTGACAAGTAACATACGACCTCACTTCTGACAAGTAACATACGACCTAACTTCTGACAAGTAACATACGACCTCACTTCTGGCAAGTAACATACGACCTCACTTCTGGCAAGTAACATACGACCTCACTTCTGACAAGTAACATACGACCTAACTTCTGACAAGTAACATACGACCTCACTTCTGACAAGTAACATACGACCTCACTTCTGACAAGTAACATACGACCTCACTTCTGACAAGTAACATACGACCTCACTTCTGACAAGGAACACACGACCTTCTGACAAGGAGCATACGACCTCACTTCTGACAAGGAACACACGACCTCACTTCTGGCTTCCTCCTCCAAAAAAACATCTTAGGGAGTTGGGAAAGTCCCGGCAATTTTCCCAGACAAACTACTCCTTGGGATTTTTTTTCTTACAAACTCTAGGCCAGATTTCTTCAGTCTAAAAAGAGCTAAGCGACAGAATCAGAATCCTCAGACATCCTCGGAACAACAAGGAAGCAGTGAGGAGCAGCAGCAGCAGGCAGTGACTCAACCCCCCGGACACACACATAGGCGGGCACACTGACCTTGATGAGTACAACTGCTGACCTTACTAGCGCTTCCCGGACAAGACCGACCTTAGTCTTGACCCTTGACCCCCCACAGGGTACATAGTGTAACAAGGTCGTAAACGACTCACATTACAAGGATAATTAAGGATGTTGTTAAATAAATACAGTATGTTGGTTGTTATTAATTACTGTAAGTTCTTGGTCTGAGACCACGGACCACTGTCTGTGGTCTGAGACCCTGGTCCACTGCCTGTGGTCTGACACCCTGGACCACTGTCTGTGGTCTGACACCCTGGACCACTGTCTGTGGTCTGACATCCTGGACCACTGTCTGTGGTCTGAGACCCTGGACCACTGCCTGTGGTCTGAGACCCTGGACCACTGCCTGTGGTCTGACATCCTGGACCACTGTCTGTGGTCTGAGACCCTGGACCACTGCCTGTGGTCTGACACCCTGGACCACTGCCTGTGGCCTGAGACCCTGGACCACTGTCTGTGGTCTGAGACCCTGGACCACTGCCTGTGGTCTGACATCCTGGACCACTGTCTGTGGTCTGAGACCCTGGACCACTGCCTGTGGTCTGACACCCTGGACCACTGCCTGTGGCCTGAGACCCTGGACCACTGTCTGTGGTCTGAGACCCTGGACCACTGCCTGTGGTCTGACATCCTGGACCACTGTCTGTGGTCTGAGACCCTGGACCACTGCCTGTGGTCTGACACCCTGGACCACTGCCTGTGGCCTGAGACCCTGGACCACTGTCTGTGGTCTGAGACCCTGGACCACTGCCTGTGGTCTGACACCCTGGACCACTGCCTGTGGCCTGAGACCCTGGACCACTGTCTGTGGTCTGAGACCCTGGACCACTGCTTGTGGTCTGACATACTGGACCACTCTCTGTGGTCTGAGACCCTGGACCACTGTCTGTGGTCTGAAACCCTAGACCACTGTCTGTGGTCTGAGACCCTGGACCACTGTCTGTGATCTGAGACCCTGGACCACTGTCTGTAGTCTGAGATTCTGTACCACTGTCTGTGGCATGAGACCCTAAACCACTGTCTGTGGCATGAGACCCTAAACCACTGTCTGTGCTCTGAGACCCCAGACCACTGTCTGTGGTCTGAGACCCTGGACCACTGTCTGTAGTCTGAGATTCTGTAACACTGTCTGTGGCATGAGACCCTAAACCACTGTCTGTGGTCTGAGACCCTGGACCACTGTCTGTGGCATGAGACCCTAAACCACTGTCTGTGCTCTGAGACCCCAGACCACTGTCTGTGGTCTGAGACCCTGGACCACTGTCTGTGGCATGAGACCCTAAACCACTGTCTGTGCTCTGAGACCCCAGACCACTGTCTGTGGTCTGAGACCCTGGACCACTATCTGTAGTCTGAGATTCTATAACACTGTCTGTGGCATGAGACCCTAAACCACTGTCTGTGGTCTGTGACCCTGGACCACTGTCTGTGGCATGAGACCCTAAACCACTGTCTGTGGTCTGAAACCCAAGACCACTGTCTGTGGTCTGAGACCCTGGACCACTGTCTGTGATCTGAAACCCAAGACCACTGTCTGTGGTCTGAGACCCTGGACCACTGTCTGTGGGCTGATATTAGAACACAGACTGTGGTCTGAGACCACAGACTGTGGTCTGTGGTATCTCTGGTAAGAGGTACCACAGTCTGGCGACACGTATCACCAACAACGTTCAGTCACATTGTGTTACGTCAGCCTTGATGCCGTCCGTGTTATGTCACGCCATGAGTCCTGCTACACGTCGTGCTACGTGTCGTGCTACACGTCATGATACGTGTCCTGCTACACGTCGTGCTACGTGTCGTGCTACGTATCGTGCTACGTGTCGTGCTACGTGTCGTGCTACGTGTCGTGCTACGTGTCGTGCTACGCGTCGTGCTACGTGTCGTGCTACGTGTCGTGCTACGTTTCGTGCTACTTGTCGTACTACGCGTCGTGGTATGCATCGTACTACATGTCGTTCGTGAGTGACCCGTTGTTACTTTCTCGTTCGTGAGAGTCGTTTTCACGACTTGTTCTTAAGGCAGCCGCATTGAAGAGCCACTCTGTCGTAGCTCCACTGCTAGTGCACTCAGCTCACACACTAAGGTCAATGGTTCGACCCCCGGTGCAGGTGGAAACATAAGGACGTGTTTCCTTTAAAACACCTGCTGTCCATATTCACCTAGCAGTAAAATAGGTACCTGGGTGTTAGTGGACTGGTGTGGGTCGCATCCTGGGACAAAACTGACCTAATTTGCCCGAAATGCTCAGTATAACAAGCGGCTTTCTATATAGTAGTATGTTATTGATGTCAACTATGGTCTGTATACCTTGTACTTGTAGAAATAAAGATTATTATTATTATTATTATTATTATTATTATTATTATTATTATTGTTTATGAATGGCATTATACTCCCTGAAGTCCAAATGAATTCCATCTCTTGAAAAGGAACCTTCCAAGTGCGGCCCTTGACAAGTGTTTGATGTTCAGCGTGTTGATGGCTGCAGTCTCTTCAAGGTGGACCTTGAACCTTGAACTATGCGAAGTGAGGTATAAACATTTCAGAGGTGACATGACTCCACTAGTAGTGGCTGTCTGACTACCGTCACACCTGACGGTGATGGTCTTCCGGGGGTCTTTAACACTGTCTACTATCATACCTGACAGTGATGGTCTTCCAGGGGTCTTCAATACTGTCTACCGTCAGTTACAGATGGTGATAGATAGTGATAGACTCCAGTGACAGTGACAGACCCCAGGAAGACCTCAGTACCACATGTTTACCGTCACACGTGACAGTGAGGACTCTTCAGTAAGACCTCAACAGACTACAGATGAGGTCAAATAAGTGGCTATTCCAGTTCAACCCCAAGGAATCCCAGGAGAGAGCAGAGTGGACACATGGGCGGAGAGAAGCACCAAACATCTGAGAGTGGTAAGGTCGCTAAGGAGAACACATCACCATTACACCAGGCACATCGCCAGAAATACGCATAAACCCTATAATGTCAGAACCATATGCAAGATAAGACCTATGATATTTCATAGGGTATATGAATAATTCATCTTGTCCTCTGAATCATCCATTCTGTCCTCTCATTCCCCTCTCTCATTCACTCCTTCAAGCTTCTCTTTTTCTCCGTAACTCCTCTTTATAACGTGTCCTTCACACTCCGCGAGCTTATATCAACACAACGACTCCAGGCTGAGGGACTGATTACTTCAAACTCCTTCTGATCTGCAACCATTCTTCTATGTAATACTTGTAGGTATTTTATACCATTTCAACCTTCTTTGTATTGCACTGATGAAGCCACTGTGTGGCGAAACCTTTCCACAGTGAAGATACACAAGTGTTGCACATGTGTCTAATTTATCAACTATCTGCTACGCCTGATAACATCAGTCTTCATTTGTTCCAACACTTACACCCGGCGGGGCTCGCCGTCTTTGTATACCGTTGTTCTCCTACCGTTTGTTAATTAAGCCAGGTACCTCGGGCACTAACACCTCCCACTACAGACTCATCGCTCTTAGTAGTGCAGTTTATAACCTGTTGGAACGCTTCGTAAACAAACATTTAGTTTTGGTGCTTAGAAACCAAAAATTCTCTTCTCTCTCTCCCTCCCTCCCTCCCTATCTCTCTCTCTCTCTCTCTCCCCACATCAGTTTGTTTTTCACAGAGGTTGTTCTGCCACCGACCTCTCACTCCATTTAGACATGTGCTTGTAGTACTTTCTCTGATAATCATTCTGTTTTTTAATCAGGAAAAGTTTATGATACTACCTGGCGCCTGTACATCGTAGCTCAAGTACATTCACACAGTGTGCCACTTGTCATTAGATATTTTCCTTTATCAGAAAGGTACTGTAGTGTACAGGTAACAATCCCTCCCCCCCCGACTTTGTGCAAGGTAAAGGCGTACCTCAGGGCAGTGTTCTTGGCACTGTCCTCTTTCTACTCACCGTGAATGACCTTACCCTTGTTATCCCTTCAAATATTAGCTCATCTTTCTTTGTAGACGATTTTAAGATTGCGTGTGCAGGCGCTGAGTGTCGCCTTGTATACCTTGCGACATCTTAGCCTCCCATGACACACTCTTACTGACCTCCTCGCTGAAGGTCCCATCTTCAACAGTCTCTCTCTTCCAATTTTAAACAGAAACTAACACAGTGCACCAGGATTCTGATCTCACACTAACACTGTCTCTACTAACCCCTATCCTGGCACATCTCTGCCTCTCACACACCCTTTACCCTCTCACACTCCTGCCCTCGCACATCCCTGCCCTCGCAGATCCCTGTCCTCGCACATAACTGCACTTGCACGTCCCTGCCCTTGCACATCCCTGCCCTCGCAGATCCCTGCCCTCGCAGATCCCTGCCCTCGCACATCCCTGCCCTCGCAGATCCCTGCCCTCGCACATCCCTGCCCTCGCAGATCCCTGCCCTTGTACATCCCTGCCCTCGCACATCCCTACCCTCGCAAATCCCTACCCTCGCACATCCCTGCCCTCGCACATCCCTGCCCTCGCACATCCCTGCCCTCGCACATCCCTGCCCTCGCACATCCCTGCCCTTGCACATCCCTACCCTCGCACATCCCTGCCCTCGCATTGTGATGTAGTCCAGCTGGGCTTGTGAGGTCTCTGGGGAGACCTAATTTAACCAATTATATGGTCACACCTTGCCTTGGCAAACGTCTGTCAGCCACGCCCACGTCTGAGGTCTTTTGTTCTTGACGGCGTCAGACCTAGGCGTCAGGTCGTACACATGGTTGTGGGGGGTGCTCTTGGGACAATATAAGCCCAAGGAACAGCTGAGCAGAGAGAGATTCAGGCAGAGCTCTGGCTTGGGAGCAGAGCTGAGCTGGAGAGTCTCGGGAGAGACTGTTGGAAACATTGGGCAGAGTACTGGCTTGGAGCAGTACTCGTGCTATGTAGATCTTGGGACCTGTAGCTTAGTTCCTGTAGTGAACTGTTCTCTGTAGTATATTGTAAGTCACATTCATTTTGGTCAAGTTGATTGTGTTTCCTGTCTCACTGCTTATGTGTACCATCCCATTTGTCTAAACCACAATAATGTTCTGTTCCCAAATATATTATTGTACAAAGACTTAATAATAAACTGTTTGAGTAGAATAGTAATATTCACTGTCCCCGTTATTTGCTATTCCTATTTCTTATATTTTATTATGTTTAGTTAAAGTAGTGAGAGGGTGAGTAGTGTGGAGTGGTAGGTAGAGTAATGAGAGGTGAAGGTGGTCACCAGTGACCTCACATTACCTACCTCCACACTCAACCCTCCTACTGCCTCGCCAGTCCCATACCTACTAACTCCTTCCTCTTACCCCCATATTCCCCCAATCATTACCCCCCTACATGACAGCATATCCCTGCCCTTGGACATCCCTACCCTGGCACATCCCTACCCTCGCACATCCCTACCATCGCAAATCCCTACCCTCGCACATCCCTGCCCTCGCACATCCCTACCCTGGCACATCCCTACCCTGGCACATCCCTACCCTCGCACATCTCTGCCCTGGCACATCCCTACCCTCGCACATCCCTACCCTCGCACATCCCTACCCTGGCACATCCCTACCCTGGCACATCCCTACCCTGGCACATCCCTGCCCTGGCACATCCCTACCCTCGCACATCCCTACCCTCGCACATCCCTGCCCTCGCACATCCCTACCCTGGCACATCCCTACCCTCGCACATCTCTGCCCTGGCACATCCCTACCCTCGCACATCCCTACCCTGGCACATCCCTACCCTCGCACATCCCTACCCTCGCACATCCCTACCCTCGCACATCCCTGCCCTCGCACATCCCTACCCTGGCACATCCCTACCCTCGCACATCTCTGCCCTGGCACATCCCTACCCTCGCACATCCCTACCCTCGCACATCCCTACCCTGGCACATCCCTACCCTGGCACATCCCTACCCTGGCACATCCCTGCCCTGGCACATCCCTACCCTCGCACATCCCTACCCTGGCACATCCCTACCCTCGCACATCCCTACCCTGGCACATCCCTGCCCTGGCACATCCCTACCCTCGCACATCCCTACCCTCGCACATCCCTACCCTGGCACATCCCTACCCTCGCACATCCCTACCCTGGCACATCCCTACCCTGGCACATCCCTACCCTCGCACATCTCTGCCCTGGCACAACCCTACCCTGGCACATCCCTACCCTCGCACATCCCTAAACTGGCACATCCCTACCCTGGCACATCCCTGCCCTGGCACATCCCTACCCTGGCACATCCCTACCCTCGCACATCCCTGCCCTCGCACATCCCTACCCTGGCACATCCCTACCCTCGCACATCCCTGCCCTCGCACATCCCTGCCCTCGCACATCCCTACCCTCGCACATCCCTACCCTCGCACATCCCTGCCCTCGCACATCCCTGCCCTCGCACATCCCTGCCCTCGCACATCCCTACCCTCGCACATCCCTGCCCTCGCACATCCCTGCCCTCGCACATCCCTGCCCTCGCACATCCCTGCCCTCGCACATCCCTACCCTCGCACATCCCAACCCTCGCACATCCCTGCCCTCGCACATCCCTGCCCTCGCACATCCCTACCCTCGCACATCAGTGCCCTCGCACATCCCTGCCCTCGCACATCCCTGCCCTCGCACATCCCTACCCTCGCACATCCCTACCCTCGCACACCCCTGCCCTCGTAAATCCCTGCCCTCGCACATCCCTGCCCTCGCACATCCCTACCCTCGCACATCCTTGCCCTCGCACATCCCTGCCCTCGCACATCCCTGCCCTCGCACATCCCTACCCTCGCACATCCCTGCCCTCGCACATCCCTGCCCTCGCACATCCCTACCCTCGCACATCCCTGCTCTCGCACATCCCTACCCTCGCACATCCCTGCCCTCGCACATCCCTACCCTCGCACATCCCAACCCTCGCACATCCCTACCCTCGCACATCCCTGCCCTCGCACATCCCTGCCCTCGCACATCCCTGCCCTCGCACATCCCTACCCTCGCACATCCCTACCCTCGCACATCCCTGCCCTCGCACATCCCTGCCCTCGCACATCCCTGCCCTCGCACATCCCTACCCTCGCACATCCCTGCCCTCGCACATCCCTGCCCTCGCACATCACTGCCCTCGCACATCCCTGCCCTCGCACATCCCTACCCTCGCACATCCCTACCCTCGCACATCCCTGCCCTCGCACATCCCTGCCCTCGCACATCCCTGCCCTCGCACATCCCTACCCTCGCACATCCCTGCCCTCGCACATCCCTGCCCTCGCACATCCCTGCCCTCGCACATCCCTGCCCTCGCACATCCCTACCCTCGCACATCCCTACCCTCGCACATCCCTGCCCTTGCACATCCCTGCCCTCGCACATCCCTGCCCTCGCACATCCCTACCCTCGCACATCCCTGCCCTCGCACATCCCTACCCTCGCACATCCCTACCCTCGCACATCCCTACCCTCGCACATCCCTGCCCTCGCACATCCCTACCCTCGCACATCCCTACCCTCACACATCCCTACCCTCGCACATCCCTGCCCTCGCACATCCCTGCCCTCGCACATCCCTGCCCTCGCACATCCCTGCCCTCGCACATCCCTACCCTCGCACATCAATGCCCTCGCACATCCCTGCCCTCGCACATCCCTGCCCTCGCACATCCCTACCCTCGCACATCCCTGCCCTCGCACATCCCTGCCCTCGCACATCCCTACCCTCGCACATCCCTACCCTCGCACATCCCTGCCCTCGCACATCCCTGCCCTCGCACATCCCTGCCCTCGCACATCCCTACCCTCGCACATCCCTGCCCTCGCACATCCCTGCCCTCGCACATCACTGCCCTCGCACATCCCTGCCCTCGCACATCCCTACCCTCGCACATCCCTACCCTCGCACATCCCTGCCCTCGCACATCCCTGCCCTCGCACATCCCTGCCCTCGCACATCCCTACCCTCGCACATCCCTGCCCTCGCACATCCCTGCCCTCGCACATCCCTGCCCTCGCACATCCCTGCCCTCGCACATCCCTACCCTCGCACATCCCTACCCTCGCACATCCCTGCCCTTGCACATCCCTGCCCTCGCACCTCCCGCCCCTCGCACATCCCTACCCTCGCACATCCCTGCCCTCGCACATCCCTACCCTCGCACATCCCTACCCTCGCACATCCCTACCCTCGCACATCCCTGCCCTCGCACATCCCTACCCTCGCACATCCCTACCCTCACACATCCCTACCCTCGCACATCCCTGCCCTCGCACATCCCTGCCCTCGCACATCCCTGCCCTCGCACATCCCTGCCCTCGCACATCCCTACCCTCGCACATCAATGCCCTCGCACATCCCTGCCCTCGCACATCCCTGCCCTCGCACATCCCTACCCTCGCACATCCCTGCCCTCGTACATCCCTGCCCTCGCACATCCCTGCCCTCGCACATCCCTACCCTCGCACATCCCTACCCTCGCACATCCCTGCCCTCGCACATCCCTGCCCTCGCACATCCCTGCCCTCGCACATCCCTACCCTCGCACATCCCTACCCTCGCACATCCCTACCCTCGCACATCCCTGCCCTCGCACATCCCTGCCCTCGCACATCCCTACCCTCGCACATCCCTACCCTCGCACATCTCTACCCTAGCACATCCCGGCCCTCGCACATCCCTGCCCTCGCACATCCCTGCCCTCGCACATCCCTGCCATCGCACATCCCTACCCTCGCACATCCCTGCCCTCGCACATCCCTGGGCTCGCACATCCCTGCCCTCGCACATCCCTACCCTCGCACATCCCTGCCCTCGCACATCCCTGCCCTCGCACATCCCTACCCTCGCACATCCCTACCCTCGCACATCCCTGCCCTCGCACATCCCTGCCCTCGCACATCCCTGCCCTCGCACATCCCTACGCTCGCACATCCCTACCCTCGCACATCCCTACCCTCGCACATCCCTGCCCTCGCACATCCCTGCTCTCGCACATCCCTGCCCTCGCACATCCCTACCCTCGCACATCCCTGCCCTCGCACATCCCTGCCCTCGCACATCCCTGCCCTCGCACATCCCTACCCTCGCACATCCCTACCCTCGCACATCCCTACCCTCGCACATCCCTGCCCTCGCACATCCCTACCCTCGCACATCCCTACCCTCGCACATCCCTACCCTCGCACATCCCTGCCCTCGCACATCCCTACCCTCGCACATCCCTACCCTCGCACATCCCTGCCCTCGCACATCCCTACCCTCGCACATCCCTGCCCTCGCACATCCCTGCCCTCGCACATCCCTGCCCTCGCACATCCCCACCCTCGCACATCCCTGCCCTCGCACATTCCTGCCCTCGCACATCCCTGCCCTCGCACATCCCTGCCCTCGCACATCCCTGCCCTCGCACATCCCTACCCTCGCACATCCCTGCCCTCGTACATCCCTGCCCTCGCACATCCCTGCCCTCGCACATCCCTGCCCTAGCACATCCCTACCCTCGCACATCCCTGCCCTCGCACATCCCTGCCCTCGCACATCCCTGCCCTCGCACATCCCTGCCCTCGCACATCCCTACCCTCGCACATCCCTACCCTCGCACATCCCTACCCTCGCACATCCCTGCCCTCGCACATCCCTGCCCTCGCACATCCCTACCCTCGCACATCCCTGCCCTCGCACCTCCCTGCCCTCGCACATCCCTGCCCTCGCACATCCCTACCCTCGCACATCCCTGCCCTCGCACATCCCTGCCCTCGCACATCCCTGCCCTCGCACATCCCTATCCTCGCACATCCCTACCCTCGCACATCCCTGCCCTCGCACATCCCTGCCCTCGCACATCCCTGCCCTCGCACATCCCTACCCTCGCACATCCCTACCCTCGCACATCCCTACCCTCGCACATCCCTGCCCTCGCACATCCCTACCCTCGCACATCCCTGCCCTCGCACCTCCCTGCCCTCGCACATCCCTGCCCTCGCACATCCCTACCCTCGCACATCCCTGCCCTCGCACATCCCTGCCCTCGCACATCCCTGCCCTCGCACATCCCTATCCTCGCACATCCCTACCCTCGCACATCCCTGCCCTCGCACATCCCTGCCCTCGCACATCCCTGCCCTCGCACATCCCTACCCTCGCACATCCCTGCCCTCGCACATCCCTGCCCTCGCACATCCCTGCCCTCGCACATCCCTACCCTCGCACATCCCTGCCCTCGCACATCCCTGCCCTCGCACATCCCTACCCTCGCACATCCCTACCCTCGCACATCCCTACCCTCGCACATCCCTGCCCTCGCACATCCCTACCCTCGCACATCCCTACCCTCGCTCATCCCTACCCTCGCACATCCCTGCCCTCGCACATCCCTGCCCTCGCACATCCCTGCCCTCGCACATCCCTGCCCTCGCACATCCCTGCCCTCGCACATCCCTGCCCTCGCACATCCCGGCCCTCGCACATCCCTGCCCTCGCACATCCCTGCCCTCGCACATCCCTGCCCTCGCACATACCTACCCTCGCACATCCCTGCCCTAGCACATCCCTGCCCTCGCACATCCCTGCCCTCGCACATACCTACCCTCGCACATCCCTGCCCTCGCACATCCCTGCCCTCGCACATCCCTGCCCTCGCACATCCCTACCCTCGCACATCCCTACCATCGCACATCCCTACCCTCGCACATCCCTGCCCTCGCACATCCCTACCCTCGCACATCCCTACCCTCGCACATCCCTACCCTCGCACATCCCTACCCTCGCACATCCCTGCCCTCGCACATCCCTGCCCTCGCACATCCCTACCCTCGCACATCCCTGCCCTCGCACATCCCTGCCCTCGCACATCCCTGCCCTCGCACATCCCAACCCTCGCACATCCCTGCCCTCGCACATTCCTGCCCTCGCACATCCCTGCCCTCGCACATCCCTGCCCTCGCACATCCCTGCCCTCGCACATCCCTGCCCTAGCACATCCCTACCCTCGCACATCCCTGCCCTCGCACATCCCTGCCCTCGCACATCCCTGCCCTCGCACATCCCTACCCTCGCACATCCCTACCCTCGCACATCCCTACCCTCGCACATCCCTGCCCTCGCACATCCCTGCCCTCGCACATCCCTACCCTCGCACATCCCTACCCTCGCACATCCCTACTCTCGCACATCCCTACCCTCGCACATCCCTGCCCTCGCACATCCCTACCCTCGCACATCCCTGCCCTCGCACCTCCCTGCCCTCGCACATCCCTGCCCTCGCACATCCCTACCCTCGCACATCCCTGCCCTCGCACATCCCTGCCCTCGCACATCCCTGCCCTCGCACATCCCTATCCTCGCACATCCCTACCCTCGCACATCCCTGCCCTCGCACATCCCTGCCCTCGCACATCCCTGCCCTCGCACATCCCTACCCTCGCACATCCCTGCCCTCGCACATCCCTGCCCTCGCACATCCCTGCCCTCGCACATCCCTACCCTCGCACATCCCTGCCCTCGCACATCCCTGCCCTCGCACATCCCTACCCTCGCACATCCCTACCCTCGCACATCCCTACCCTCGCACATCCCTGCCCTCGCACATCCCTACACTCGCACATCCCTACCCTCGCTCATCCCTACCCTCGCACATCCCTGCCCTCGCACATCCCTGCCCTCGCACATCCCTGCCCTCGCACATCCCTGCCCTCGCACATCCCTGCCCTCGCACATCCCTGCCCTCGCACATTCCTGCCCTCGCACATCCCTGCCCTCGCACATCCCTGCCCTCGCACATCCCTGCCCTCGCACATACCTACCCTCGCACATCCCTGCCCTCGCACATCCCTGCCCTCGCACATCCCTGCCCTCGCACATACCTACCCTCGCACATCCCTGCCCTCGCACATCCCTGCCCTCGCACATCCCTGCCCTCGCACATCCCTGCCCTCGCACATCCCTGCCCTCGCACATACCTACCCTCGCACATCCCTGCCCTCACACATCCCTGCCCTCGCACATCCCTGCCCTCGCACATACCTCCCCTCGCACATCCCTGCCCTCGCACATCCCTACCCTCGCACATCCCTGCCCTCGCACATCCCTGCCCTCGCACATCCCTGCCCTCGCACATACCTACCCTCGCACATCCCTGCCCTCACACATCCCTGCCCTCGCACATCCCTGCCCTCGCACATCCCTGCCCTCGCACATCCCTGCCCTCGCACATCCCTGCCCTCGCACATCCCTGCCCTCGCACATCCCTACCCTCGCACATCCCTACCCTCGCACATCCCTACCCTCGCACATCCCTACCCTCGCACATCCCTGCCCTCGCACATCCCTGCACTCGCACATTCCTACCCTCGCACATCCCTGCCCTCGCACATCCCTGCCCTTGCACATACCTACCCTGTCACATCCCTGCCCTCGCACATCCCTGCCCTCGCACATCCCTACCATCGCACATCCCTACCCTCGCACATCCCTGCCCTCGCACATCCCTACCCTCGCACATCCCTGCCCTCGCACATCCCTGCACTCGCACATTCCTACCCTCGCACATCCCTGCCCTCGCACATCCCTACACTCGCACATCCCTGCCCTCGCACATCCCTGCCCTCGCACATCCCTGCCCTCGCACATCCCTGCCCTCGCACATCCCTGCCCTCGCACATCCCTGCCCTCGCACATCCCTACCCTCGCACATCCCTGCCCTCGCACATCCCTGCCCTCGCACATCCCTGCCCTCGCACATCCCTGCCCTCGCACATCCCTGCCCTCGCACATCCCTGCCCTCGCACATCCCTGCCCTCGCACATCCCTGCCCTCGCACATCCCTGCCCTCGCACATCCCTGCCCTCGCACATCCCTACCCTCGCACATCCCTGCCCTCGCACATCCCTGCCCTCGCACATCCCTGCCCTCGCACATCCCTGCCCTCGCACATCCCTGCCCTCGCACATCCCTGCCCTCGGACATCCCTGCCCTCGCACATCCCTGCCCTCGCACATCCCTGCCCTCGCACATCCCTGCCCTCGCACATCCCTACCCTCGCACATCCCTGCCCTCGCACATCCCTGCCCTCGCACATCCCTACCCTCGCACATCCCTACCCTCGCACATCCCTGCCCTCGCACATCCCTGCCCTCGCACATCCCTGCCCTCGCACATCCCTACCCTCGCACATCCCTGCCCTCGCACATCCCTACCCTCGCACATCCCTGCCCTCGCACATCCCTACCCTCGCACATCTGCCCTCGCACATCCCTGCCCTCGCACATCCCTACCCTCGCACATCCCTACCCTCGCACATCCCTGCCCTCGCACATCCCTGTCCTCGCACATCCCTACCCTCGCACATCCCTGCCCTCGCACATCCCTGCCCTCGCACATCCCTACCCTCGCACATCCCTACCCTCGCACATCCCTGCCCTCGCACATCCCTACCCTCGCACATCCCTACCCTCGCACATCCCTGCCCTCTCACATCCCTGCCCTCGCACATCCCTGCCCTCGCACATCCCTGCCCTCGCACATCCCTACCCTCGCACATCCCTGCCCTCGCACATCCCTGCCCTCGCACATCCCTGCCCTCGCACATCCCTACCCTCGCACATCCCTGCCCTCGCACATCCCTGCCCTCGCACATCCCTGCCCTCGCACATCCCTACCCTCGCACATCCCTGCCCTCGCACATCCCTGCCCTCGCACATCCCTACCCTCGCACATCCCTACCCTCGCACATCCCTGCCCTCGCACATCCCTACCCTCGCACATCCCTACCCTCGCACATCCCTGCCCTCGCACATCCCTGCCCTCGCACATCCCTGCCCTCGCACATCCCTGCCCTCGCACATCCCTACCCTCGCACATCCCTGCCCTCGCACATCCCTGCCCTCGCACATCCCTGCCCTCGCACATCCCTACCCTCGCACAGCCCTGCCCTCGCACATCCCTGCCCTCGCACATCCCTACCCTCGCACATCCCTACCCTCGCACATCCCTGCCCTCGCACATCCCTACCCTCGCACATCCCTACCTTCGCACATCCCTGCCCTCGCACATCCCTGCCCTCGCACATCCCAACCCTCGCACATCCCTGCCCTCGCACATCCCTACCCTCGCACATCCCTGCCCTCGCACATCCCTGCCCTCGCACATCCCTGCCCTCGCACATCCCTACCCTCGCACATCCCTGCCCTCGCACATCCCTGCCCTCGCACATCCCTGCCCTCGCACATCCCTACCCTCGCACATCCCTGCCCTCGCACATCCCTGCCCTCGCACATCCCTGCCCTCGCACATCCCTACCCTCGCACATCCCTGCCCTCGCACATCCCTGCCCTCGCACATCCCTACCCTCGCACATCCCTACCCTCGCACATCCCTGCCCTCGCACATCCCTACCCTCGCACATCCCTACCCTCGCACATCCCTGCCCTCGCACATCCCTGCCCTCGCACATCCCTACCCTCGCACATCCCTGCCCTCGCACATCCCTACCCTCGCACATCCCTGCCCTCGCACATCCCTGCCCTCGCACATCCCTGCCCTCGCACATCCCTACCCTCGCACATCCCTGCCCTCGCACATCCCTGCCCTCGCACATCCCTGCCCTCGCACATCCCTGCCCTCGCACATTCCTGCCCTCGCACATCCCTGCCCTCGCACATCCCTGCCCTCGCACATCCCTGCCCTCGCACATCCCTGCCCTCGCACATCCCTGCCCTCGCACATCCCTACCCTCGCACATCCCTGCCCTCGCACATCCCTGCCCTCGCACATCCCTGCCCTCGCACATCCCTGCCCTCGCACATCCCTGCCCTCGCACATCCCTGCCCTCGCACATCCCTGCCCTCGCACATCCCTGCCCTCGCACATCCCTGCCCTCGCACATCCCTGCCCTCGCACATCCCTGCCCTCGCACATCCCTGCCCTCGCACATCCCTGCCCTCGCACATCCCTGCCCTCGCACATCCCTGCCCTCGCACATCCCTGCCCTCGCACATCCCTGCCCTCGCACATCCCTGCCCTCGCACATCCCTGCCCTCGCACATCCCTGCCCTCGCACATCCCTGCCCTCGCACATCCCTACCCTCGCACATCCCTGCCCTCGCACATCCCTGCCCTCGCACATCCCTGCCCTCGCACATCCCTACCCTCGCACATCCCTGCCCTCGCACATCCCTGCCCTCGCACATCCATACCCTCGCACATCCCTGCCCTCGCACATCCCTGCCCTCGCACATCCCTACCCTCGCACATCCCTGCCCTCGCACATCCCTGCCCTCGCACATCCCTGCCCTCGCACATCCCTCCCCTCCAACATCCCTGCCCTCGCACATCCCTGCCCTCCCTGCCCTCGCACATCCCTGCCCTCGCACATCCCTGCCCTCGCACATCCCTGCCCTCGCACATCCCTACCCTCGCACATCCCTGCCCTCGCACATCCCTGCCCTCGCACATCCCTGCCCTCGCACATCCCTGCCTACAGTGCTATATAACCCACAAAAGTTTAATACTTAAATAGTTTATACTGTTATTATCCTTCTCTACCATCCTCTCTCCCCATCCCACAGCTCTATCCTGCTATCCCTTTCCTGACTCTGTTCTTTCCCCCTTACCTGTCACCTCTGTCTCTCTCTCTCTCTCTCTCTCTCTCTCTCTCTCTCTCTCTCTCTCTCTCTCTCTCTCTCTCTCTCTCTCTCTCTCTCTCTCTCTCTCTCTCTCTCTCTCTCTCTCTCTCTCTCTCTCGCTCCTCAACTATATCTTGGACAAAAAAATATCTATAACAATGGCCTGGACCTTCAACTGGTGACAGTGGTAGAATGACTGCCAGTAACGGTAGAATGTTTACCAGTAACGGTAGAATGTTTACCAGTAACGGTAGAATGTTTACCAGTAACGGTAGAATGTTTACCAGTAACGGTAGAATGACTCCCAGTAACGGTAGAATGATTGCAAGTAACGGTAGAATGACTACCAGTAACGGTAGAATGACTACCAGTAACGGTAGAATAACTGTTACGGTAGAATAATTGTCAGTAACGGTAGAATAATTCCAGTAACGGTAAAATAACTATTAGTAACTGGAAAATGACTATCAGTAACGGTAGAATGACTATCAATAAGGGTAAAATAACTACCAGGAACGGTAGAATAATTACCAGTAACTATAAAATAACTATCAGTAACGGTAGAATAATTATCAGTAACGGTAGAATAACTATCAGTAACGGTAGAATAACTGTCAGTAACGGTAGAATAACTATCAGTAACGGTAGAATAACTACGAGTAACTGTAAAATAACTATCACTAACGGTAGAATGACTTTCAGTAACGGCAGAATGACTATCCATAAGGGTAAAATAACTACCAGGAACGGTAGAATAACTACCAGTAACGGTAGAATAGCTGTCAGTAACGGTAGAATAACTACCAACAACGGCAGAATTACTATAAGTAACAGAAGAATAACTATCAGTAACTGTAGAATATCTACCAGTAACAGTAGAATAACTAGCAGTAACGGTAGAATAACTACCAATAACGGCAGAATGACTATCAATAACAGTAACATAACGGTAGAATGACCAGTACCGGTAGAATGATTACCAGTAACGGTTGAATGATTACCACTAACGGTAGAATGAATACCGGTAGCGGTAGAATGACTACCAGTAACGGTAGAATAATTACCAGTAACGGTAGAATGATTACCAGTAACGGTAGAACGACTCCCAGTAACGGTAGAATAATTACCAGTAACGGTAAAATAACTACCAGTAACGGTAAAATAACTATTAGTAACGGTAGAATAACCGTCAGTAACGGTAGAATAACTATCAGTAACGGTAGAATAACTACCAGTAACTGTAAAATAATTATCACTAACGGTAGAATGACGATCAATAACGGTAAAATAACTATCAGTAACGGTAGAATAACTATCAGTAACGGTAGAATGGCTACCAGTAACGGTAGAATAAGTATCAATAACGGTAGAATAACTACCAGTAACGGTAGAATAACTATCAGTAACGTAGAATAACTATCAGTAACGGTAGAATAACTATTAGTAACGGTAGAATAACTATCAGTAACGGTAGAATAACTACCAGTAACGGAAGAATAACTATCAGTAACGGTAGAATAACTACCAGTAACTGTAAAATAACTAGAATGACTATCAATAACGGTAGAATAACTATCAGTAACGGTAGAATAACTACCAGTAACGGAAGAATAACTATCAGTAACGGTAGAATAACTATCAGTAACTGTAAAATAACTAGAATGACTATCAATAACGGTAGAATAACTATCAGTAACGGAAGAATAACTATCAGTAACGGTAGAATAACTACCAGTAACGGTAGAATAATTACCAGTAACTGTAAAATAACTACCAACAACGGCAGAATAACTATCAGTAACGGTAGAATAACTATCAGTAACGGTAGAATAACTATCAGTAACGGTAGAATAACTATCAGTAACTATAAAATAACTTTCACTAACGGTAGAATGACTATCAATAACGGTAGAATATATATCAGTAACGGTAGAATAACTATCAATAACGGTAGAATAACTACCAGTAACGGTAGAATAATTACCAGTAACTGTAAAATAACTACCAACAACGGCAGAATAACTATCAGTAACGGTAGAGTAACTGTCAGTAACGGTAGAATAACTACCAATAACGGCAGAATGACTATCAGTAACAGTAGAATAACTACCAGTAACGATAGAGTAACTACCAGTAACGGTAGAATAATTATCAGTAACGGTAAAATGACTCTCACTAACGGTAGAATAACTACTAGTAACGGTAGAATAACTACCAGTAACGGTAAAATAACTGTCACTAACGGTAGAATAACTACCAGTAACGGTAAAATATTATCACTAACGGTAGAATAACTACCAGCAGTAGGCCTATGACTTCAGTATACAACACAATCTTCAGCTCAGCTTTTGTATCCCAACACGTCGTTAGGCCTCCCTAGGCTTTAATTTTTTTTTCGGGTAAGCCTTGATCAGGAGTTCCCAAACTGGGTATGGGTACGAGAAGAGAGTTTCTGTGTTAGGGTATCCGAGTGAGATATAATTTCCTGTGTTGTCGTTACTCATCGTTTCATATATTAGTTTTAATCGTTTATAAACGAGCGTGACGTTCCCAAGTATTTTAGTGCTGTACAGGATATTAAATTAGTGTGAAACTAAGTGTGTGTGTTTGAGGGACGGGCTTCGGGAGTGAGGTGGCTTCGTTCTGACTGCTGACAGAGGCGGCTGAATGCGTTTCTCTAGACGGCAAGACAGTGTCAGGTTTTGGGAATCTCTCTGACTGGGATTAGCGGTGAGGGTATTAACCTTGAAACTGGACCTGTGGGAACAGTGTCAAGGTAGGGGAAAGTTCGCATGCTGGAAGATTTGGGTCACAGCTCTTGATCTTATTCACAAGTACTGGTCTTCACTGCAGACAAGCACTGGTCTTCACTGGGAAACGAAAATTGCATCTCACTGCGCGGACATAAGAAAGGAAGGCGCGAGTCGTGAGTAACATACACCGTGGATGTGCACTCACTCCCTGACAGCTTGCCAGAGTAATTTGCAGACTCTGTGAATGACTTAACTACCGGGGAGGCTTGAATCACTTCTCCACTAATTCCTGGTCACAGATCCCTGGTACGAGTGGAAAGCATTAGCAAGTGATTCCTTAAGGCACCTGTTGTCCATGTTCACCTATTAGTAAAATAGGTACCTGGGTGTTAGTGGACTGGTGTGGGTCGCATCCTGGGACAAAACTGAACTAATTTGCCCGAAATGCTCAGTATAACAAGAGGCTTTCTATATAGTAGTATGTCAGTGATGTCAACTAGGACTGTATACCTTGTACATGTACTTGTAGAAATAAAGATTATTATTATTATTATTATTATTATTATTACTAAGAGTATTGTAGATAGTCTTAATGACCTTGGTGTAGTAGATAGTCTTTCTAGTATGATAATAAGATGTTATCATCATTGTAGAATAATAAGAAAACATCATAACCTTTATATTATAATAATAAGGTAAAAGGACCACAATGGAAATAAGTCACTCTGTCTGACTTTTTTGGGTTATCCCAGGTTCTCTACACATATGCTGCTATGTATGATAATTCTATGTAACTGTATTTGTGTATACCTGAATAAACTTACTTACTTACTTACTTACTTACACACACACGGTAGCTAGCAGTGAAGACTGGCACTGAATAAGCAGGGAACGTCTTTCACACTGAATTTCCCAGGAGTTTAAAACATTCATTAATAATTCATGTCCTGATTAAGCAGACCTGGTCATGGTCCTGGTCATGGACCTGGTCATGGTCCTGGTCATAGTCCTGGTCATGGTCCTGGTCATGGACCTGGTCATGGACCTGGTCATGGACCTGGTCATGGACCTGGTCATGGTCCTGGTCATGGTCCTGGTCATGGACCTGGTCATGGACCTGGCCGCGGGGGCGTTGACCCCGGCAACAGTCTCCAGGTAACCTAAATTACCATTTGTATTTCAGAAACGCCTAGACTTTCTTTCTTAATGTGAAGTCATAATGTGAGGACATAATTACTTATACAAGTCAAGTAAACAAATGTTTTTATGTATGAATATACACGTTTTTATTTCCCAAGTTTATATTTTTGTTACAGGACCTATGTAGTGTTGTGTGTGTACTCACCTATTTGTGGTTGCAGGGGTCGAGTCCTAGCTCCTGGCCCCGCCTCTTCACCGGTTGCTACTAGACCCTCCCTCTCCCCGCTCCATGAGCTTTATCAAACCTCGTCTTAAAACTGTGTATGGTTCCTGCCTCCACTACGTCATTTTCTAGGCTATTCCACTGCCTTACAACTCTATGACTAAAGAAATACTTCCTACTATCTCTCTGACTCATTTGTGTCTTCAACTTCCAATTGTGGCCTCTTGTTTCTGTGTCCCCTCCCTGGAACATCCTGTCCTTGTCCACCTTGTCTATTCCACGCAGTATTTTATATGTCGTTATCATGTCTCCCCTGACCCTCCTGTCCTCCAGTGTCGTCAGGCCGATTTCCCTTAATCTTTCTTCATAGGACATTCCCCTTAGCTCTGGAACTAACCTTGTTGCAAACCTTTGTACTTTCTCTAGTTTCTTGACGTGCTTTATCAAGTGCGGGTTCCAAACAGGTGCTGCATACTCCAGTATGGGCCTGACATACACGGTGTACAGTGTCTTGAATGATTCCTTACTAAGGTGTCGGAATGCTGTTCTCAGGTTTGCCAGGCGCCCATATGCTGCAGCAGTTATCTGATTGATGTGTGCTTCCGGAGACATGCTCGGTGTTATACTCACCCCAAGATCTTTCTCTTTGAGTGAGGTTTGCAGTCTTTGGCCACCTAGCCTATACTCTGTCTGTGGTCTTCTGTGCCCTTCCCCTATCTTCATGACTTTGCATTTGGCAGGATTAAATTCGAGAAGCCATTTGCTGGACCAGGTGTCCAGTCTGTCCAGGTCTCTTTGAAGTCCTGCCTGGTCCTCATCAGTGTGTGTGTGTGTGTGTGTGTGTGTGTGTGTGTGTGTGTGTGTGTGTGTGTGTGTGTGTGTGTGTGTGTGTGTGTGTGTGTGTGTGTGTGTGTGTGTGTGTGTGTGTGTGTGTGTGTGTGTGTGTGTGTGTGTGTGTGTGTGTGTGTGTGTGTGTGTGTGTGTGTGTGTGTGTGTGTGTGTGTGTGTGACAGTATCTACCACACTGCTAAGTTAGGTTAACATCTCTACAAAGTCATACGTGATTTATTATACATAACTTCCACACAAGTCTGGCGACTACTGCACTCACGCATACTCTAATTTACACCAATACTATAATATATATATATATATATATATATATATATATATATATATATATATATATATATATATATATATATATATATACATACATACGTATATATATACCGAGGGAGAGAGAGAGAGAGAAAGAGAGAGAGAGAGAGAGAGAGAGAGAGAGAGAGAGAGAGAGAGAGAGAGAGAGAGAGAGAGAGAGAGAGAGAGAGAGAGAGAGAAAAAGAGAGAGAGAGAAAGAGAGAGAGAGAGAGAGAGAGAGAGAGAGACAGAGAGAGAGAGAGAGAGAGAGAGACAGAGAGAGAGACAGAGAGAGACAGAGAGAGAGACAGAGTTGACAATATCAGTTGTGTGAGGTCCGCATTGCAGACTACTGAGCAGTGGGGGTTGCAAGGTATTAGCGGCAGTGTGTGTGTGTGTGTGTACTCACCTATATGTCGTTGCAGGGGTCGAGTCACAGCTCCTGGCCCCGCCTCTTTGCTAGTCGCTACTAGGTGTGGGCTCCACGCTGGGGCCGTGTACTCGGTAACTGGCCTAACATACGCCCAGTGTATAGTTCTGAAAAAATTCTTTATTCAGGTTCCAGAATGCTATCTTGCACATGCTGTTGACTCACGAAATCGTAATGACACGATTGTAAACAAACCATACCCCGGCCGGGATTGAACCCGCGGGTTCAATCCCGGCCCGGGTATGGTTTGGCATGCTGTTGACAGCTGACGTGCAATTCAGGTGATATGTTAGGTGGTATATCCACCCCAAGTTCTTATCAGTGTTTGGTATTTGCTGTTTCTCTCTGTCTGTGATGTTTGCCCGGTGTCTCTCCGACTCTGA
>NC_091322.1:31157792-31240292 GCF_038502225.1 Cherax quadricarinatus | reverse complement strand
ACCTTCAACTGACCTTAAAACCCTTCAACTGACCTTAAAACCCTTCAAGTGACCTTAAAACACTTCAAATGACCTTAAAACACTTCAAGTAACCTTAAAAACCTTCAACTGACCTTAAAAACCTTCAACTGACCTTATAAACCTTCAACTGACCTTATAAACCCCGCAGGTGAACTTTTTTGTAGACTAAACCTGGGAAAAAACCTTCAGGGATCTGTGAAGACATTAAAAATATAATTGACAGAGCATATCATTATTCATGATCTGATCCGAGGAAGCGGAGTTAAAGGGCGGGGAATAGGGGGGAGAGAGTAGGTTGATACACGTTTCCAGGAACAAGGAGGATCAAGGTGGATCAAGGTGGATCAAGGTGGATCAAGGTGGACCAAGGTGGATCAAGGTGGATCAAGGTGGATCAAGGTGGATCAAGGTGGATCAAGGTGGATCAAGGTGGATCAAGGTGGACCAAGGTGGATCAAGGTGGATCAAGGTGGATCAAGGTGGATCAAGGTGGATCAAGGTGGATCAAGGTGGACCAAGGTGGATCAAGGTGGATCAAGGTGGATCAAGGTGAATCAAGGTGGATCAAGGTGGATCAAGGTGGATCAAGGTGGATCAAGGTGGATCAAGGTGGAGTGCTTTACTTCACTGGCTCTCCCACCTGACAGTCCTGAGAGCTCTCCCACCTGACAGTCCTGACAGCTCTCCCACCTGACAGTCCTGACAGCTCTCCCACCTGACAGTCCTGACAGCGCTCATACCTGACAGTCCTGAGAGCTCTCCCACCTGACAGTCCTGAGAGCTCTCCCACCTGACAGTCCTGAGAGCTCTCCCACCTGACAGTCCTGACAGCTCTCCCACCTGACAGTCCTGACAGCGCTCATACCTGACAGTCCTGACAGTTTTGCTACCTGACAGTCCTGACAGCTCTCCCACCTGACACGCCTGACAGCTGTCCCACTGACAGTCCTGACAGCTGTCCCACTGACAGTCCTGACAGCTGTCCCACTGACAGTCCTGACAGCTGTCTCACTGACAGTCCTGACAGCTGTCCCACTGACAGTCCTGACAGCTGTCCCACTGACAGTCCTGACAGCTGTCCCACTGACAGTCCTGACAGCTGTCCCACTGACAGTCCTGACAGCTGTCTCACTGACAGTCCTGACAGCTCGGTTATTCAAATGGAGGTACACTCACTCACAAACTTTTCTTTTGAAGGTGTCGATCCTCGGAGATTTGTGGCCAGGATGTCTCCCAAGTGGCCAGGATGTCTCCCAAGTGGCCAGGATGTCTCCCGAGTGGCTAGGATGTCTTCCAGGTGGACAGGATGTCTCCCGAGTGGCCAGGATGTCTCCCGAGTGGCTAGGATGTCTCCCAAGTGGCCAGGATGTCTCCCAAGTGGCCAGGATGTCTCCCGAGTGGCTAGGATGTCTTCCAGGTGGACAGGATGTCTCCCGAGTGGCCAGGATGTCTCCCGAGTGGCTAGGATGTCTCCCGAGTGGCTAGGATGTCTTCCAGGTGGACAGGATGTCTCCCGAGTGGCCAGGATGTCTCCCGAGTGGCTAGGATGTCTTCCAGGTGGACAGGATGTCTCCCAAGTGGCCAGGATGTCTCCCGAGTGGCTAGGATGTCTCCCAAGTGGCCAGGATGTCTCTCGAGTGGCCAGGATGTCTCCCGAGTGGCTAGGATGTCTTCCAGGTGGACAGGATGTCTCCCGAGTGGCTAGGATGTCTTCCAGGTGGACAGGATGTCTCCCAAGTGGCCAGGATGTCTCTCGAGTGGCCAGGATGTCTCCCGAGTGGCTAGGATGTCTGCCGGGTGGACAGGATGTCTCCCGAGTGGCTAGGATGTTTCACGAGTGGCGAGGATGTCTCACAATGATGCCTTTCAGCACTTGCAAGTATGTATATATATATATATATATATATATATATATATATATATATATATATATATATATATATATATATAATATATATATATATATATATATATATATATATAATATATATATATATATAAATGGGTCTCATCCTGAATCCATCCAAATGTGAAATCATCTCAGTCAGTCAACAAGTGATAAATGCAGTGAGATCAAAACTACCAGGAGCAGCAGTCATTGCCCCCACAAACAGTGTCTTGCTAGGAGCACCTCTGGGAAGCAATGCCATTGACACAATTCTCAGGAAGAAATTGGAAGAGTTAAGGAGAATGGAACAACGAATAGGCAATCTGGACACCCACGATGCCTTGTACCTTCTCACAAAGTGCTTGAGTCTGCCCAGGTTGACATATTTCCTAAGATGTGCACCTTCATATGATAACCCTATACTGCACGAATATGACAGTATTCTGAGGCAGATTTTTACGAAAGTACTTAACCTTACTCTAGAAGACGGGCAGTGGAACCAAGCTACACTTCCAGTCAGACTAGGAGGCATTGGTGTCCGCAAGTCATCACAGATTGCGTTACCTGCTTTTCTGTCCTCGTGTATTGCATCCAGAGAGCTTGTAGCAGCGATTCTCCCTGAACATCTTAGGGACAAGATAGGAGTCCAGGACCAAAAATTCATTGACGGAGCAATGATCTGGGATAATCTAACGGGCTCTGGAGCCAGACCTGCTCCCCCCAACAACTACAAACAATCGCACTGGGATGGTCCAATAGTGGAAAATATTGCCTCAACAATGCTTCAGAGTGTGTCAGGGAAGGATAGAGCTCGCCTCCTGGCAGTGAGAGCCCCTCATGCTGGGGACTTTCTGTTGGCTGTTCCCAACTCCAGCCTTGGCACACGTCTCGACCCACAGACCATCCGCATCGGTGTTGCCCTTCGACTTGCCGCCCCTATTCTCGCCGAACACAGGTGTATTTGTGGCAGTGAAGCAGCAGACCGATTCGGGTACCATGGTCTTGTGTGCCGTAAATCCGAGGGAAAGATTGCAAGACATGAGGAGGTTAATAACATTATCAAGAGGAGCCTCACAACAGCTGGATGCCCAGCAGTAAGGGAGCCACCCCAACTTAGCAGATCTGATGGCAGCCAGAAGCGTCCAGATGGTATCACCCTTCAAGCCTGGACAGATGGGAAGCAGGTGGTGTGGGACTATACATGTGCATCTACCTTGGCTGATACCTATCTCCAATACACCAGGGAGGAAGGAGGGGCAGCTGCCAGCTTCAGGGAGTCCCAAAAGTCTAGAAAATATGGAGAACTTGCCCATCATTATATGTTTGTTCCCATAGGCTCAGAGACCCTTGGCTCATGGGGAAAGAGTGCATCTAAATTCCTTAAGGAGCTGGGAAAAAGACTCATCAGGGTAACTAGGGATCCCAGGGCAGCTAGTTTTCTGTTCCAGCGGCTCAGTGCGGCTGTTCAAAGGGGTAATGCCTGCTGTATTTTGGGCACACGCCCCAGCTCTGAGGAGCTGGATGAGATTTTCGCCTTATAATCGGTGATACACACGTAACAACATGTACCGTATATGCCACCTTTATATCAATAATGTATCTCTTAAATCTTCTGTACCATATTATGTAATAAAATATTCCTATTAGTAAAAAAAAAATAAATATGAAAAGATGGGGTGGTAGGGGAAGTGGAATATTCAAACGGCTTCAGGAAGAAATCCAAATATTTTTCCTTGAAGCCTTTTTATCCACTTCTCCGAGGCTATGGGTCCCACAATTTACACCAGAGGTGGACCCCTTATATATATATGTATATATATATATATATAAATATATATATATATATATATATATATATATATATATATATATATATATATATATATATATATATATATATATATATATATATATATATATATATTATCACACTGGCCGATTCCCACCAAGGCAGGGTGGCCCGAAAAAGAAAAACTTTCACCATCATTCACTCCATCACTGTCTTGCCAGAAGGGTGCTTTACACTACAGTTTTTAAACTGCAACATTAACACCCCTCCTTCAGAGTGCAGGCACTGTACTTCCCATCTCCAGGACTCAAGTCCGGCCTGCCGGTTTCCCTGAACCCCTTCATAAATGTTACTTTGCTCACACTCCAACAGCACGTCAAGTATTAAAAACCATTTGTCTCCATTCACTCCTATCAAACACGCTCACGCATGCCTGCTGGAAGTCCAAGCCCCTCGCACACAAAATCTCCTTTACCGCCTCCCTCCAACCTTTCCTAGGCCGACCCCTACCCCGCCTTCCTTCCACTACAGACTGATACACTCTTGAAGTCATTCTGTTTCGCTCCATTCTCTCTACATGTCCGAACCACCTCAATAACCCTTCCTCAGCCCTCTGGACAACAGTTTTGGTAATCCCGCACCTCCTCCCAACTTCCAAACTACGAATTCTCTGCATTATATTCACACCACACATTGCCCTCAGACTTGACATCTCCACTGCCTCCAGCCTTCTCCTCGCTGCAACATTCATCACCCATGCTTCACACCCATATAAGAGTGTTGGTAAAACTATACTCTCATACATTCCCCTCTTTGCCTCCAAGGACAAAGTTCTTTGTCTCCACAGACTCCTAAGTGCACCATTCACCCTTTTCCCCTCATCAATTCTATGATTCACCTCATCCTTCATAGACCCATCCGCTGACACGTCCACTCCCAAATATCTGAATACATTCACCTCCTCCATACTCTCTCCCTCCAATCTGATATCCAATCTTTCATCAACTAATATTTTTGTTATCCTCATAACCTTACTCTTTCCTGTATTCACTTTTAATTTTCTTCTTTTGCACACCCTACCAAATTCATCCACCAATCTCTGCAACTTCTTTTCAGAATCTCCCAAGAGCACAGTGTCATCAGCAAAGAGCAACTGTGACAACTCCCACTTTATGTGTGATTCTTTATCTTTTAACTCCACACCTCTTGCCAAGACCCTCGCATTTACTTCTCTTACAACCCCATCTATAAATATATTAAACAACCACGGTGACATCACACATCCTTGTCTAAGGCCTACTTTTACTGGGAAATAATTTCCCTCTTTCCTACATACTCTAACTTGAGCCTCACTATCCTCGTGGATTTATTATGTATCTTTTGTTTCCAGTCCATTATTGTTTTGGTGGTGCATGAGAATTTTTTGATGGTGGAAGGAGATTTTTGGTGGTGGATGAAGATTTTTTTGGTGGTGGGCTGGGATTTTTGGTGGTGGATGAGGATTTTTGATGGTGGATGAGGATTTTTTTTGGTGGTGGGCTGGGATTTTTGGTGGTGGATGAGGATTTTTGGTGGTGGATGAGGATTCTTTGGTGGTGGATGAGGATTTTAAGTGGATGGAGATTTTTAACGGGATTCGGGTAGATTTTGAGCAGTATCAATGGGTCTGCTCACCGCTGGGTCCTGGTAAAGAAGACTGCGCAAGATGTCGCAGTCTTGAAGACGTCTCAAAGAAAGTTATCCCATATAACTTTAACATGTGAGAGTGTGACTTCAAAGGGAGATGGGGTTGGCTTTCCCTCCTTCGTTCCCCCACCCCGCTACTTCACTCTTCCCAGCCCCGCCCCGCCCCTCCCCGAGGTGCCGACGGCAGCGCAGCAGAAGTGAGGATCCACTAATGTGCAGACAATGACTGCAGACTCTGCCAACCCCAGTGTGTCAACACTACTAATATCCCACTGAAGATTAACACCAGTGTACGTGGGTGTCTGCTGAAGATGGGGTGTCTGGGAGAGTCTGCAAGCGTCTGTGGTGTGTCTGGGAGTGTCTGAGAGCCTCGGTGGCGTGTCTGAGGGTGTCTGAGAGCCTCGTTGGTGTGTCTAGGAGTGTCTAAGTGCCTCGTTGGTGTGTCTAAGGGTATGTGAGAGCCTCGTTGGTGTGTCTTGGAGTCTCCGAGAGCCTCGGTGGTGTGTCTGGGAGTCTCCGAGAGCCTCGGTGGTGTGTCTGGGAGTCTCCGAGAGCCTCGGTGGTGTGCCTGGGAGAGTCTGAGAGCGTCTGTGGGGTATCTGGGAGAGTCTGAGGCCATCAGTGGTGTGTCTAAGAGTGACTGAGAGCGTCTGTGGCGTTTCTGGGAGAGTCTGAGAGCGTAAATGACGAGAGTAAGACAGAAAAGTGGAGTTAGTAGTGTCTTAGAGACTTTTCACTATGTCTTTCACTGATTTCCCACCGTTTACAGTCTATGTTTGGGTTCTGTTCATAAGAAAATTAAAAAAATACTTTTGTTCACCTGTCCAGTCATATCTTGTGTACGCACTGTGAGTGCAGTTATTCCCAAAGTTGTGAAGTCAGTGCACACTACACCTGCATTTTGCTTGCATTTTGCTTGTCTTCCAGTACATCCAAAACCATGTTGTATTGGTCTAGCAACTGCGAGAGGCAGAAGTGACTTGTTGTGACCCGATGTTGACCTGGGTTATGCAACGGTTCTAATTCTATGCGTTTCCCAATCTTGTTTCTTAAAACCCTATCGAGGGTCTTGATAACGAGGGATGTCAGTACTCTTAGTCAATAGATTTTTGCCACTGATTCAATGCCACGTTTGTGGAGTGGGACTACAGCATGTCAGTGGCGCCTAAATGACTGTGGGATGATTGCAGTGTCCAAGCTCCTCCTTAGTAGAATGTTTAAAGCATGAGAAAGAGGTTTCCTGGAAGTCTTTGATGAAGATGGAGTTCCACGAGTCTGGGCCTGGTGCAGAGTGCATGATCATGCCATCGATGGCTTTTTCAAAGTCAAGTGTGTCTCTGGTCATGCCAAAGATTGTGTAGATGTCTGTAGTAGTGTTTCGTCTCTCCTTCATGAACAACTTATTAAGGTCATCAATTTTAGTCTGATTATTGGCTCGCTGAACACAGAGTGGAAGTATTTCACTCATTCCTGTCTTATCATCAGTGTATGTTCATTTCCATACCTCCTCTGGGCTCTGGCTGAGTCGGAGAACGTACTTTGTACTTTGATACGGACTGTAAAGCATCGAATCCTGCTGTGGACTGAGAGATTATATATATATATATATATATATATATATATATATATATATATATATATATATATATATATATATATATATATATATATATATTTCGCATGCTCTCGCGAATTCCTTGCATTGTTCAAATCTCTAGTAAGGCTGATGCATGCAGGGGATGAGATGAAAAGCTGTAAGCCTTCTCCCTGAAAGCTGGCTGCCTTGGATCAAACGTGTAGCTCATGCTACACGCCAAGGTATTGGTCCAGTGTGGGTAGATTGGTAAAGCACTGCGTACCTTTTCCTAAGGTTCGTAGGTTCGAGTCTCCTTCAGCCAGAGATCAGTGTTTGTGTGTATTTCGCATGCTCTCGCGAATTCCTTGCATATATATATAATATATATATATATATATATATATGTATATATATATAATGTATATATATATATATATATATATATAATATATATATATACATGGCTGAAGGAGACTCGAACCTACGAACCCTGGAACAAGGTACGCAGTGTATTACCATTCTCACCACACTGGACCATTACCTTGGCGTCCAGCTTGCGCTAGACGTTGATCCAAGGCAGCCAGCTTTCAGGGAGAAGGCTTACAGCTTTTCATCTCATCCACTGCATGCATCAGCCTTACTAGAGATTTTAACAATGCAAGGAATTCGCAAGAGCAGGCGAAACATACACAAACACTGATCTCTGGCTGAAGGAGACTCGAACCTACGAATCTTGGAACAAGGTACACAGTGCTATACCAATCTACCCACACTGGACAATACCTTGGCGTGCAGCTTGCGCTACACGTTGATCCAAGGCAGCCAGCTTTCAGGGAGAAGGCTTACAGCTTTTCATCTCATCCCCTGCATGCATCAGCCTTACTAGGTTCGAGTCTCCTTCAGCCAGAGATCAGTGTTTGTGTATATTTCGCCTGCTCTTGCGAATTCCTTGCATTGTTAAAATCTCTAGTAAGGCTGATGCATGCAGTGGATGAGATGAAAAGCTGTAAGCCTTCTCCCTGAAAGCTGGCTGCCTTGGATCAACGTCTAGCGCAAGCTGGACGCCAAGGTATTGGTCCAGTGTGGTGAGAATGGTAATGCACTGCGTACCTTGTTCCAAGGTTTGTTTGAATATTCCACTTCCCCTACCACCTCATCTTTTCATTTTTTTACCAATAGGTATATTTTATTACATAATATGGTACAAAAGGTTTAAGAGATACATTGTTGATATAAAGATGGCATATACAGTACATGAGATGTGAGAGATACATGTCTAGTACATATTGTTACGTGTTTGTCACTGATTATAATGCGAAAATCTCATCCAGCTCTTCAGAACTGTGGCGCGTGCCCAAAATACAGCAGGCATTACCTCTCCGAACAGCAGCGCTGAGTAGCTGGAACAGAAAACTAACTGCCCTGGGATCCTTAGTTACCCTGATAAGTCTTTTGCCTAGCTCCTTAAGGAACTTACATGCATTATTTCCCCATGAGCCAAGGGTCTCTGAGCCTATGGGAACAAACATATAATGATGGGCAATTTCTCCATATTTTCTAGACTTTTGGGACTCCCTGAAGCTGGCAGCTGCCCCTCCTTTCTCCCTGGCGTAGTCCCACACCACCTGCTTATCGTCTGTCCAGGCTTGAAGTGTAATACCATCTGGACGCTTCTGGCTGCCATCAGATCTGCATAGTTGGGGTGGCTCCCTTACTGCTGGGATTTGCGACACACAAGACCATGGTACCCGAATCGGTCGGCTGCTTCACTGCCACAAATACACCTGTGTTCGGCGAGAATATGGGCGGCAAGACGAAGGGCAACACCGATGCGGATGGTCTGTGGGTCGAGACGTGTGCCAAGGCTGGAGTTGGGAACAGTCAACAGAAAGTCCCCTGCATGAGGGGCTCTCACTGCCAGGAGATGGGCTCTACCCTTCCCTGACACACTCTGAAGCATTGTTGAGGCTATTTTCTCCACTATCGGGCCATCCCAGTGCGATTGTTTGTAGTTGTTGGGGGAAGCAGATCTGGTTTCAAAGTCCGTTAGATTATCCCAGATCATGGCTCTGTCAATGAACGTATATATATATATATATATATATATATATATATATATATATATATATATATATATATATATATATATATATATATATATATATATATATATATGTATGTATGTATGTATACGTATTTATGTATACAGTAATGTGTGTGTAAATGTGGGTGAGGGGAGCCTTTGTGAGGGGATCTATTTCTACACTTGTCTCTGTCTCTCCCCTCTTTCCCCCCCTCGACTTGTACACGCCTTCCCCTCCATCTTGACCTGCACCCCAGCCTCCCCTCCCTTCCCCCTGGGCTGCAGGAGATGCAGTCTCTCTCTCTCTCTCTCTCACTCTCTCTCTCTGTCTCTCTCTCTGTCTCTCTCTCTCTCTTTCTCACCTAGAGAGTATTCTTACCCTCATCCTGACCCCTCTCACCTGTATTCCCCTCTCATGATGTTACCACGAGGGGAGAATCACCATCCCTCATTTTAATCTCTGAGCTGTTGGTCTGAGGGGAACCCAGATCCTGACGTCATGTACTCTTTCTCCCCTCACTTACCAGGTTGATGGGAGGTCCCCCTCTCCTGCACGCAGGTACCTTCCTTCGCCTACCCACAGCAAGGAGTGTCACCCTCTCTCTAACCCACAAGGGGAGTAAAACTTCCCCTCACCTCCCTACACCCCTACAACGCTGGTATTTCCCCTTACTCCTTGGCACTGTGAGGCTTGTGTTTTATTGTGTGATAGTTACTGTATGCTGAGGGGAGACATAAGGTCTCTAGTTGAGGGGAGACAGAGGTCATCTAGCTGAGGGGAAACAGAAGGCATCTAGATGAGGGCAGACAGGCTTCTAGCTGAGGGAAGACAGACGACATCTAGCTGAGGGGAGACATAGGGCATCTAGTTGAGGGGAGACACAGGGCATCTAGTTGAGGGGAGACAGAGGGCATCTAGTTGAGGGGAGACAGAGGGCATCTAGTTGAGGGGAGACAGAGGGCATCTAGTTGAGGGGAGACAGAGGGCATCTAGTTGAGAGGAGACAGAGGGCATCTAGTTGAGGGGAGACAGAGGGCATCTAGTTGAGGGGAGACAGAAAGCATCTAGCTAAGAGGAGATAGAAAGCATCTGGCTGAGGGAAAACAGAGGTTAACATCCAGCTCTGGGCACCGTGAAGCAATCTTTTTCCTATTATCTTCGATTAGTGGGCTGCCGGGTGGGCGACAGGGTGGGCGGCCGGGTGGGTGGCCGGGTGGGCGGCCGGGTGGGTAGCAGGGTGGGTTGTCGGGTGGGTGGCAGGGTGGGCGGCCGGGTGGGGGGCAAGGTGGGTGGCAGGGTGGGCGGAAAGGTGGGTGACAGGGTGGGCGACAGGGTGGGCGACAGTGAGGGCGGCAGGGTGGGCGACAGGGTGGGCGACAGGGTGGGCGGTAGGGTGGGCGGCTGGGTGGGAGAGTTTAAGCTGAGTTTCAGCTTAAAGACGATATTCAATAAGCTTGACACCCTGGCTAGCACAGCTCAACACTACGATAGATCGATATATCTTGGTGATAATAGACTCTGACCTGCGATAGATGCCGTACCAGACGGGAGATACACAAAACAGAGCACAAAGGATCTGCAGAACACCGCAACAAACACCAGAATGTTCCTACGGAAGGGTCAGATGCCGGGAGGGTCAGACACTGGGAGGGTCAGACACCGGAAGGGTCAGATACCAGGAGAGTCAGATACCGGGAGGGTCAGATACCGGGAGAATCAGACACCGGGAGGGTCAGACACCGGGAGGGTCAAACACAGAGAGCGTCAGACATCGGGAGGATCAGACACCGGGAGGGTCAGACACCGGGAGAGTCAGACACCGGGAGAGTCAAACACCGGGAGTATCAGACACTGGGAGAGTCAGACACCGGGAGGGTCAGACACCGGGAGGGTCAGATACCGGGAGAGTCAGACACCGGGAGAGTCAGACACCGGGAGAGTCAGACACCGGGAGTGTCAGACACTGGGAGAGTCAGACACCGGGAGAGTCAGACACTGGGAGAGTCAGACACCAGGAAAGTCAAACACTGGGAGGGTCAGATACGAGGAGGGTCAGACACCGGGAGTGTCAGACACCAGGAGGGTCAAACACCGGGAGAGTCAGACACCGGGAGAGTCAGACACCAGGAGGGTCAGATACCGGGAGAGTCAGACACTGGGAGAGTCAGACACTGGAAGTGTCAGACACCGGGAGTGCCAGTCACCAGAAGTGTCAAACACCAGGAGTGTCAGATTCTGGGAGTGTCAGATACCGGGAGTGTCAGACACTGGAAGATTCAGATACTGGGAGTGTCAGACACTGGGAGTGTCAGTCACCAGAAGTGTCAGACACTGGGAGTGTCAGATACCGGAAGTGTGTCGGATACCGAGAATGTCAGACACTGGGAGTGTCAGACAACAGGAGAGTCAGACACTGGAAGAGTCAGACACTGGGAGGGTCAGATACTGGGAGTGTCAGATACTCAGAGAGTCAGACACCAGGAGAGTAAGACTTTGGTGTAGGTCACTATGCTTGTGAGGTGTTTGAAGGAGACCTAATTAACAAGTAAACTGTCACACACCTAGCCTAGGCAAATAGGTGTCAGCCACGTCTCACAATTTAAGTCCCAGGTCTTTTGATCTTGACTAGCGTCAGGTCCTAAAACACGTGGTGTACGCCTCATCAGGGGGTGCATTAAGGACTACATAAGCTCAAGGAAACAGCTAGAGAGATTCTGGCGGAGCTCTGGCCTGTGTGCAGAGCTCTGGGCTAGAGATTCTGGCAGAGCTGCTGCCTGTGTGCAGAGCTTTGGGAGAGGGCTGTTGGAGAGTCTCTGGAGGAGACTGTTGGAGACACTGGGCAGAGTAATGGCTGGAGCAGTGCTCATGCTGTGTAGGTCTTGGGAGCTGTGGCTAGAGTGTGACTGAGTTCCTGTGGTGAACTGTCTTCTGAACTATATTGTAACTTATATTCTGTTTCAGCAGGAAATTGTATTCACCTTGGTAAATAGATACCGTCACACTGGTTCAGAGAAACATAGATGCCGCCTTGTGTTGCTCAGGTGTTTTTCTAAACCGATCCCTTCAGTGAAATCAAGGCTGCAATATGAAGAATATATAATTTTTTTCATTAACTCTGAAGGCCAGACAGATCACACAGTTGAAGTGGCGTGTGTGTAAATGCGAAAGAATTTAGAAAATTGAATTTAAAACATTGCCACTCACTCGGCGCTCTGATTAGTCATGGAATTTCCTATCTGTAAATAATAATAATAATAATAATAATAATAATAATAATAATTATAATAATAATAATAATAATAATAATAATAATAATAGTAATAATAATAATAATAATAATAATAATAATAATAATAATCTTTATTTCTACGTGTACAAGGTATACAGACCATAGTTGACATCAATAACATACTACTATATATAAAGCCGCTTGTTATGCTGAGCATTTCGGGCAAATTAGGTCAGTTTTGTCCCCAGGATGCGACCCACACCAGTCAACTAACACCCAGGTACCTATTTTACTGCTAGGTGAACATGAACAGCAGGTGTTTTAAGGAAACACGTCCTTATGTTTCTACCCGTACCAGGGATCCACCCACGGATCTCAGTGTGTGAGAAGTGCGAAGTACTACTAGCACGAGTACTCAGTATTCTGTGGCGAGACATCGTAGATCGTGGTGACATACATACCAGAGATCCTAAAGAGTGTACATGAATGGTACAAGATTAAAAATTGGACACATGTACAACATCTAAGGATCTTTATTGATGAGGTAATCAGTCCCTCAACCTCCAAGGCTGAGGGACTGATTTCCTTATCTTTTGTGTATAGTTCTACACCTTCCAATTATGTCCTAGAATTTGTATTGATAAAGCCAATGGATGGCGAAACGTCTACAATAAAGATACCCAGATGTTGCACTTGTGTCTAATTCTTCTCCTTAAAGAATGTAGACATAACTCCTGAGTGTAAGGGAGGTAGTGGAGCACTAGCTAGAAATTATAGACCAGTAGGCCTAGCATCGAAGAATTGAGACACTTGTGCAACACTTGTGCAACACTTATGCAACAGGCCTAGCATCAAATTATAGACCAGTAGGCCTAGCATCGAAGAATTGAGACACTTGTGCAACACTTGTGCAACACTTATGCAACAGGCCTAGCATCAAATTATAGACCAGTATGGAACAGCATAAGCTACATAACTCAAACCAACTTGGTTTTAGAGGAGGAAGATCATGCTTGTCACACCTATTAAACAACTGTGACAGAATCACAGAGATGTTGGAAAAAAAATGCAGATGTACTCACCTATTTGTCGTTGCAAGGGTCGAATCTCTGCTCCTATGGTCTACAAGGTTTTTACAAAAGCATTTGGCAAATGCAGTCATTGAGTGATTACTCTGAGGGTAGCAGGTGTAACAAGGCAACTGGACATTCAACCTTTTTGAGAGACAGGACACGAGGAGTGGCAGCAACCAGAGCAAAATCCAGCATTAGCAAAGTAAAAAGTTTAGTATCCCCAAGGCACTGTCCTGGCACCTCTACTGTTTCTTATCTTCGCAGCAGACACAAATAAATAAAACACTTGTCAGAGTTTTAAATCATCGTTTGAGGATGATATCAAATTTAGCATGATAATCATCTGGATAGAACGCAGGGATAAACTGCAGAAAGATATAAGCAAAGTGTTCAGAGAGTAGTGGAGAACAATATGGCGTTCATCAATGACAAGTTCCAGCTGCCTAAGTATGGAACTAATGAATACCTCAAGAGAGACTGTGCAAAACGCAAGAAAATCACCAAACAGAACGACAGGAACGTGTGAATGGCCTGGATGTAAGGATGTCAACTGACTTTTCTTTCGAAGAACACAATAAGGCAAATATCAGGACCTCCAGGATAAGAAAGAGTGGATAATGAGAACTTTTAAAACAAGGGAAACATTGCCAATGGGGTCGCTTTTCAAACCATTGTGCTCTCTCTCATCGAGTATTGTTCAGTGTTGACGGCGCTGTTCAGGGCGGGGGAAATATCAGAATTAGACAAATATGAAAGATCATTTACAGCATAGACTCAATAAAGCATTTAAATTACTGGGAACACAGTAAAGTTCTATATGTATGCACTTGAGAGAAGGAGAGAGAGAGAGAGAGAGAGAGAGAGAGAGAGAGAGAGAGAGAGAGAGAGAGAGAGAGAGAGAGAGAGAGAGAGAGAGAGAAATGCATGATTTCGGGTCTGATTCCAATTTTCACGCTGCCCTAGCAACATATTGGAGTAAGAAATATAGGAGAAAATGTGCAATAAACCCAGTGAAAAGCAGAGGACGCCGTGGGCACCATAAAGGAACATTGTATCAATATCCGGGGTCCAAGACTATTTAACATCTTACCAGAAGATATCAGAAGTACTGCTGGAACAAGTCTTCAAGGTGAAACTGGACAAGTATCTCCACTAAGTGCCAGATCAACCAGGCTGTGATGAATAAGTGGGCCAACGGGCCTCCAGCAGCTACAGCTTAACTGACCAGTCAAGCACCAGGCAAGCCTGGCCCGGGGCCGGGCTTCGAGAATAAGAAAAACTCTTGAAACCCATCAAAAAGTATATCAAAGGAGGTACTTGGTAACCCCCTCTGCCAATCACCACAATTTCTTCAGAAAAAATTATGCCATATTTCTAATATACAGAGGCCAGGAGCTAATCATTGGTCTAATCCGGGGGGGGGGACACATGGACCTGCTCCGCATGGGTCAGTAGGCCTGTTGCAGTGCTCCTTCATTCTTAAATTCTTATGTTAGTACTCCCGTAGTTACAACCATCTTGTTTGTATGTCTGTAGTAAACGATAACTCGGGACCTCCTACGAGTGAAGCACCCTGCAGTATGGTGTGTTTTACCCCGGTTTCATGTTGTCAGTGGCTGATGGGAGCGGAGGGTCGGGAGAGAGCCTTCTGCTTTACTATCCTTGACTCACACACACACACAGATAACAAGGAATAGTTTTTAATGTAGATGGAAGTAGATAGACAGTTCTTCTCAGCAGATAGTCTCAGTGTGGATGTCCACGTTCTGTGATGTCTCCCATCTACTCCCATGAACTCCCATGAACTCCCATGTACTTACATGAACTCCCATGAACACCCATGAATTCCCATGTATTTTCACGATCACCCATGTGCTCCCATGATCGCCCATGTGTTCCCATGATCACCCATGTGCTCCCATGATCACCCATGTGCTCCATGATCACCCATGTGCTCCATGATCATCCATGTGCTCCATGATCACCCATGTGCTCCATGATCATCCATGTGCTCCCATGATCACCCATGTGCTCCCATGATCACCCATGTGCCCACATGATCACCCATGTGCTCCCATGATCACCCATGTGCTAACATGATCACCCACGTGCTCCCATAATCTCCCATGTGCTCCCATGATCACCCATGTGCTCCCATGATCTCCCATGTGCTCCCATGATCTCCCATGTGCTCCCATGATCACCCATGTGCTCCCATGATCTCCCATGTGCTCCCATGATCTCCCATGTGCTCCCATGATCACCCATGTGCTCCCATGATCTCCCATGTGCTCCCATGATCTCCCATGTGCTCCCATGATCACCCATGTGCTCCCATGATCTCCCATGTGCTCCCATGATCTCCCATGTGCTCCCATGATCACCCATGCGCTCCCATGATCTTCCATGTGCTCCCATGATCACCCATGTGCTCCCATGATCTCCCATGTGCTCCCATGATCACCCACGTGCTCCCATAATCTCCCATGTGCTCCCATGATCACCCATGTGCTCCCATGATCGCCCACGTGCTCCCATGATCACCCATGTGCTCCCATGATCTCCCATGTGCTCCCATGATCACCCATGTGCTCCCATGATCTCCCATGTGCTCCCATGATCATACATGTGCTCTCATGATCTCCCATGTGCTCCCATGATCATACATGTGCTCCCATGATCTCCCATGTGCTCCCATGATCACCCATGTGCTCCCATGATCTCCCATGTGCTCCCATGATCACCCATGTGCTCCCATGATCTCCCATGTGCTCTCATGATCTCCCATGTGCTCCCATGATCATACATGTGCTCCCATGATCTCCCATGTGCTCCCATGATCACCCATGTGCTCCCATGATCTCCCATGTGCTCTCATGATCACCCATGTGCTCCCATGATCTCCCATGTGCTCCCATGATCACCCATGTGCTCCCATGATCTCCCATGTTCTCCCATGATCTCCCATGTGCTCCCATGATCACCCATGTGCTCCCATGATCACCCATGTGCTCCCATGATCACCCATGTGCTCCCATGATCTCCCATGTGCTCCCATGATCACCCATGTGCTCCCATGATCTCCCATGTGCTCCCATGATCACCCATGTGCTCCCATGATCTCCCATGTGCTCCCATGATCACCCATGTGCTCCAATGATCACCCATGTGCTCCCATGATCACCCATGGGCTCCCATGATCTCCCATGTGCTCCCATGATCACCCATGTGCTCCCATGATCTCCCATGTGCTCCCATGATCACCCATGTGCTCCCATGATCTCCCATGTGCTCCCATGATCACCCATGTGCTCCCATGATCACCCATGTGCTCCCATGATCACCCATGATCTCCCATGTGCTCCCATGATCACCCATGTGCTCCCATGATCACCCATGTGCTCCCATGATCACCCATGTGCTCCCATGATCACCCATGTGCTCCCATGATCACCCATGTGCTCCCATGATCTCCCATGTGCTCCCATGATCTCCCATGTGCTCCCATGATCACCCATGTGCTCCCATGATCACCCATGTGCTCCCATGATCACCCAGGTGCTCCCATGATCTCCCATGTGCTCCCATGATCACCCATGTGCTCCCATGATCACCCATGTGCTCCCATGATCACCCATGTGTTCCCATGATCACCCATGTGCTCCCATGATCACCCATGTGCTCCCATGATCACCCATGTGCTCCCATGATCTCCCATGTGCTCCCATGATCTCCCATGTGCTCCCATGATCTCCCATGTGCTCCCATGATCACCCATGTGCTCCCATGATCACCCATGTGCTCCCATGATCTCCCATGTGCTCCCATGATCACCCATGTGCTCCCATGATCTCCCATGTGCTCCCATGATCACCCATGTGCTCCCATGATCACCCATGTGCTCCCATGATCTCCCATGTGCTCCCATGATCACCCATGTGCTCCCATGATCACCCATGTGCTCCCATGATCACCCATGATCTCCCATGTGCTCCCATGATCACCCATGTGCTCCCATGATCACCCATGTGCTCCCATGATCACCCATGTGCTCCCATGATCACCCATGTGCTCCCATGATCACCCATGTGCTCCCATGATCACCCATGTGCTCCCATGATCTCCCATGTGCTCCCATGATCTCCCATGTGCTCCCATGATCACCCATGTGCTCCCATGATCACCCATGTGCTCCCATGATCACCCATGTGCTCCCATGATCTCCCATGTGCTCCCATGATCACCCATGTGCTCCCATGATCACCCATGTGCTCCCATGATCACCCATGTGTTCCCATGATCACCCATGTGCTCCCATGATCACCCATGTGCTCCCATGATCACCCATGTGCTCCCATGATCTCCCATGTGCTCCCATGATCTCCCATGTGCTCCCATGATCTCCCATGTGCTCCCATGATCACCCATGTGCTCCCATGATCACCCATGTGCTCCCATGATCTCCCATGTGCTCCCATGATCACCCATGTGCTCCCATGATCTCCCATGTGCTCCCATGATCACCCATGTGCTCCCATGATCACCCATGGGCTCCCATGATCTCCCATGTGCTCTCATGATAACCCATGTGCTCCCATGATCTCCCATGTGCTCCCATGATCACCCATGTGCTCCCATGATCTCCCATGTGCTCCCATGATCTCCCATGTGCTCCCATGATCTCCCATGTGCTCCCATGATCACCCATGTGCTCCCATGATCACCCATGTGCTCCCATGATCTCCCATGTGCTCCCATGATCTCCCATGTGCTCCCATGATCACCCATGTGCTCCCATGATCACCCATGTGCTCCCATGATCACCCATGTGCTCCCATGATCTCCCATGTGCTCCCATGATCTCCCATGTGCTCCCATGATCTCCCATGTGCTCCCATGATCACCTCCCTTAACAGATTCTTTGAAATTTAATGAAATCGTATTCGAGTGAGGGGGAGAGAAGGGGTGGATGGAGAAGTGAGGGAAGGGAGGAGGAGGGGAGGGGAAGGGAGGGGAGGGGAAGGGAAGAGAGGGGAAGGGAGGGGAGGGAAAGAGGCTCCAAGGCTTTAATTAATTGGTCTAGGCGAGCACTGTGTGTGTCTGTGCGTGTGTGTGTGTGTGTGTGTGTGTGCGTGCGGGCATGTGCGTGTGTGTGTGTGTGTGTGTGTGTGTGTGTGTGTGTGTGTGTGTGTGTGTGTGTGTGTGTGTGTGTGTACTCACCTAGTTGTACTCACCTAGTTGAGGTTGCGGGGGTCGAGTGCGAGCTCCTGGCCCCGCCTCTTCACTGATCGCTACTAGGTCACTCTCCCTGAGCCGTGAGCTTTATCATACCTCTGCTTAAAGCTATGTATGGATCCTGCCTCCACTACATCGCTTCCCAAACTATTCCACTTACTGACTACTCTGTGGCTGAAGAAATACTTCCTAACATCCCTGTGATTAATCTGTGTCTTCAACTTCCAACTGTGTCCCCTTGTTACTGTGTCCAATCTCTGGAACATCCTGTCTTTGTCCACCTTGTCAATTCCTCTCAGTATTTTGTAAGTCGTTATCATGTTTCCCCTATCTCCCCTGTCCTCCAGCGTCGTCAGGTTGATTTCCCTTAACCTCTCCTCGTAGGACATACCTCTTAGCTCTGGGACTAGTCTTGTTGCAAACCTTTGCACTTTCTCTAGTTTCTTTACGTGCTTGGCTAGGTGTGGGTTCCAAACTGGTGCCGCATACTCCAATATGAGCCTAACGTACACGGTGTACAGGGTCCTGAATGATTCTTTATTAAGATGTCGGAATGCTGTTCTGAGGTTTGCTAGGCACCCATATGCTGCAGCAGTTATTTGGTTGATGTGCGCTTCAGGAGATGTGCCTGGTGTTATACTCACCCCAAGATCTTTTTCCTTGAGTGAGGTTTGTAGTCTCTGGCCCCCTAGACTGTACTCCGTCTGCGGTCTTCTTTGCCCTTCCCCAATCTTCATGACTTTGCACTTGGTGGGATTGAACTCCAGGAGCCAATTGCTGGACCAGGTCTGCAGCTTGTCCAGATCCCTTTGTAGTTCTGCCTGGTCTTCGATCGAGTGAATTCTTCTCATAAACTTCACGTCATCTGCAAACAGGGACACCTCAGAGTCTATTCCTTCCGTCATGTCGTTCACAAATACCAGAAACAGTACTGGTCCTAGGACTGACCCCTGCGGGACCCCGCTGGTCACAGGTGCCCACTCTGACACCTCGCCACGTACCATGATTCGCTGCTGTCTTCCTGACAAGTATTCCCTGATCCATTGTAGTGCCTTCCCTGTTATCCCTGCTTGGTCCTCCAGTTTTTGCACCAATCTCTTGTGTGGAACTGTGTCAAACGCCTTCTTGCAGTCCAAGAAAATGCAATCCACCCACCCCTCTCTCTCTTGTCTTACTGCTGTCACCATGTCATAGAACTCCAGTAGGTTTGTGACACAGGATTTCCCGTTTTCTGCAAACAGGGACACCTCAGAGTCTATTCCTTCCGTCATGTCGTTCACAAATACCAAAAACAGCACTGGTCCTAGGACTGACCCCTGTGGGACCCCGCTGGTCACAGGTGCCCACTCTGACACCTCGCCATGTACCATGACTCGCTGCTGTCTTCCTGACAAGTATTCCCTGATCCATTGTAGTGCCTTCCCTGTTATCCCTGCTTGGTCCTCCAGTTTTTGCACCAATCTCTTGTGTGGAACTGTGTCAAACGCCTTCTTGCAGTCCAAGAAAATGCAATCCACCCACCCCTCTCTCTCTTGTCTTACTGCTGTCACCATGTCATTGAACTCCAGTAGGTTTGTGACACAGGATTTCCCGTCCCTGAAACCATGTTGGCTGCTGTTGATGAGATCATTCCTTTCTAGGTGTTCCACCACTCTTCTCCTGATAATCTTCTCCATGATTTTGCATACTATACATGTCAGTGACACTGGTCTGTAGTTTAATGCTTCATGTCTGTCTCCTTTTTTAAAGATTGGGACTACATTTGCTGTCTTCCATGCCTCAGGCAATCTCCCTGTTTCGATAGATGTATTGAATATTGTTGTTAGGGGTACACATAGTGCCTCTGCTCCCTCTCTCAATACCCATGGGGAGATGTTATCTGGCCCCATTGCCTTTGAGGTATCTAGCTCACTCAGAAGCCTCTTCACTTCTTCCTCGGTTGTGTGCACTGTGTCCAGCACATGGTGGTGTGCCCCACCTCTCCGTCTTTCTGGAGCCCCTTCTGTCTCCTCTGTGAACACTTCTTTGAATCTCATGTTGAGTTCCTCACATACTTCACGGTCATTTCTTGTTGTCTCTCCTCCTTCCTTCCTTAGCCTGATTACCTGGTCCTTGACTGTTGTTTTCCTCCTGATGTGGCTGTACAACAGTTTCGGGTCAGATTTGGCTTTTGCTGCTATGTCGTTTTCATATTGTCTTTGGGCCTCCCTTCTTATCTGTGCATATTCGTTTCTGGCTCTACGACTGCTCTCCTTATTCTCCTGGGTCCTTTGCCTTCTATATTTCTTCCATTCCCTAGCACACTTGGTTTTTGCCTCCCTGCACCTTTGGGTAAACCATGGGCTCATCCTGGCTTTTTCATTATTCCTGTTACCCTTGGGTACAAACCTCTCCTCAGCCTCCTTACATTTTGTTGCTACATATTCCATCATCTCATTAACTGGCTTCCCTGCCAGTTCTCTGTCCCACTGAACCCCGTTCAGGAAGTTCCTCATTCCTGTGTAGTCCCCTTTCTTGTAGTTTGGCTTCATTCGTCCTGGCCTTCCTGCTTCTCCCTCCACTTGTAGCTCTACTGTGTATTCGAAGCTTAAAACCACATGGTCACTGGCCCCAAGGGGTCTTTCATATGTGATGTCCTCAATATCTGCACTACTCAAGGTGAATACTAAGTCCAGCCTTACTGGTTCATCCTCTCCTCTCTCTCTTGTAGTGTCCCTTACGTGTTGGCACATGAAGTTTTCCAGTACCACCTCCATCATCTTAGCCCTCCATGTATCTTGGCCCCCATGTGGGTCCAAGTTCTCCCAATCGATCTCCTTGTGGTTAAAGTCACCCATGATCAGGAGCTCTGCCCTGCATGCATGAGCTCTTCTGGCCACTCTAGCCAGTGTGTCAATCATCGCTCTATTGCTCTCGCCGTACTCTTGCCTTGGCCTCCTGCTGTTCTGTGGTGGGTTATACATCACTGCTATTACCACTTTGGGACCTCCAGAGTGAAGCGTTCCCGCTATGTAATCACTTTCTTCTCCGCTGTCTCCTCTCTCCAGCTCATCAAAATTCCAGCGATTTTTGATCAGCATTGCCACTCCTCCACCCCCCCTGTTCCCTCTGTCTTTCCTCAGGATTTGGTATCCCGTTGGAAAGATGGCATCTGTTATCATACCTGTAAGCTTGGTTTCTGTGAGAGCTATGATGTCCGGTGATGCTTCTTTGACTCTTTCATGCCACTCCTCCCACTTATTTGTTATTCCATCAGCGTTTGTGTACCATACCTTCAGTTTCCTTTCCAACACTGTGGTTTGGGGGGCCTGTGAGGGTGGGAGACCTGGTGGCATACTGTGGGATTCTATAGCTCGGTGTTGGATGGAGGCTGTGGGTATGGATTGTAGTGTGTGTTGGGATGGTGTGATAGGTTGTATGGTTCTGAGAATAGTTGTGTGTGTGCTTGCCCTTGCTGTTCTGTTCTGCTCTGACTGACCTCTGCTGGTTCCATCCTTGTCTCTTTTCCTAGCTCCTTTCACTTTTTTGTCCTCTCCCTCAGCTGCTGTCGTTCTGATTTTGTTCTGTCTCTGTCTAGGAACACCCTCTTGTACTCTTCCGAGTATTTCAATCGTGGTTTCTCTTGGAGGATCCTGTTCCGCACTGTTTCCGTCCTGAGAATCAGCTTGATTGGTCGGTTTCTCCCCTTCGAGTACCCCCCTATTCTCTGAAAATTTACAATCTCGTCCATCTCTTCACCTATTTCTGTGATGATTTTGTCAATCTCCTTTCTTTCTTCCTGCTGCCTTTCAGTGTGTGTCCTTTCCTCTCTCTCCTGAAGCCCATGGATAAACACTGATTTTGCCCTTTCCTCCTCCCATTGCCTCACCCTCTGTGACTCTGGATCCTGCCTGTATGTGGTCAGTTTCTCCCTTGTTTTTTCCAGTGGCTCTTGATAGCATGGTTGTGCCTCAGCATTCGACCTATCGCCCTCTCCATCTGCAACCAGCTGTTCTTCCCTTTCACTCCTTGGTCCTCCTTGGCAGGCTGATATGACCTTAGCATAATTCATAATTCCTTCCTTCCTGTTCGGCCTCGCAGCTTCATATGCTGTGTCTTCTCTGGTCACTGCCCCTGTAACTCGCTTCAGCCTATTTATCTCATCTTCTAGGACCCTTATCTTGGCTACTGTAGTTTCGACTTGTGCCTCCCAATTCTTTGTCTCCTTCTCCAACCTCTTTTCCAATTTCACAGAGAGCTCTTTCTCCATTTTTTCAGAAAGCTCTCCTAATTTTCTCTCCCACTCTTGTTCCATCTTTTTCCACAGCTCCTCCATCCACTCCTCCCTACCAGAACCATTCTCATCTGATCCTTGGTTCCTGCGAGTCCCCACCATTTTTTTTTTTTTTTGTGAGAGAAGAGAGAAGGGAAAGGTAGAAGGAGAGAGAGAGGGGAAGAGTGAGAAGGGAAAGGGGGAGAGAGAGTGTGAGAGGGGGAAAGAGAGAGGAGGGAAGGGAAGGAGAGGGGGAGAGTGAGAAGGGAAAAATGGAGAAGAGATGGAGAGAGAGAGAGAGAGAGAGAGAGAGAGAGAGAGAGAGAGAGAGAGAGAGAGAGAGAGAGAGAGAGAGAGAGAGAGAAGGGAAGGTAGAGAGAGGGGGATAGTGAGAAGGAAAAAGGGGAAGAGAGAGTGAGAGTGAGAGAGAGAGAGGGGGAGAGAGAGTGAAGATAAGGGTAGGAGAGGGGGAGAGTTAGAAGGGAAAATGGGGAAGAGAGAGAGCAAGAGAGGGAGAGAGGGAGAGAGGGAGAGAGAGGGAGAGAGGGAGAGAGGGGGAGCGAGTGAGAGAGAGAGGGGGAGGGAGAGTGAAGGGAAGGGTAGGAGAGGGGGAGAGTTAGAAGGGAAAATGGGGAAGAGAGAGAGCAAGAGTGAGAGAGAGAGAGAGAGAGAGAGAGAGAGAGAGAGAGAGAGAGAGAGAGAGAGAGAGAGAGAGAGAGAGAGAGAGAGAGAGAGAGAGAGAGAGAGAGAGAGAGAGAGAGAGAGGGAGAGAGGGAGAGAGAGAGAGAGAGAGGGAGAGAGGGAGGGAGAGAGGGAAGGAGAGAGAGAGAGAGAAGGAGAGAAGGCAAAGAGAGGGGGAGACAGAGGGGGGAGAGAGGGGGAGAAGGGGGAAAGAGGGGGGATGGAAGAGCGAGAGGGGAGAGGCTAGGGGGAGAGGGAGGGGAGGAGGGGAGAGATGGGGAAAGGGAGAGGGGAGAGATAATGGGAGGGGAGAGATGTTAGAGGGGGAGAGATGTTAGAGGGGGGGAGGTGTTAAAGGGGGGGGAGATGTTAGAGGTAAGAGATGTTAGAGGGGAGAGATGGGAGAGGGAAGAGAGAGAGAGAGATAGGTAGAGAGTGATAGGTAGAGAGAGAGATATAGGTAAAGAGTGAGAAAGGTAGAGATAGGTCTCTAGCTAGGATAGGAAGAGAGGGAGAGAGAAGGAGCGAGGTTCAGATGGTCAGTTCACAGGACGGTGTGAAATCCTGTGTGTGTGTTTGCATGTGTACTACAGCTTACAAGTGCTTGTTCCTGTGTGTGTGTGTGTGTGTGTGTGTGTGTGTGTGTGTGTGTGTGTGTGTGTGTGTGTGTGTGTGTGTGTGTGTGTGTGTGTGTGTGTGTGTGTGTGTATGTGTATGTGTGTGTGTGTGTGTGTGTGTGTGTGTATGTATTTGTGTGTGTGTGTGTGTGTGTGTGTGTGTGTGTGTGTGTGTGTGTGTGTGTGTGTGTGTGTGTGTGTGTGTGTATGTGTGTGTGTGTGTGTGTGTGTGTGTGTGTGTGTGTGCCCCCACTTCTAAGTATTCATACTGCTAATAAATACCAGTAGATACCAGTAATTCTAAGCTTACCAATACTTGTAACACTTATCGATTCTACTTCTAAAATTCAGAAAGTAGCTAGGTTGTAAAATTTAGCTTGTCTCAGCTTAAGTGTCTGACGTTATCCCTCACTACCACTTTACTCCTTGCACTCTCGTCTATGCTATTTCTACTCTAATTCTGGTAATGGCTTGCAGGAGTGAGTGACCAGTATCTAACAGTGATGCAGGACCAGACTCAACCTTGCAAAATGCAACCTCAACAGGTGAGCAATACTTGCGCTGGCAGCAGTGTGATGACAAGTTGCCAGAAGCTGATGACGTAGTCGTCGTACATAGGCCTTCTATCACTATTTTGTAACTCCTTCACCCGTGATGTTTATAACCATATATGCTCATGCATCCCGCGTTCCTCAAGTGATTTCACTTTTCACTTATTACATAATACACTTCACATTCGGTGTTACACTTCATATGTATAATGGCATACAAACTGTTGTGACGTCACTGCTTTAGCAGGCCTACTGCCACCTTCCCTTGTTGTATATTTTATTTTTTTCTTTCTCCTTTTGCTTATTAACTTTTTCACTCTCACATTACAGTGCCCCACATTTCACTTGTTAACCAAATGCTGGTAATTCTTGATCACCCGTTTCCACACTCACTTTGATCTTTTTATGTTTGTATCTGTGTGGCAACAGTGCCTAGTAGATCCACAACAGTTTGGCACTTTAAAAGAAAATACTGAATTTAGGTTTCCCCTCGAATTTTTTCAACTAATAACTTTAGTTATCACTCGCAGGTTTGTTCACTGACTTTGTCACTACCACTGATTACTGCTAACGGTTGTTGCACGCCTCAAAAACACGAAGGTTCTCGGAGCCCTGTGCACCCACGTCTGCACCCACCATGTGTGTGTGTGTGTGTGTGTGTGTGTGCGGGCGGGCATGTGTGTGTGTGTGTGTGTGTACTCACCTAATTGTACTCACCTAATTGTGGTTGCAGGGGTCGAGACTCAGCTCCTGGCCCCGCCTCTTCACTGATCGCTACTGGATCCTCTCTCTCTCTGCTTCCTGAGCTTTGTCATACCTCTTCTTAAAACTATGTATGGTTCCTGCCTCCACTACTTCACTTGCTAGGCTATTCCACTTGCTGACAACTCTATGACTGAAGAAATACTTCCTAACGTCCCTGTGACTCGTCTGAGTCTTCAGCTTCCAGTTGTGACCCCTTGTCCCTGTGTCCCCTCTCTGGAACATCCTATCTCTGTCCACCTTGTCTATTCCCCGCAGTATCTTGGATGTCGTTATCATGTCTCCCCTGACCCTTCTGTCCTCCAGTGTCGTCAGTCCGATTTCCCTTAACCTTTCCTCGTACGACATTCCCTTGAGCTCTGGGACTAGCCTTGTTGCAAACCTTTGTACTTTCTCTAACTTCTTGACGTGCTTGACCAGGTGTGGGTTCCAGACTGGTGCTGCATACTCCAGTATGGGCCTAACATACACAGTGTACAGTGTCTTGAACGATTCCTTATTGAGGTATCGGAACGCTATTCTCAGGTTTGCCAGGCGCCCATATGCTGCAGCGGTTATTTGGTTGATGTGTGCCTCCGGTGATGTACTCGGTGTTATGGTCACCCCAAGGTCTTTCTCCCTGAGTGAGGTCTGTAGTCTTTGTCCACCTAGCCTATATTCTGTCTGCGGTCTTCTTTGCCCCTCCCCAATCTTCATGACTTTGCATTTGGCTGGATTGAATTCGAGGAGCCAGTTACTGGACCACATGTCCAGCCTCTCCAGGTCTCTTTGCAGTCCTGCCTCATCCTCGTCCGATTTAATTCTTCTCATCAACTTCACGTCATCTGCGAACAGGGACACTTCAGAGTCTATTCCTTCCATCATGTCGTTCACATATATCAAAAATAGCACTGGTCCTAGAACTGACCCCTGTGGGACCCCGCTCGTAACAGGCGCCCACTGTGATACCTCTTCACGTACCATGACTCGTTGCTGCCTCCCTGTCAGGTATTCCCTTATCCATTGCAGTGCCCTTCCTTTTACGTGTGCCTGATCCTCCAGCTTCTGCACTAATCTCTTGTGGGGAACTGTGTCAAAGGCCTTCCTGCAGTCTAGGAAAACGCAATCTACCCAACCCTCTCTCTCGTGTCTTACTTCTGTTACCTTGTCATAAAACTCCAGGAGGTTTGTGATACAAGATTTGCCTTCCATGAACCCATGCTGGTTTTCATTTATAATCTTGTTCCTTTCCAGGTGTTCGACCACTCTCCTCCTGATAATCTTCTCCATGACTTTGCACACAATACATGTCAGAGACACAGGTCTGTAGTTTAGTGCCTCGTTTCTGTTTCCTTTCTTAAATATGGGGACTACATTAGCTGTCTTCCATTTCTCAGGTAGTTGCCCAGTTTCAAGGGATGTGTTGAAGATTGTGGTTAGAGGCACACACAGCATCTCTGCTCCTTCTCTAAGGACCCATGGGGAGATGTTGTCCGGTCCCATCGCCTTTGAGGTGTCAAGGTCACTTAAGAGCTTCTTCACCTCCTCCTCAGTTGTTCGTATGTCATCCAACACTTGTTGGTATATTCCCTCTTGATGTTCCCTTCTGTGCTGTCTTCCCACAGCCCTTCCTGTCTCTACTGTAAAAACTTCCTTAAATCTCCTGTTCAGCTCCTCACATACCTCCTGATCATTTCTTATGAGTTCTCCACCTTCTGTCCTTAATCTGATCACCTGGTCTTTGACTGTTGTCTTCCTCCTGATGTGGCTATACAACAGTTTCGGGTCAGTCTTGATTCTCGATGCTATGTCATTTTCATACTGTCGCTGTGTGTGTGTGTGTGTGTATGTGTGTGTGTGTGTGTGAGTGTGTGTGTGTGTGCATGCAGGCATGTGTGTGTGTGTGTATGAGTGTGTGTGTGTGTGTGTGTGTGTGTGTGTCATGTGGGGGTTCGATAACGTGGATTGGGTGATTACACTCACGTTGGATGTTCTAGTATATTGGATGGAATATAGGGAAGCACCAAGCTTTGACTTGCTGCCTGTCTAATGCCTCTACTTGAACTGGCTTGCTGAGTGCCTCGGAGGGTAGCAGCATTGAAAACATGCTAGGTCAGCTGAATAGTGAATAACAAGTGATTCACACAAACGGTTGGTAGTGAGTCATACTACTGGTAACTTGTTATTGGCAACTGGTTACTAGGAACTGGTACTACTGAGAGCTCGGCGACGCTAACGTATGTCGTCCCGACATAAAGCTAATACAAACTAGAGATGGCAGGCGTACGGCTTGGGCTGATTCTATACAATGTCAAAGTACACAACAATTGAACATTATAACATACATAAGTAGAATATTAGAATGGAGCTAATGTAATGCATTACAAGGTATAATATAGCACAACTCATAGAATGAGACTCACCATTGGGATTACACAACAGAAGTGATAAAAAAATTTTGATCGATCGATCGGTATTCATGTGATCTACAGATTCTGAGGAAGGATATGTACAAAGAAAGAAGTGTTTAACAGAAAAGGCAGACTTGGTGCACTCAAATCTAGACTATTAAATCTCAGAATTCGGAGAGAACATGAACACACACAAAAAATTCTTGATTATTAATAAGCTGATACTGTAATTATTCATCTATACAGGTTATTTACATTTAACCCCAACTCTGCTAGGGTGAGACTGACATGTGCAGAATGGCGTCATTTCTGGGAGGATCAAACTCTGTTGCACTGGCTAACTCATGCCATATTTGAGGCAAATTTGAATTGGTAGTTACAAATGATACTTGAGGATTTCTCAATACCTGTCGTGTACGTAGGGAATAACAACATTCAGGTTAATCATCTGACCGAGTCTCAGAGGTAGAGAGTAGAGGATCAGGAGGATTGTCAGAGTCTGTTACATTAGTCTGGGTTGGAACATCATTGTCATCACATACTAACTTCATATGATCTAAATGCGTTTGTTTATACTGACCAGTACTAATTTCTCTAACCTTATACTTATTACCAGTGATATGTTCAACTACTCGATAAGGACCAACAAACTTTTGATCAAGCTTAGGCATTGCAGACCTTTTGTTAAAGTTAGTCAGCATAACTCTCGAACCACTTTGAGTTCAAAGAGTCTTCCCTGTTGCCTCTTTTTAAACATATTCACAATATGTGCCATAGCCCACGTGTTTGGTAAATTTACTTTTTTTTTGTAGTGAAACCTTTAAAAAAAAATCCGAAGTCGATTGTACCATTCTTCTGTACATTTCTTTAAGAGCCGAGGTGTTACTCCATCTGGTTCTGTTGTTTTGTTGTTGCTATCCAGTAAGTATTTCTTCTTTTTGTTGAATGAGGCTGTGTCAGTAGTCTTTAATGACTGTTGGATGACCTCTGTGTTTATGCTTCTTCTCCACAGAATATTTAAAGCACGAGACTGTGGTTTTGATGGATATGGAGTTCCACGAGTCAGGGTTTGGATCAGAGTGCATGGGCATGATGCTGGTGTCTTCTTCGATGTCAAATGCAGGTTAAGTTTATATCACGAACAGTGGTAGTGTCTATTGCATCGCGAGTCTTATTCATGAAAAAAAACGTCATTTGGGTCATTAGTCTTTAGTCAGATTAATGGCTCACTAAACCCACTCATAGTGTGACTTGAGTATTTGACTCATTATGTTGTTATCACCAGAGTATCTTCCATCTTACTTAAGTAACGTCAGATACTGGAAGCAGTTATCGCCCTGGATTTTGTGAGTGAGAGAAAAATATTTTGGGTTTCTTCTAATTTCTTTTATGGTTGTTTGTTGCCAGTGTCTCTCCCAGACTCTAAACTGAGGGAAGGAAAACTCACGGGGATTTAACAAGGAAAACGGAAATTAATGAAACGTGATGACGAAGTGAGTCAAGAGATGTTTAGAAAAATTATATACCTACATACGCGCGCGCGCGCGAACATAAACACACATATGAACACACACACAAATACACACACACAAACACATACACACACGCACACACACATACACACACGCACACACACACACACACTCACACACACATATACACACGCACACACACATACAAACACACACACACACACACAAACACACACACACACACACACACACACACACACACACACACACACACACACACACACACACACACACACACACACACACACACACATAAACAGGCATGCACACACACACACACACACATTTTCTTGGACTGCAAGAAGGCGTTTGACACAGTTCCACACAAGAGATTGGTGCAAAAACTGGAGGACCAAGCAGGGATAACAGGGAAGGCACTACAATGGATCAGGGAATACTTGTCAGGAAGACAGCAGCGAGTCATGGTACTTGGCGAGGTGTCAGAGTGGGCACCTGTGACCAGTGGGGTCCCACAGGGGTCAGTCCTAGGACCAGTGCTGTTTCTGGTATTTGTGAACGACATGACGGAAGGAATTGACTCCGAAGTGTCCCTTTTTGCAGATGACGTGAAGTTGATGAGAAGAGTTCATTCGATCGAAGACCAGGCAGAACTACAAAGAGATCTGGACAGGCTGCAGACCTGGTCCAGCAATTGGCTCCTGGAGTTCAACCCCACCAAGTGCAAATTCATGAAGATTGGGGAAGGGCAAAGAAGACCGCAGACGGAGTACAGTCTAGGGGGCCAGAGACTACAAACCTCACTCAAGGAAAAAGACCTTGGGGTGAGTATAACACCAGGCACATCTCCTGAAGCGCACAACAACCAAATAACTGCTGCAGCATATGGGCGCCTAGCAAACCTCAGAACAGCATTCCGACATCTTAATAAGGAATCGTTCAAGACCCTGTACACCGTGTACGTTAGGCCTATATTGGAGTATGCGGCACCAGTTTGGAACCCACACCTAGCCAAGCACGTAAAGAAACTAGAGAAAGTGCAAAGGTTTGCAACAAGACTAGTCCCAGAGCTAAGAACTATGTCCTACGAGGAGAGATTAAGGGAAATCGACCTGACCACACTGGAGGACAGGAGAGATAGGGGGACATGATAACGACATACAAAATACTGAGAGGAGTTGACAAGGTGGACAAAGACAGGATGTTCCAGAGATGGGACACAGCAACAAGGGGACACAGATGAAAGTTGAAGATACAGATGAATCACAGGGATGTTAGGAAGTATTTCTTCAGCCACAGAGTAGTCAGGAAGTGGAATAGTTTGGGAAACGATGTAGTGGAGGCAGGATCCATACATAGCTTTAAGCAGAGGTATGATAAAGCTCACGGTTCAGGGAGAGTGACCTAGTAGCGATCAGTGTAGAGGCGAGCCCAGGAGCTAAGACTCGACCCCTGCAACCTCAACTAGGTGAGTAGAACTAGGTGAGTACACACACACACACACACACACACACACACAAACAGATGAAGCACAGGTAAGAGCAGAACAAACCCACAGTTAACCCAGAGCTTCTGGGTTCAAGACAATAAATGAGCATGGAAGACACATAGGAAGCAAAGATCAACAGAAAATAAGGAAGCAAGGAGCAGAGCCAGAAGTGAATACTCGTGGGATGGAAGAGAGGCTGAATGGAACTTTAAGAATGACAGAGCATCAGAAGCCAAATCAGAAGCCATCAGAAGCCACAGTTGTTGTACAGCCACATCAGAAGGAAGACAACTGTGAAGGAACAGGTAATAAGGCTGATGAAGGAAGGAGGGGAGCTCACTAGTAATGACCAGGAACTCTATGAGAAGCTGAGCAAAAGATTTAGGGAGGTATTTTCAGTGTAATCAGGAACATTGCCAGAGTGTCAAAGAGAGTGCACCAACAGGTTTGGCCATAATCCAGACAACAGGAAGAGAGACAAAGTAAAAAATTGAGTGAACTAGGTACCTTGCAGGTGATGGGACGAGACATCTTCCTTGGGTTCGGAGATAGGGAGCAGAGGAACTGTGTAAAACTCTAGCAACGATCTTCAGCAAATCGGTTGAAAAAGAGGCCTGGAAAACAGTGAATGGAGTATAAATAGTTTAAAATGGAGGCAGACATGTGGTATTGAATTACAAGCCAGTGTCACTAAAATAATAATTATGCCAAGTTATGGAGAAGATTATCAGGAGAAGAGTAGTGGAGCAACTGAAGAGCAGTGGAGTGTCTGGATAGTGGAGTGCATGGAGAGTAGTGAAGCACCTGGAGAGTAGTGGAGCACCTGGAGAGTAGTGGAGTGTCTGGATAGTGGAGTGCATGGAGAGTAGTGAAGCACCTGGAGAGTAGTGGAGCACCTGGAGAGTAGTGGAGCACCTGGAGAGTAGTGGAGTGTCTGGATAGTGGAGTGCCTGGAGAGTAGTGGAGCACCTGGAGAGTAGTGGAGCACCTGGAGAGTAGTGGAGCACCTGGAGAGTAGTGGAGTGTCTGGATAGTGGAGTGCCTGGAGAGTAGTGAAGCACCTGGAGAGTAGTGAAGCACCTGGAGAGTAGTGGAGCACCTGGAGAGTAGTGAAGCACCTGGAGAGTAGTGGAGTGTCTGGATAGTGGAGTGCCTGGAGAGTAGTGAAGCACCTGGAGAGTAGTGGAGCACCTGGAGAGTAGTGGAGCACCTGGAGAGTAGTGAAGCACCTGGAGAGTAGTGGAGTGTCTGGATAGTGGAGTGCCTGGAGAGTAGTGAAGCACCCGGAGAGTAGTGGAGCACCTGGAGAGTAGTGGAGCACCTGGAGAGTAGTGAAGCACCTGGAGAGTAGTGGAGTGTCTGGATAGTGGAGTGCCTGGAGAGTAGTGAAGCACCTGGAGAGTAGTGGAGCACCTGGAGAGTAGTGAAGCACCTGGAGAGTAGTGGAGTGTCTGGATAGTGGAGTGCCTGGAGAGTAGTGAAGCACCTGGAGAGTAGTGGAGCACCTGGAGAGTAGTGGAGCACCTGGAGAGTAGTGAAGCACCTGGAGAGTAGTGGAGTGTCTGGATAGTAGAGTGCCTGGAGAGTAGTGAAGCACCTGGAGAGTAGTGAAGCACCTGGAGAGTAGTGGAGCACCTGGAGAGTAGTGAAGCACCTGGAGAGTAGTGGAGTGTCTGGATAGTGGAGTGCCTGGAGAGTAGTGAAGCACCTGGAGAGTAGTGGAGCACCTGGAGAGTAGTGAAGCACCTGGAGAGTAGTGGAGTGTCTGGATAGTGGAGTGCCTGGAGAGTAGTGAAGCACCTGGAGAGTAGTGGAGCACCTGGAGAGTAGTGGAGCACCTGGAGAGTAGTGAAGCACCTGGAGAGTAGTGGAGTGTCTGGATAGTGGAGTGCCTGGAGAGTAGTGAAGCACCTGGAGAGTAGTGAAGCACCTGGAGAGTAGTGGAGCACCTGGAGAGTAGTGAAGCACCTGGAGAGTAGTGGAGTGTCTGGATAGTGGAGTGCCTGGAGAGTAGTGAAGCACCTGGAGAGTAGTGGAGCACCTGGAGAGTAGTGGAGTGTCTGGATAGTGGAGTGCCTGGAGAGTAGTGGAGCACCTGGAGAGTAGTGGAGTGTCTGGATAGTGGAGTGCCTGGAGAGTAGTGGAGCACCTGGAGAGTAGTGGAGTGTCTGGATAGTGGAGTGCCTGGAGAGTAGTGGAGCACCTGGAGAGTAGTGGAGCACCTGGAGAGTAGTGGAGCACCTGGAGAGTAGTGGAGTGTCTGGATAGTGGAGTGCCTGGAGAGTAGTAGAGCACCTGGAGAGTAGTGAAGCACCTGGAGAGTAATGGAGTGCCTGGATAGTGGAGTGCCTGGAGAGTAGTGAAGCACCTGGAGAGTAGTAGAGTACCTGGAGAGTAGTGAAGCACCTGGAGAGTAGTGGAGTGTCTGGATAGTGGAGTGCCTGGAGAGTAGTGAAGCACCTGGAGAGTAGTGGAGCACCTGGAGAGTAGTGGAGCACCTGGAGAGTAGTGAAGCACCTGGAGAGTAGTGGAGTGTCTGGATAGTGGAGTGCCTGGAGAGTAGTGAAGCACCTGGAGAGTAGTGGAGCACCTGGAGAGTAGTGAAGCACCTGGAGAGTAGTGGAGTGTCTGGATAGTGGAGTGCCTGGAGAGTAGTGAAGCACCTGGAGAGTAGTGGAGCACCTGGAGAGTAGTGGAGCACCTGGAGAGTAGTGAAGCACCTGGAGAGTAGTGGAGTGTCTGGATAGTGGAGTGCCTGGAGAGTAGTGAAGCACCTGGAGAGTAGTGAAGCACCTGGAGAGTAGTGGAGCACCTGGAGAGTAGTGGAGCACCTGGAGAGTAGTGGAGTGTCTGGATAGTGGAGTACCTGGAGAGTAGTGGAGCACCTGGAGAGTAGTGGAGCACCTGGAGAGTAGTGGAGTGTCTGGATAGTGGAGTGCCTGGAGAGTAGTGGAGCACCTGGAGAGTAGTGGAGTGTCTGGATAGTGGAGTACCTGGAGAGTAGTGGAGCACCTGGAGAGTAGTAGAGCACCTGGAGAGTAGTGAAGCACCTGGAGAGTAGTGGAGTGTCTGGATAGTGGAGTGCCAGGAGAGTAGTAGAGCACCTGGAGAGTAGTGAAGCACCTGGAGAGTAGTGGAGTGCCTGGATAGTGGAGTGCCTGGAGAGTAGTGGATCACCTGGACAAGAGTGGAGCACCTGGACAGTAGTGGTGGACCTGGAGAGGAGTGGAGCACCTGGACAGGAGTGGAGCACCTGGAAAGGAGTGGAGCATCTGGACAGGAGTGGAGCACCTGGACAGGAGTGGAGCACCTGGACAGGAGTGGAGCACCTGGACAGGAGTGGAGCACCTGGACAGGGGTGGAGCCACTGGACAGAAGTGGAGCACCTTAACAGGAGTGGAGCACCTGGACAGGAGTGGAACACCTGGACAGGAGTAGAGCACCTGGACAGGAGTGGAGCACCTGGACTGAAGTGGAACACCTGGACAATATTGGAACACCTGGACAGGATTGGAGCACCTGGACAGGAGTGGAGCACCTGGACAGGAATGGAGCCCCTGGACAGGATTAAAGCACCTGGACAGGATTGGAGCACCTGGATAGGAGTGGAGCACCTGGAAAGGAGTGGAGCACCTGGACAGATGTGGAGCACCTGGACAGAAGTGGAGCACCTTAACAGGAGTGGAGCACCTGGACAGGAGTGGAGCACCTGGACAGAGTAGAGCACCTGGACAGGAGTGGAGCACCTTAACAGGAGTGGAGCACCTGGACAGGAGTGGAGCACCTGGACAGGAGTAGAGCACCTGGACAGGAGTGGAGCACCTGGACTGAAGTGGAACACCTGGACAGGATTGGAACACCTGGACAGGATTGGAGCACCTGGACAGGAGTGGAGCACCTGGACAGGAGTGGAGCACCTGGACAGGATTGGAGCACCTGGACAGGAGTGGAGCACCTGGACAGGATTGGAGCACCTGGACAGGATTGGAGCACCTGGACAGGAGTGGAGCACCTAAACAGGAGTGAGCACCTGGACAGGAGTGGAACACCTGAACAGGATTGGAGCACCAGGACTGGAGTGTAGCAGCTGGACAGGAGTCGAGCACCTGGACAGGAGTGGAGCACCTGGACAGGAGTGGAGCACCTGGACAGGAGTGGAGCACCTGGACAGGATTAAAGCACCTGGTTGGAGCACCTGGACAGGAGTGGAGCACCTTGACAGGATGGGAGCACCTGGACAGGAGTGGAACACCTGGACAGGAGTGGAGCACCTGGACAGGAGTGCAGCACGTTAACAGGAGTGAGCACCTGGAAAGGAGTGGAGCACCTGGACAGGAGTGGAGCACCTGGACAGGAGTGGAGCACCTGGACAGGAGTGGAGCACCTGGACAGGAGTGGAGCACCTGGACAGGAGTGAAGCACCTGGACAGGAGTGGAGCACCTTAACAAGAGTGGAGCTCCTGGTCAGGAGTGGAGCACTTGGACAGGAGTGGAGCACCTGGACAAGAGTGGAGCACCTGGACAGGAGTGGAACACCTGGACAGGATTGGAGCACCTGGATGGGAGTGGAGCACCTGGACAGGAGTGAAGCACCTGGTAATGAGTGGAGCACCTGGACAGGAGGGGAGCACCTTGACAAGAGTGGAGCACCTGGACAGGAGTGGAGCACCTGGACAAGAGTGGAGCACCTGGACAGGATTAAAGCACCTGGACAGGATTAAAGCACCTGGACAGGAGTGGAGCAATTGGATAGGAGTGGAGCACCTTGACAGGATGGGAGCACCTGGAAAGGAGTGGAGCACCTGGACAGGATTAGAGCACCTGGACAGGATTGGAGCACCTGGACAGGAGTGAAGCACCTTGACAGGAGTGGAGCACCTGGACAGGAGTGGAGCACCTGGACAGGAGTGAAGCACCTGGACAGGAGTAGAGCACCTGGACAAGAGTGGAGCACCTGGTCAGGAGTGAAGCACCTGGACAGGAGTGGAGCACCTGGACAGGAGTGAAGCACCTGGACAGGAGTAGAGCACCTGGACAAGAGTGGAGCACCTGGTCAGGAGTGAAGCACCTGGACAGGAGTGGAGCACCTGGTCAGGAATGGAGCACCTGGACAGGAGTGGAGCACCTGGACAGAAGTAGAGCACCTGGACAGTAGTGGAGGATCTGGAGAGAAGTGGAGCACCTGGGCAGGAGTGGAGCACATGGACAGAAGTGAAGCACCAGGACAGGAGTGGAACACCTGGACAGGAGTGGAGCACCTGGACAGGATTAGAGCACTTGGACAGGAGTGGAGCACCTGGACAAGAATGGAGCACCTGGTCAGGAGTGGAGCACCTGGACAGGAGTGGAGCACCTGGTCAGGAATGGAGCACCTGGACAGGAGTGGAACACCTGGACAGAAGTGGAGCACCTGGATAGTAGTGGAGGACCTGGAGAGAAGTGGACCACCTGGGCAGGAGTGGAGCACATGGACAGAAGTGGAGCACCAGGACAGGAGTGGAGCACCTGCACAGAAGTGAAGCACCTGGACAGGAGTCGAGCACCTGGACAGGAGTGGAGCACCTGGACAGGAGTGAGGCACCTGGACAGGAGGGGAGCACCTGGACAAGAGTGGAGCACCTGGTCAGGAGTGGATCACCTGGACAGGAGTGAAGCACCTGGACAGGAGTGGAGCACCTGGACAGGAGTGAAGCCCCTGGACAGGAGTGAAACACCTGGATAGGAATGGAGCACCTGGACAGGAGTGGAGCATCTGGACAGGAGTGGAGCACCTGGACAGGAATGGAACACCTGGACAGGATTGGAGCACCTGGACAGGAGTGGAGCACCTGGACAGGATTGGAGCACCTGGACAGGAGTGGAGCACCTGGACAGGAGTGGAGCACCTGGACAGGAGTGGAGCACCTGGACAGGAGTGGAGCACCTGGACAGGAGTGGAGCACCTGGACAGGAGTGGAGCACCTGGACAGGAGTGGAGCACCTGGACAGGAGTGGAGCACCTGGACAGGAGTGGAGCACCTGGACAGGAGTGGAGCACCTGGACAGGATTAAAGCACCTGGAGCACCTGGACAGGAGTGAGGCACCTGGACAGGAGTGGGAGCACCTGCAGGAGTGCTGGAGTGAGCAGGAGTGGAGCACCTGGACAGGCGTGAGGCACCTGGACAGGAGTGGATCTCCTGGACAGGAGTGGAGCACCTGGATAGGAGTGGAGCACCTGGACACGAGTGAAGCACCTGGACAGGAGTGGAGCACCTGGACAGGAGTGGAGCACCTGGACAGGGGTGGAGCACCTGGACAGGAGTGAAGCACCTGGACAGGAGTGTAGCACCTGGACAGGAGTGGAACACCTGGACAGGAGTGAAGCACCTGGACAGGAGTGGAGCATCTGGACAGGAGTGGAGCACCTGGACAGGATTGGAGCACCTGGAGGGGAGTGGAGCACCTGGACAGGACTGGCGCACCTGGACACACCTGGACAGGAGTTGGAGCACCTTGACAGGAGTGGAGCACCTGGACAGGATTGGAGCACCTGGACAGGAGTGGAGCACCTGGACAGGAGTGGAGCACCTGGACAGGAGTGGAGCACCTGGACAGGAGTGGGGCACCTGGACAGGAGTGGAGCACTTGGACAGGAGTGGAGTACCTGGACAGGAGTGGAGCACCTGGACAGGAGTGGAACACCTGAACAGGATTGGAGCACCTGGACAGGAGTGTAGCAGCTGGACAGGAGTGGAGCACCTGGACAGGAGTGGAGCACCTTGACAGGAGTGGAGCACCTGGACAGGAGTGGAGCACCTGCACAGGAGTGGAGCACCTGGACAGGAGTGGAGCACCTGGACAGGAGTGAAGCACCTGGACAGGATTGGAGCACCTGGACAGGAGTGGAGCACCTGGACAGGAGTGAAGCACCTGGACAGGAGTGAAGCACCTGGACAGGATTGGAGCACCTGGACAGGAGTGGAGCACCTGGACAGGAGTGAAGCACCTGGACAGGAGTGAAGCACCTGGACAGGATTGGAGCACCTGGACAGGAGTGAAGCACCTGGACAGGAGTGGAGCACCTGGACAGGAGTGGAGCACCTGGACAGGAGTGAAGCACCTGGACAGGAGTGGAGCACCTGGACAGGAGTGAAGCACCTGGACAGGATTGGAGCACCTGGACAGGAGTGGAGCACCTGGACAGGAGTGGAGCACCTGGACAGGAGTGGAGCACCTGGACAGGAGTGAAGCACCTGGACAGGAGTGGAGCACCTGGACAGGAGTGAAGCACCTGGACAGGGGTGGAGCACCTGGACAGGAGTGAAGCACCTGGACAGGATTGGAGCACCTGGACAGGAGTGGAGCACCTGGACAGGAGTGGAGCACCTGGACAGGAGTGGAGCACCTGGACAGGAGTGGAGCACCTGGACAGGAGTGGAGCACCTGGACAGGATTGGAGCACCTGGACAGGAGTAAAGCACCTGGACAGGAGTGGAGCACCTGGACAGGAATGTTGCACCTGGACAGGAGTGGAGCACCTGGACAGAAGTGGAGCACCTGGACAGTAGTGGAGCAGCTGGACAGGAGGTGCACCTGGACAGGAGTGAAGCACCTGGACAGGAGTGAAGCGCCTGGACAGGATTGGAGCACCTGGACAGGAGTGGAGCACCTGGACAGGAGTGAAGCACCTGGACAGGAGTGGAGCACCTGGACAGGAGTGGAGCACCTGGACAGGAGTGGAGCACCTGGAAACGCACGGAGTCGTCAAGAAGAACGAGCAAGGTATTCGAGATATTAAATCGTCTCCCAAATCCCCTAGAGTTGTATGATAAGGTAACGAAAATAAGGCAGGAACGAGAGAGAGAGAGAGAGAGAGAGAGAGAGAGAAGGAGAGAGAGAGAGAGAGAGAGAGAGAGAGAGAGAGAGAGAGAGAGAGAGAGAGAGAGAGAGAGAGAGAGAGAGAGAGAGAGAGAGAGAGAGAGAGAGAGAGAGAGAGAGAGAGAGAGAGAGAGAGAGAGAGAGAGAGAGAGAGAGAGAGAGAGAGAGAGAGAGAGAGAGAGAGAGAGAGAGAGAGAGAAGGAGAGAGAGAGAGAGAGAGAGAGAGAGAGAGAGAGAGAGAGAGAGAGAGAGAGAGAGAGAGAGAGAGAGAGAGAGAAATGGAATAGTTTACAACAGAACTAGTCCCAGAGGTGAGAGTTATAAACTCTGAAGAGAGACTAGAGGACGTAAACCTTATGTCACCAGAGGACAGAAGGACCGGAGATGACATGATTACGATGTACAAAATACTCAGAGAAATTGACAGGGTGGGCACGATTTATGGATGGAAGTTAAAAGCACGAATCACAGGGATGTAAGGAAATATTTCTTTAGGCATAGAATGGTCAGAAAGTGGAACGATCTAGATCTGGAGAGTGTTTCGGGGGTCAACGACCCCACGGTCCAGTCCATGACCAGTCCTCGCGGTGGATCATGGCCTGGTCAACTTGGCTATTACTGCTGGCCGCAGGCAAACCGACGTACAAACCACAGCCTGGCTAGTAGAGGCAGACTCCATACAGAGCTTTAAAAATAGGTATGTAGGCATCACGCAGCCAGCAGAGAGGGGGTATCAGGAGCCTTAAATAGGCGAGTACACACAAACACATACATATGGGCCAGTAGGCCTTCTGCAGTGTTCCTCTTTTCTTATGTTCTTATGTACACACAAAATGAGCAGGGAAACTCAGTAGCGTCAGCCTGAACTGGGAGGGAAGGGAAGGAAAAGGGGGAGGGATGGGAGGGGTGAAGGAGGGTAGGGGTGAGGGAAGGAGGGGTGATTAATGGAAGGTGTGAGGGGATTGAGGGGTGAGTGAGGGAAGGGATGAGGAGAGGGGTGAGGTGAGAGGTGAGGGTAAGGGAGGGGTAAGAGGGAAGTGAGGAGAAGGTGGAGGAAAGGGAGGGGTGAGGGAGGGGAGGGGAGGGGTGAGGGAGGGGAGGGGAGGGGTGAGGGAGGGGAGGGGAGGGGTGAGGGCAGAATGGTCTACTCATATATTTTGGGGAGTGAGGCAGGCCAGGAATTTCCTCTCTTTGTGTAGAGATCAAGCTGGTGAGAGAGAGAGAGAGAGAGAGAGAGAGAGAGAGAGAGAGATAAACAGGGGGGAGGCCTCAAGTGAAAAAGGCGAGGAATATATATATATATATATATATATATATATATATATATATATATATATATATATATATATATATATATATATATATATATATATATATATATATATATATATATATATATTTAATTCTTGGGAGAGCACTAAACCCATAGGATCGTACAGCGCGTGTAGAACCCAGGTCCCTTGCACAACACAGTACAACACATTGATATTATATGGTTACAATAACGAGTTTCAGTGTAGAGCCACGATCATGACATCATGCCATTATGGGCTGACTAAAATTAATGGCTTACTGACCACTTAATACTAGAAAAATTAATCATAGTTTGAGTTATACATCTGTTTTTTTATTTAGAGTAGAAAATATGTTTACTCAATCTGGGGATGTTACATTGGGACTGTGTGAAAGTATTTTATAGGTTTTGTATATCAGTAGTAATTATTTAAATTATATTATGGGAATATAACATTGTGAGTTGTCGATAGTGGTTTATTGTGTGAGAATGTTACAACTGGGTGTAAGGCAGTGTTGGTTTGGATTAGGTTTCTATACCACAATGTAGTAAGTATTAAGTAATGTATGGACTTTAGGCATCTAATTTTGAAGTTTTTAGATTTAGGTAATTGGGAGATTTTTTTTTTTTTGGTACTGGGTTATTTAGTTTAGGGTGAGTAGGTGGTTTTTGAGAAGAGTCTTAAATAGATGTTCATTCTGGGTTACTTCAGTATTTACTGGTAATGTATTCCAAATTTTGGGGCCCTTTATGTGCATTGAGTTTTTACACAGTGTGATTTGGACACGGGGTATATCAAAAAGTGATCTGCGTTTTGTGTTGTGGTCGTGTGACCTGTTAAGGTTGGTGAGGAGAAGTTTGAGTGGAGGGTTTATGTTTGAGTGTAGTGTTCTATGTATGTAGCAGGCACAAAAATAAGCATGGGTGTTCTTTACGGTGAGTAATTTTAGTCTTTCGAATATTGGTGGAGTATGCTATCGGGAGTGGGAATTTGTTACCATTCTGACTGCAGCCTTTTGCTAGGTTATTAGTGGTCTTGGGTGATTTAAAGTTGTTGATCCCCATGTACAGATTCCATATGTGAGTTAAGGGTAGATGAGTGAATGATACAGTGCAAGGAGAGCTGATTGCGGAACATAGTAATGTATCTTTGATAGTATGCCTACTGTCTTAAAGATTTTCTTTGAAATTTGTTGTATATGTGTCTGGAATTTGAGGTTACTGTCAAGGTGGCTGCCCAGGAATTTTCCCTCTGTGAGTCTTGTGATGAGTGATCCGTGTAGCGTTATGGTAAGTGGAACATTTGCAGCTCTGTTTCCAAATTAAATGAAATATGTTTTGTCAGTATTGAGGGTAAGTTTATTAATCATCATCCAGGTAGATATTTTCTGTAAGTCAGCATTAACAGTGTTGGCGAGCATGACTGGGTTTGGGTGAGAGAAGATGTATGTAGTGTCATCTGCAAATAATATGGGTTTAAGTAGTTGTGATGCATTCGGTAGGTCATTGATGTAAATGAGAAAGAGGAGTGGGCCAAGAAGACTTCCTTGTGGGACACCAACTGTAATTGGTTAGGTGGAAGAGTTTGCTCGATTTGCGTACACGTATTGGCTTCTGTTACTAAGGTATGACTAGGTAGTTGAGGGAGTGCCCTCTTATACCATAGTGTGTTAATTTAATGTGCAGCAAATCATGGTCGACTGTATCGAAAGCTTTACGTAAATCAATGAAGATTCCCAGCGGGACTTCTTTCTTCTCGAGAGCGGTGTATATTAGTTCTAGCATGTCAATGAAGATTCCCAGCGGGACTTCTTTCTTCTCGAGAGCGGTGTATATTAGTTCTAGCATATATATAATAACAGCATTTGTACTTTCATTAATCCTGAATCCAAACTGACAGGGGTTCAGTATATTCTGTGAGACGAGGTAGGAATAGATCTGTCTGTGCATTAATTTTTCAAAGATTTTAGAGAGCAGAGGTAAGTTAGATATTGGTCTATAGTTATTCAAGTCGGCTTGACCACCTCTTTTGTGGATCGAGGTGACCCTCGCTATTTTGACAACTGCTGGGAAGGTGGAGGATTCGATGGATATGTTAGAGAGTATTGGAAACATAAACACCTATGCAGTTTAATGTGATCCTTTATTGGCAACGTTTCGCCCACGCAGTGGGCTTTTTCAAGTCACAAACAGATCTACCTGGGGTGGAAGGTACGTGAGTATTTATAGTCAGGTTAGAGAGTGTTGCAATATTTGGTGACAGTACTTGTGAAATTTTTTTGTACATAAAAGGTGGTAAGTTATTCGTGTCTCCTGCCTTATTTTTAAAGGTGTTGATGATGAGCGAGACCTGTGCTGGGTTGGTTGGAGCTAGGAATAATGTATTCGGGTAGGTGCCTGTGAGGTAGTCTGATGGACAGGTGTCTGAGCTTGGGATTTTGCTCCCTAGATTCTTTCCTGTGGTGGAGAAGAAAACATTGAGTCTGTTTGCTGTTGCAGTTGGTGGTAGTTGGGGTTCTCCTGATTTAGTTAATTTAATTGTTTTGTTTTGGATATCTTTTTAGTTTCTAGAATTTCAGATAGGGTTCTCCAGGTCTTTTTCATATCACCTTTTCTGTTATGTAATCTGTTCTCATAATACAATTTTTTTGACCTTCTTATCAGGGTGGTAAAGATAGACGAGTAACGTTTAGAATGGTCTCAAGTTATTTGGCCCATTTATTCCTTACAGAGAGTGCACGAAGTGATCACTGCAGCTGTGGTGCTACCTCAGGATAGCGCAACGACCTCGCTTCACCGCACCACAAAGGGAACTACCCCTTTCCATTTGGCGTGTCTGTGTTTAGCACTAGGAATAATATCAGGAGATGTACATAATGCCACTGAATGTTATAGGAATGCAATTAGATGCCTGAGTAGATCTGTCGATCACTATGATAACATGAAAGTCGATAAATACTTTCGTGGAGCAACTTGCAATATGAACACTGACTGATGTTGAAGTAGCCAGACTTAGGCTTGGTTACAATACTGACTAATGTTGTAGTAGCCTGGCTTAGGTTTGGTTACAGTACTGACTAATGTTGTAGTAGCCTGGCTTAGGCTTGGTTACAGTACTGACTAATGTTGTAGTAGCCAGGCTTAGGTTTGGTTACAATACTGACTAATGTTGTAGTAGCCAGGCTTAGGCTTGGTTACAAGTACTGACTGATGTTGTAGTGGCCAGGCTTAGGCTTGGTTACAATACTGACTAATGTTGTAGTAGCCTGGCTTAGGCTTGGTTACAATACTGACTAATGTTGTAGTAGCCTGGCTTAGGCTTGGTTACAGTACTGACTAATGTTGTAGTAGCCAGGCTTAGGCTTGGTTACAATACTGACTAATGTTGTAGTAGCCAGGCTTAGGCTTGGTTACAATACTGACTAATGTTGTAGTAGCCAGGCTTAGGCTTGGTTACAATACTGACTAATGTTGAAGTAGCCAGGCTTAGGCTTGGTTACAATACTGACTAATGTTGTAGTAGCCAGGCTTAGGCTTGGTTACAATACTGACTAATGTTGAAGTAGCCAGACTTAGGCTTGGTTACAATACTGACTGATGTTGTAGTAGCCAGGCTTAGGCTTGGTTACAATACTGACTGATGTTGTAGTAGCCAGGCTTAGGCTTGGTTACAATACTGACTAATGTTGTAGTAGCCAGACTTAGGCTTGGCTACAATACTGACTAATGTTGTAGTAGCCAGGCTTAGGCTTGGTTACAGTACTGACTGATGTTGTAGTAGCCAGGCTTAGGCTTGGTTACAGTACTGACTAATGTTGTAGTAGCCAGACTTAGGCTTGGTTACAATACTGACTAATGTTGTAGTAGCCAGGCTTAGGCTTGGCTACAATACTGACTGATGTTGTAGTAGCCAGGCTTAGGCTTGGTTACAGTACTGACTGATGTTGTAGTAGCCAGACTTAGGCTTGGTTACAATACTGACTAATGTTGAAGTAGCCAGACTTAGGCTTGGCTACAATACTGACTAATGTAGTAGCCAGACCTAGGCTTGGCTGCAGTACTGACTGATGTTGTAGTAGCCTGGCTTAGGCTTGGTTACAAGTACTGACTGATGTTGTAGTAGCCAGGCTTAGGCTTGGTTACAATACTGACTAATGTTGTAGTAGCCAGACTTAGGCTTGGCTGCAGTACTGACTGATGTTGTAGTAGCCTGGCTTAGGCTTGGTTGCAAGTACTGACTAATGTTGTAGTAGCCAGGCTTAGGCTTGATTACAAGTACATTCTGATGTTATAGTAACCAGGCTTAGGCTTGGTTGCAAGTACTGACTGATGCTGTAGTGGCCAGGCTTAGTCTTGGTTACAAGTATTTACTGATGTTGTAGTAGCCTGGCTTAGGTTTGGCTACAAGCACTGAGTAATGTTGTAGTGGCCAGGCTTAGGCTTTGTTACAAGTACTGACTGATGTTGTAGTAGCCTGGCTTAGGTTTGGCTACAAGCACTGAGTAATGTTGTAGTAGCCAGGCTTAGGCTTGGTTACAAGTACTGACTGATGTTGTAGTAGCCTGGCTTAGGCTTGGTTACAAATACTGACTGATGTTGTAGTAGCCTGGCTTATGCTTGGTTACAAGTACTGACTGATGTTGTAGTAGCCAGGCTTAGGCTTGGTCATAAGTACTGATTGATGTTGTAGTAGCCAGGCTTAAGCTTGGTTACAAGTACTGGCTAATGTTGTAGTAGCCTGGCTTAGGATTGGTTACAAATACTGACTGATGTTGTAGTAGCCTGGTTTAGGCTTGGTTACAGGTACTGACTGATGTTGTAGTAGCGAGGCTTAAGCTTGGTTACAAGTACTGACTGATGTTGTAGTAGCCAGGCTTAGGCTTGGTTACAAGTACTGACTGATGTTGTAGTGGTCTGGCTTAGGCTTGGTTACAGGTACTGACTGATGTTGTAGTGGTCTGGCTTAGGCTTGGTTACAGGTACTGACTGATGTTGTAGTGGTCTGGCTTAGGCTATGTTACAAGTACTGACTGATGTTGTAGTGGTCTGGCTTAGGCTTGGTTACAAGTACTTCTGGCAGTTTGGGAGATACAGAGACGATGATCAAACTGAATGCAAAGTATGTGACCAACCCTATGGTCACTATCTTGACGACTATGTGCTTAATTGTCCACTTATTGAGGAATATAGATCTGGATAGCATAATAAACTATGTGATATGTCAAGATATCTTATTAATCAAAGTAAGATACCAGATATATTAAGCAAATTTCCTAAATTTGCTTGAAACAGATAAGTGAACTGTACATATGAATCCAACTGTACACCTGTCAACCCCTTTGTTTCCTAGTTGCTAGTCCTGTTGTGTATCCTTATGCTCTTGCGCTACCCTCCACAGGATGGATACTCGGTGCACAATGACCCAGCGACTTCGGGGGCACAATGTAAATCCATCCTCACTCATTTTCCCAGAGAACCTTGTTAAGCCACAACCAAAACCTTCATTTTGAAGCCAAGATTGATGCCTTAACCTGTACTGATGTCTTAGTTACACCAAATCACGATTATTGTCTTAGTTACACTGAAGCTAAGATTGATGTCTTAGTTATACTGAAGCCAAGATTGATACCTTCTCCTTACTGATGCCTTACTCACGCAGGATTCTCCTCCACAATTTCGCAGGTTGATGGCTTTCTGTTGTCGATACGGCCTGATGGCTCCTATATAGAAATTAAAGCAGCCATCAACAACCGGACCTCATTACACATTTACAGCCGAGCTGTTGCAGTGGACTCCACTGACGGGTCATCAGTCATAGCACTGTGTCTGCCTTGAAGACACCAGTCTGTATGAGAGTAACATCCATGGGTGATACAGGATGTATCATCCAGTATCATACAGTATCGTCCAGTATCATACCATCCTGTATCATACAGGTGGTAATCACCCCATGCCCACAGGGTGGGCATGGGGTCATTACCACCCACTTGGTGGACATGGGGTGACTACCACCCACAGGGTGGACATGGGGTGACTACCACCCACAGGGTGGACATGGGGTGACTACCACCCACAGGGTGGACATGGGGTGACTACCACCCACAGGATGGGCGTAGTGTGACTATCATCCAAAGGGTGGACATGGGATGACTGCCACCCACAGGGTGGACATGGGGTGACTACCCGGGTGGACGTTGGGTGACTACCACCCACAGGGAGGACATGGGGTGACTACCACCCACAGGATGGACATGGGGTGACTACCACCCACAGGAATGGGCGTGGTGTGACTACCACCCAAAGGGTGGACATGGGGTGACTACCACCCGCACGGTGGACATGGAATGACTAGCACGCACAGGGTGGACATGGGGTGACTACCACCTATAGGGTGGAGATGGGGTGACTCCCACAGGATGGACATGGGGTTACTGCCTCCCACTGGGTGGACATGGGGTAACTACCCGGGTGGACATGGGGTGACTACCACCCACAGGATGGACGTGGGGTGACTACAATCCACAGGATGGACATGGGGGGATGTTAGGAAGTATTTCTTCAGTCACAGCATTGTCAGGAAGTGGAACAATCTGGAAAGTGAGGTAGTGGAGGCAGCATCCATACACAGCTTTAAGAAGAGGTATGATAAATCTCATGGAGCAGGGAGGGAGTAACCTAGTAGAGGCCAGTGGAGAGATGGGACCAGGAGCTATGAATCGACCCCTGGAACCTCAATTAGGTTAGTACACACACAATCCCTGTCAACCATGACAGTCTATGTCACGGCTCATACCCATTTTTAACACCTATTTTAGCACCCAATTCTAACACCCATTTTTTAACACCCATTTCTAACACCCATTTTTAACACCCATTTTTAACATCCATTTCTAACACCCATTTTTAACACCCATTTCTTACACCCATTTTAACACCCATTTTTAACACCCATTTCTAACACCCATTTTAACACCCATTTCTTACACCCATTTTAACACCCATTTTAACACCCATTTCTAACACCCATTTTTAACACCCATTTTTAGCACCCATTTCTAGCACCCATTTTAACACCCATTTTAACACCCATTTCTAACACCCATTTTAACACCCATTTCTAACACCCATTTTCAACACTACATTTTTAACAACCATTTCTAACGCCCACTTCTGGCACCTATTTATAATGCCATTTCTAACACCCATTTATAATGCCCATTTCTTACACTCATTTGTAACACCCCATTTCTAACACCCATTTCTAACACCCTATTTCTAACACCCTATTTCTAACACCCTATTTCTAACACCCTATTTCTAACACCCTATTTCTAACACCCTATTTCTAACACCCTATTTCTAACACCCTATTTCTAATAAACACCCTTTTTTATGTACCAAAAATAAATATTTGCTGTAGAGTCGCTTGTCTCAGCCAGCTGCTCTCTTTATCCTTCCCTGAGGGGAAGGGGTGCCCCTCTTCCTCTCTTTCTCCCCTCTCTATTTCCCCTCTTCTCTCTCTCCTGCCCTCTGATTGGCTGCCCGCCCAGTGACGTCACATCCCCCATGACATCATAAGTCATGGTCTTCCTGCCTCCTGATTGGTCAGCGCCCTCTTTATGTTAACACCTCTTCCCTTATACCTCACTCCTCTCTCTCTCTGTCTCTCTCTCTGTCTCTGTCTCTGTCTCTGTCTCTCTCTCTCTGTCTCTCTCTCTGTCTCTGTCTCTGTCTCTGTCTCTCTCTCTCTCTCTGTCTCTGTCTCTGTCTCTGTCTCTGTCTCTTTCTCTCTCTCTCTGTCTCTCTCTCTGTCTCTGTCTCTGTCTCTCCCTCTGAACTAACACTGAAGGTGATAGGGAGACACCTTAACTACCTCTGAGGAAGCTAGATGTGTTCACATTGTAAGGTGCTTCACCAACGTACTTAACGTACTTACCTACGTTCAAGTTATCATGGCGGGTTATAGATCTACTCAGACTGCTAAAATACATCCCTATAACATTCATTTCCATTATTTACTTCTCATTTAACATTATAACTGTTGCTAGACACAGATACAGTAAAACTGTATTCTACGGTACTATATTATTCTCTATGGTAATTTTTTTGGCTAACTTACCTACGAGTAATACTAAGTGTGATGTGGCCCGTAGCTCGATTGGTAGGGTATTCATCTCACACACTGAGGTCCGGGGTTCGATCCCTGGTATGGGTGAAAATATTAGGACGTGTTTGCATAAGACACCTGCTGGTGTGGGTCGCATCCTGGGGACAAAATTGACCCAATTTACGCGAAATGGTCAGCATAACAAGCGGCTTTCTATACAGTAGTATGTGATTGACGTCAGCTAGGACTGTATACCTTGTATTTGTAGAAATAAGGATTATTACTATTATTATATAAGTTTGATAATCTTGCGTCATCGGAGGTTAATTATAGCCATTGAGGAAAATGTGAGACACTTCTGCTACCTTGAGAGCATGGGAAGAGTGCGTTACTCTTCTTTAATTACAGAAAAATGGGACATGCGTGCTGAAATTGTCATGAAAGTAACCAGGATAATGATATAAGGTTTAACATGGTGTTAATAGTGGTTCCCATCCTTTCTGCACTGGTTAATTGTGGTGTGTGACTTGAGGATGGTCCAAGACGGAGCGAAACCTCGTCCTAAGCTCTTCTCTCTCCTCCCTGCGGGTCATTGTGTATTAATTGGGGGTTTGAAGCCTATCGACTACACGAGGGTCATTAAGGCAGCATGTCGCTTGAACACCACCAGACAAGAATACAGAGACACACCTCACCATGTTAACATTACGTGTGTGTTAAATAGTTAACCTAACTAACTTAACATTAACAACAACTGGCCCTATTAACCGGAATAACAGATTAAGATCAGTGTACCTCTTACAAAAATGCTTATTAATAGAAATAATCATAATTTTCTCTAACTCTGAGGTTAAGAGTGACACAAGGGACCTTCTCACTCTGGTTATACTGACAATATAGTGAGATACACTGTCAGAATTACTCTTGCACTGAGAAAATAGATTCAACGATAAATGTTACGAGAGTGCAATTGAACATGCAATATTTTTTACATGTTCAGTCACATATGAACATGTATGGGGTCTTATTGAACTTAAGGTGGATGTGATGTTTGTAGATGGGGTTCAAGGGAGAGAGAGAATGTGTGTGTGTGTGTGTGTGTGTGTGTGTGTGTGTGTGTGTGTGTGTGTGTTTGTGTGTGTGTGTGTGTGTGTGTGTTTGTGTGTGTGTGTGTGTGTGTGTGTGTGTGTGTGTGTGTGTGTGTATGTGTGTGTGTGTGTTTGTGTGTGTGTGTGTGTGTGTGTGTGTGTGTGTGTGTGTGTGTGTGTGTGTTTGTGTGTGTGTGTGTGTGTGTGTGTGTGTTTGTGTGTGTGTGTGTGTGTGTGTGTGTGTGTGTGTGTGTGTGTGTGTGTGTGTGTGTGTGTGTGTGTGTTTGTGTGTGTGTGTGTGTGTGTGTGTGTGTTTGTGTGTGTGTGTGTGTGTGTGTGTGTGTGTGTGTGTGTGTGTGTGTGTGTGTGTGTGTGTGTGTGTGTGTGTGTGTGTGTGTGTGTGTGTGTGTACTTTCGTTGCAGGTGTCTCTTGCAAGCGTCACTGTGTTGCAGATGAACGAGGTACAGCTGGCCAGTGCTTGGTGAGTTACACCTGGACGACCTTATGTAGACGGAGGCAGCTGGTTCCTCTCCCTGAGTCTTACTGTCGACTTCTGCTGCCCGTCTTTCCCACCTACTCCCATGTACTTCCATGTACTCCCATGTACTTCCATGTACTCCCATGTACTCCCATGTACTTCCATGTACTTTCGTATATTCCCATGTACCTCCATGTACTTCCATATACTCCCATGTATCCGAAATATTACAGTTTGAGTCACCAGGTGAAGACTAAATGGTGTATGGATTACTCCTACGTTCTGCCCAGACTTTTGAACATAACCAAATCTCTCCTGCAAGATCTCTCCTGCAATGTCTCTCCTGCAATGTCTCTCCTGCAAGATCTCTCCTGCAATGTCTCTCCTGCGTCGCTGCATCTTTCCACAGGAAGCTATGACCTTCTTGATGCAAATTTACCTTTTCCTAAGCAAAATTTCACCTCAGCAGCTCTCACCTCAGCAGCTCTCACCTCAGCAGCTCTTACCTCAGCAGCTCTCACCTCAGCAGCTCTCACCTCAGCAGCTCTTACCTCAGCAGCTCTCACCTCAGCAGCTCTCACCTCAGCAGCTCTCACCTCAGCAGCTCTCACCTCAGCAAGCATAATAATCACCGGTGTTCCCCTGTGTCTGCAACCTCAGAATCAAATGAGCTCAGTTGACTGTAGCGTCACTCAGGTCAGTCAGCTTCCACATCCATCCAGGGGTCAGGAAAGACGTTCTCTGATGTCCACCTCCCTCAGTCAGGAAGACGTCATTTAAGACGACGCGGAACGAGGCATCGTTTCACGACCTCATGTGACTTGACAAAGCGGTCCGTCTGGTACTAGTAGCGGTCCGTCTGGTACTAGTAGCGGTCCGTCTGGTACTAGTAGCGGTCCGTCTGGTATTAGTAGCGGTCCGTCTGGTACTAGTAGCGGTCCGTCTGGTACTAGTAGCGGTCCGTCTGGTACTAGTAGCGGTCCGTCTGGTATTAGTAGCGGTCCGTCTGGTACTAGTAGCGGTCCGTCTGGTACTAGTAGCGGTCCGTCTGGTACTAGTAGCGGTCCGTCTGGTACTATTAGCGGTCAGTCTGGTACTAGTAGCGGTCCGTCTGGTACTAGTAGCGGTCCGTCTGGTACTAGTAGCGGTCTATCTGGTACTAGTAGCGGCCCGTCTGGTACTAGTAGGGGTCCGTCTGGTACTAGTAGCGGTCCGTCTGGTATTAGTAGCGGTCCGTCTGGTACTAGTAGCGGTCCGTCTGGTACTAGTAGCGGTCCGTCTGGTACTAGTAGCGGTCTATCTGGTACTAGTAGCGGCCCGTCTGGTACTAGTAGGGGTCCGTCTGGTACTAGTAGCGGTCCGTCTGGTACTAGTAGCGGTCCGTCTGGTACTAGTAGCGGTCCGTCTGGTACTAGTAGCGGTCCGTCTGGTACTAGTAGCGGTCCGTCTGGTACTAGTAGCGGTCCGTCTGGTACTAACTGCGGTCCGTCTGGTTCTAGTAGCGGTCCATCTGGTACTAGTAGCGGTCCGTCTGGTACTAGTAGCTGTCCGTCTGGTACTAGTAGCGGTCCGTCTGGTACTAGTAGCGGTCTGTCTGGTACTAGTAGGGGTCCGTCTGGTACTAGTAGCGGTCAGTCTGGTACTAGTAGGGGTCCGTCTGGTACTAGTAGCGGTCCGTCTGGTACTAGTAGCGGTCCGTCTGGTACTAGAAGCGGTCCGTCTGGTACTAGTAGCGGTCTGTCTGGTACTAGTAGCGGTCAGTCTGGTACTACTAGGGGTCCGTCTGGTACTAGTAGGGGTCCGTCTGGTACTAGTAGCGGTCAGTCTGGTACTAGTAGGGGTCCGTCTGGTACTAGTAGCGGTCCGTCTGGTACTAGTAGCGGTCCGTCTGGTACTATCAGCGGTCCGTCTGGTACTAGTAGCGGTCCGTCTGGTACTAGTAGCGGTCCGTCTGGTACTAGTACTGCTATTTTTCACATGAGTTACTAGTAGTCATATACAAGCTGAAGTTTCTCTACATTAGTAGATCTAGATCAGAGCTAGTAGCTGGGGTGCTACACCAGTACCAGTAGCTGGGGTGCTACACCAGTACCAGTACACCAGTACCAGCAGCTGGGGTGGGGTGCTACACCTGTACCAGTAGCTGGGGTGCTACACCAGTACCAGTAGCTGGGGTGCTACACCAGTACCAGTAGCTGGGGTGCTACACCAGTACCAGTAGCTGGGGTGCTACACCAGTACCAGTAGCTGGGGTGCTACACCAGTACCAGTAGCTGGGGTGCTACACCAGTACCAGTAGCTGGGGTGCTACACCAGTACCAGTAGCTGGGGCGCTACACCAGTACCAGTAGCTGGGGTGCTACACCAGTACCAGTAGCTGGGGTGCTACACCAGTACCAGTAGCTGGGGTGCTACACCAGTACCAGTAGCTGGGGTGCTACACCAGTACCAGTAGCTGGGGTGCTACACCAGTACCAGCAGCTGGGGTGCTACACCAGTACCAGTAGCTGGGGTGCTACACCAGTACCAGCAGCTGGGGTGCTACACCAGTACCAGTAGCTGGGGTGCTACACCAGTACCAGCAGCTGGGGTGCTACACCAGTACCAGCAGCTGGGGTGCTACACCAGTACCAGTAGCTGGGGTGCTACACCAGTACCAGCAGCTGGGGTGCTACACCAGTACCAGTAGCTGGGGTGCTACACCAGTACCAGTAGCTGGGGTGCTACACCAGTACTAGTAGCTGGGGTGCTACACCAGTACCAGCAGCTGGGGTGCTACACCAGTACCAGTAGCTGGGGTCCTACACTAGTGCTAGCAGCTAGGGTGCTACACCAGTACCAGTAGCTGGGGTGCTACACCAGTACCAGCAGCTGGGGTGCTACACCAGTACCAGTAGCTGGGGTGCTACACCAGTACCAGCAGCTGGGGTGCTACACCAGTACCAGCAGCTGGGGTGCTACACCAGTACCAGTAGCTGGGGTGCTACACCAGTACCAGCAGCTGGGGTGCTACACCAGTACCAGTAGCTGGGGTGCTACACCAGTACCAGTAGCTGGGGTGCTACACCAGTACCAGTAGCTGGGGTGCTACACCAGTACCAGCAGCTGGGGTGCTACACCAGTACCAGTACCTGGGGTCCTACACTAGTGCTAGCAGCTAGGGTGCTACACCAGTACCAGTAGCTGGGGTGCTACACCAGTACCAGCAGCTGGGGTGCTACACCAGTACCAGTAGCTGGGGTGCTACACCAGTACCAGTAGCTGGGGTGCTACACCAGTACCAGTAGCTGGGGTGCTACTCCAGTACCAGTAGCTGGGGTGCTACACCAGTACCAGTAGCTGGGGTGCTACACCAGTACCAGTAGCTGGGGTGCTACACCAGTACCAGTAGCTGGGGTGCTACACCAGTACCAGCAGCTGGGGTGCTACACCAGTACCAGTAGCTGGGGTGCTACACCAGTACCAGTAGCTGGGGTGCTACACCAGTACCAGTAGCTGGGGTGCTACACCAGTACCAGTAGCTGGGGTGCTACACCAGTACCAGTAGCTGGGGTGCTACACCAGTACCAGTAGCTGGGGTGCTACACCAGTACCAGTAGCTGGGGTGCTACACCAGTACCAGCAGCTGGGGTGCTACACCAGTACCAGTAGCTGGGTTGCTACACCAGTACCAGCAGCTGGGGTGCTACACCAGTACCAGCAGCTGGGGTGCTACACCAGTACCAGTAGCTGGGGTGCTACACCAGTACCAGCAGCTGGGGTGCTACACCAGTACCAGTAGCTGGGGTCCTACACTAGTGCTAGCAGCTAGGGTGCTACACCAGTACCAGTAGCTGGGGTGCTACACCAGTTCCAGTAGCCGGGGTGCTACACCAGTACCAGTAGCTGGGGTGCTACACCAGTACCAGCAGCTGGGGTGCTACACCAGTACCAGTAGCTGGGGTCCTACACTAGTGCTAGCAGCTAGGGTGCTACACCAGTACCAGTAGCTGGGGTGCTACACCAGTACCAGCAGCTGGGGTGCTACACCAGTACCAGTAGCTGGGGTGCTACACCAGTACCAGTAGCTGGGGTGCTACACCAGTACCAGTAGCTGGGGTGCTACTCCAGTACCAGTAGCTGGGGTGCTACACCAGTACCAGTAGCTGGGGTGCTACACCAGTACCAGTAGCTGGGGTGCTACTCCAGTACCAGTAGCTGGGGTGCTACACCAGTACCAGTAGCTGGGGTGCTACACCAGTACCAGTAGCTGGGGCGCTACACTAGTACCAGTAGCTGGGGTGCTACACCAGTACCAGTAGCTGGGGTGCTACACCAGTACCAGTAGCTGGGGTGCTACACCAGTACCAGTAGCTGAGGTGTTACACCAGTACCAGTAGCTGGGGTACTACACCAGTACCAGTAGCTGGGGTGCTACACCAGTACCAGTAGCTGGGGTGCTACACCAGTACCAGTAGCTGGGGTGCTACACCAGTACCAGCAGCTGGGGTGCTACACCAGTACCAGCAGCTGGGGTGCTACACCAGTACCAGTAGCTGGGGTGCTACACCAGTACCAGCAGCTGGGGTGCTGCACCAGTACCAGTAGCTGGGGTGTTACACCAGTACCAGCAGCTGGGGTGCTACACCAGTACCAATAGCTGGGGCACTACACCAGTACCAGTAGCTGGGGTGCTACACCAGTACCAGCAGCTGGGGTGCTACACCAGTACCAGCAGCTGGGGTGCTACACCAGTACCAGCAGCTGGGGTGCTACACCAGTACCAGTAGCTGGGGTGCTACACCAGTACCAGCAGCTGGGGTGCTACACCAGTACCAGTAGCTGGGGTGCTACACCAGTACCAGCAGCTGGGGTGCTACACCAGTACCAGTAGCTGGGGTGCTACACCAGTACCAATAGCTGGGGCACTACACCAGTACCAGTAGCTGGGGTGCTACACCAGTACCAGCAGCTGGGGTGCTACACCAGTACCAGCAGCTGGGGTGCTACACCAGTACCAGTAGCTGGGGTGCTACACCAGTACCAGCAGCTGGGGTGCTGCACCAGTACCAGTAGCTGGGGTGTTACACCAGTACCAGCAGCTGGGGTGCTACACCAGTACCAGTAGCTGGGGTCCTACACTAGTGCTAGCAGCTAGGGTGCTACACCAGTACCAGTAGCTGGGGTGCTACACCAGTACCAGCAGCTGGGGTGCTACACCAGTACCAGTAGCTGGGGTGCTACACCAGCACCAGTAGCTGGGGTGCTACACTAGTACCAGTAGCTGGGGTGCTACACCAGTACCAGCAGCTAGGGTGCTACACCAGTACCAGTAGCTGGGGTGCTACACCAGCACCAGTAGCTGGGGTGCTACACCAGCACCAGTAGCTGGGGCGCTACATCAGTACCAGTAGCTGGGGTGCTACGCCAGTACCAGTAGCTGGGGCGCTACACCAGTACCAGTAGCTGGGGTGCTACACCTGTACCAGTAGCTGGGGCGCTACACCAGTACCAGTAGCTGGGGTGCTACACCAGTACCAGTAGCTGGGGTGCTACACCAGTACCAGCAGCTGGGGTGCTGCACCAGTACCAGTAGCTGGGGTGTTACACCAGTACCAGCAGCTGGGGTGCTACACCAGTACCAGCAGCTGGGGTGCTACACCAGTACCAGTAGCTGGGGTGCTACACCAGTACCAGCAGCTGGGGTGCTACACCAGTACCAGCAGCTGGGGTGCTACACCAGTACCAGTAGCTGGGGTGCTACACCAGTACCAGTAGCTGGGGTGCTACACCAGTACCAGTAGCTGGGGTGCTACACCAGTACCAGCAGCTGGGGTGCTACACCAGTACCAGTAGCTGGGGTCCTACACTAGTGCTAGCAGCTAGGGTGCTACACCAGTACCAGTAGCTGGGGTGCTACACCAGTACCAGTAGCTGGGGTGCTACACCAGTACCAGTAGCTGGGGCGCTACACCAGTACCAGTAGCTGGGGTGCTGCACCAGTACCAGAAGCTGGGGTGCTACACCAGTACCAACAGCTGGGGTGCTACACCAGTACCAGCAGCTGGGGTGCTACACCAGTACCAGTAGCTGGGGCGCTACACCAGTACCAGTAGCTGGGGTGCCACACCAGTAGCAGTAGCTGGGGTCCTACACTAGTGCTAGCAGCTAGGGTGTTACACCAGTACCAGTAGCTGGGGTGCCACACCAGTACCAGCAGCTGGGGTGCTACACCAGTACCAGTAGCTGGGGCGCTACACCAGTACCAGTAGCTGGGGTGCCACACCAGTAGCAGTAGCTGGGGTCCTACACTAGTGCTAGCAGCTAGGGTGTTACACCAGTACCAGTAGCTGGGGTGCTACACCAGTTCCAGTAGCTGGGGTCCTACACTAGTGCTAGCAGCTAGGGTGTTACACCAGTACCAGTAGGTGGGGTGCTATACCAGCACCAGTAGCTGGGGCGCTACACCAGTACCAGTAGCTGGGGTGCTACACCAGTACCAGTAGCTGGGGTGCTACACCAGTACCAGTAGCTGGGGTGCTACACCAGTACCAGTAGCTGGGGTGCTACACCAGTACCAGTATCTGGGGTGCTACACCAGTACCAGTAGCTGGGGTGCTACACCAGTAGCAGTAGCTGAGGTCCTACACTAGTGCTAGCAGCTAGGGTGTTACACCAGTACCAGTAGCTGGGGTGCTACACCAGTACCAGTAGCTGGAGTGCTACACCAGTACCAGTAGCTGGGGTCCTACACTAGTGCTAGCAGCTAGGGTACTACACCAGGACCAACAACTGGGGTGCAAACACTGAACCTAGAGGGACCCCTCTCGACACCTGGGCGCACTGAGGCACTCCCTTATCCTTCTGCCTCCAGTGAGTATCCTGGTATCTCCTTTAGTACCTTGCTAACCCTACTTTCTCCTCCTCCTCGTACCACACCGTGTCAAATACAATATGTCTAGCAAACATGCATCTAACCCAACCCTCTCTCCTAGTGACTAATTATCTATTTCTAAGTGTTCTATTATAACTGTTCTAGTATATAGGGCCCTATTCTAGGAGGGCACAGCTGAAAAGCTCAAATGAGCCATAGGGATGTTAGGAAGTATTTCTTCAGCCTTAGAATCGTTAGGAAGTGGAGCACTCTGGAGAGTGAAGTAGTGGAGGCAGGATTCATACATAGCTTTAGGAAGAGGTACGATAAGGCTATCGGAGCAGGGAGAGAGTGGACCAGCGAAGAGGTGGGGCCAGGAGCTGTGATTCGACCCCATGCAACCACGTATAGTGAGTACACGTACAGAACGATGACAGCTATGTGACGCAGTGTCTGTTTGACTGTCTGTGTGTGTGGGGAGGAGAGGTAGAGAGGAGAGGTAGAGAGGAGAGGTAGAGAGGTGAGGTAGAGAGGAGAGGTAGAGAGGAGAGGTAGAGAGGAGAGGTGGAGAGGTGAGGTAGAGAGGAGAGGTAGAGAGGAGAGGTAGAGAGGTGAGGTAGAGAGGAGAGGTAGAGAGGTGAGGTAGAGAGGTGAGGTAGAGAGGAGAGGTAGAAAGGTGAAGAAGAGAAGAGAGGAAGAGAGAACAGGAAGATGAGGAGGAAAGAAGAAGAGAGAAGAGGAGAGGATGAAGAGGGGATGAATAGAGGAGAAACAGAGTGGGAGGAGGAAGAAGAGGGGGACGAAGAAAAAAAGGGGAGATGGAAGAGAGGAAGAGGAAGAGAAACGAATTCATCTGGAATTCATTACCTGTCTACCTGGAGTCTACCTGGAGGTTATTCCGGGATCAACGTCTTCGCGGCCTGGTCCACGACGAGGCCTCCCGGTGGACCAGGGCCTGATCAACCAGGCTGCTACTGCTGGTCGCACGCAGTCCAACGTACGAACCACAGCCCGGCTGATCCGGCACTGACTTTAGGTATCTGTCCAGCTCTCACTTGAAGGCAGCCAGGGGTTTATTGGTAATTTCCCTTATGCTTGGTGGGAGGTTGTTGAGCAATCTTGGGCCCCGGACACTTATGGTGTTTTCTCTTAGTGTATCAATGGCGCCCCTACTTTTAATTGGGGATATTTTGCACACAGAATCTGTACACAGAAATCACAGAGTGATTTCTGTGCTTTAATTTTCCTCAATAGTCTCTGATGTGGGACCCTGTCAAAAGCCTTACTGAAGTCCATATACACAATATCATATTCATTACCATGATCTACCTCCTCAAATACCTTAGTGAAAAAAGTTAATAAATTCGTAAGGCAGGAACGCCCCTTTGTAAAACCATGCTGAGATTCGTTGATTAATTTATTCAGGTCACATTGACTTAAGGGAGGAACACGGCAACCGACCTGGTAGCACAAGCTATCAGGTCTAACTCACCCACCCACATCCACTCATGTATTTATCCAACCTATTTTTAAAGCTACACAACGTTCTGGCCTCTATAACGGTACTTGGGAGTTTGTTCCACTCATCCACAACTCTATTACCAAACCAGTACTTTCCTATATCCTTCCTGAATCTGAATTTTTCCAACTTAAAACCATTGCTGCGAGTCCTGTCTAGGCTAGATATTTTCAGCACACTATTTACATCCCCTTTATTTATTCCTGTCTTCCATTTATACACCTCAATCATATCCCCCCTAATTCTACGTCTTTCTAGAGAGTGCAGTTTCAGGGCCCTTAGTCTATCCTCATAGGGAAGGTTTCTGATACATGGGATCAACTTTGTCATCCTCCTTTGTACATTTTCCAGAGAATTTATATCCATTCTGAAATACGGTGACCAAAACTGTGCAGCATAATCTAAATGAGGCCTAACCAAGGATGTATAGAGTTGAAGAACAACCTGAGGACTCCTATTATTTATGCTTCTTGATATGAAGCCAAGGATTCTATTAGCTTTATTGCGAACACTTATGCACTGTTGTCGTCTTGATTTCAGATTACTGCTAACCAGAACTCCTAAATCTTTTTCGCAATCCGTAATATTAAGATCTACATTATTTAGTTTATATGTGGCATGGTTATTGTCCTGTCCAACATTTAGAACTTTGCATTTGTCTATATTAAACTGCATCTGCCACTTCTCCGACCACTGCATCAGTCTATTCAAATCTTCCTGGAGTGCTCGAATGTCCTCGTCAGAATGAATTCGACGGCCTATTTTGGTGTCATCGGCAAACTTGCCGATGTCGCTCTTTATGCCCTCATCTATGTCGTTTATGTAGATTGTGAACAGCAGGGGGCCCAACACTGACCCCTGTGGAACACCGCTCGTGACGCTTCCCCACTCTGATTTCTCCCCATTTATGCAAACTCTCTGCTGCCTATTTGTCAACCATGCCTCTATCCAGGAAAAAATTTCTCCTCCTATTCCATGTGCTTTAATTTTCCTCAATAGTCTCTGATGTGGGACCCTGTCAAAAGCCTTACTGAAGTCCATATACACAATATCATATTCATTACCATGATCTACCTCCTCAAATACCTTAGTGAAAAAAGTTAATAAATTCGTAAGGCAGGAACGCCCCTTTGTAAAACCATGCTGAGATTCGTTGATTAATTTATGCTTTTCAAGGTGGCTACGAACTGCCTCGGCAATTATTGATTCCATAAATTTTCCCACTATGGAGGTTAGGCTTATTGGTCTATAGTTCGAAGCTAAGGACCTGTCACCTGTTTTGAAAATAGGTATCACATTTGCCATTTTCCACTTATCTGGCACCATGCCAGTTTGTAGTGATATGTTGAAAAGATTAGCCAAAGGTGTGTTAAGCTCCTCTTTACATTCCTTTAGAACCCTTGCATACAGTTCATCAGGGCCTGGGGATTTGTTAGGTTTTAATTTATCTATTTGCCTAAGGACCATGTCACTTGTGACCCTAATCGTGCACAGTTTATTATCGTCCTGTTCTACATAATTTAATCTATTGTTCATCCATTTAGGATAATTTTTGTTTGATCTGATTTCCCTATTTGGAACACAATTTGACTGAGCAGCTAGAACTATACCCTGGAAAGCATCATATCGGCAACCATCACCACCTATCTGACCCTTAGTCAGGTCATTCCAGTTCAGCCCACCTAAGTAATTTTTCAGTTCTATGAAATCAGCCAAGCGAAAGTCAGGGACGGAGACTTGATTGCCATTATTAGGGGAATTCCATGATATATTAAAACTGAGTGATTTGTGATCACTTTCCCCAAGCTCATCATTAACCTCAAGATTATTAATTAGTGTTTCCCTACTGACAAGAACCAAGTCAAGGAGGTTATTTCCCCTAGTTGGCTCTGTCACAAACTGTTTTAAAAAACAATCCTGGATCGTATCAAGAAAGTCACCTGACTCTAAATTTCCTGTCAAATTGCTCCAGTCAATCTGTCTATAGTTGAAATCTCCCATTAACACAACATTTTCGTATGTAGATGCCTTACGAATTTCGTCCCATAGAAGTTTACTGCACTCCCTATCCAGATTTGGGGCCCTGTAAATCACACCCAAAATTAGTTTTTCTCGGCCCTCGAGAAGCTGTAACCAAACAGATTCAGTGGCTGACGCTTCTAATTTAATATCTTGTCTAACACAACAATTTAAATTGTCTCTGACATACATCGCTACTCCACCACCTTTCCTGTTGACCCTGTCAGTGTGGAATAATTTATAGCCTTTTATGTGACATTCAGAGGGCATCTCTCTATCTTTCAGATTGAGCCAGGTCTCTGTTATAGCAATAATATATATGTTTCCTGCACTTGCAATTAATCTTAGCTCATCTATCTTATTTCTTACACTCCTGCTATTAGTACAGTAAACCTTAAGGGAGCTAGTCCCTTGCTGCCCTCTGCTGTCCCCCTTTGTTTGCTGACCTGATCTATTGTCTTTATTTATAACTTCATGCTGAATTCCTTTTATACATTTACTGTTTCCAACCCAAGTGTTGCAACCTGCTTGTTTCCCACACACACCCATACCTCTATCTTCCATCAGTTTAAAATCATAGGCATTTCACCAATGGCCTTCTCAATCGAGTCTGCAAGTGCTACCACCCCAGCCCCAGAGAGATGTACCCTATCCCTTGCATACATATCATGTTTGCCATAAAAGTTGTTCCAGTTGTCAATGAATGGGATTGCAAGTTCCTTGCAGTATCTGTCTAGTCAGCAATTTACACCAATTGCCCTAGACAACCATTCATTTCCTACTCCCCTTCTAGGCAAGATGCTACATATGATTGGGATCCCTCCCTTAGACTTAATGAAATCTATAGCTGACCTGTACTTATCTAGCAGCTCTTCTCTCCTACCCTTCCCAATATCATTTCCACCAGCACTGAGACAGATAATGGGCTTGTTCCCATTACCTGACATGATATTATCCAGCCTGTTGACAATGTCCCCAACACCAGCTCCAGGGAAGCACACTCTATCTCTCATCTTCTTATTCCTATTACAAAAAGCACGGTCAATATATCTTACCTGAGAGTCACCAACCACAAGAATGCGCTTACCTCCATTAGCAGGGGCAGTAGTACCCTTACCTTCACTGGCCACTGAAGTACATTCATCCTGAAGAACAGAGAAGCGATTTCCTACCTTCAGATCTTCACTCTTAACTTTCCTTACTCTGATGCGCCTCCCATTACTGTGAACCACTCGCCACTTGTAGCAGGTGCTGGACTGCACCTCACTGCTGGTAGCCGTTGCTACCTCCCCAACTACAGCCTCCTCACAGCGAGAGACAGACTGCACCTCACTGCTAGAAGCCTCATTCCCCACAACTCCAGCCACCTCACACTCTCTCCCAGACCCATTGAGGTGGACCTTCAGCCTCCTAATCTCCTCCTGGAGAAGCAAGACCTCCTCCTTCAACTCTCCAACCTCAATTTTTAAAACACTGCAGAAGCAAGCCATGCTTTGTAACCGTCCACGCTAATCCCCAAAGCAGCTCAGGGTGAGGATAAGGAATAAGATGGGGGCGAGTACTGTGCCTTGTGGAACAGAGCTCTTCACTATGACAGCCTCATGCAGATCCTAGTATCATCCGCAAAGGATGATGCGGTGCTGTGGGTTACATCTGTGTCTATGTCTGATACTGTCTGTTCAACAATTCAAGACTCTTGTTAAAACCCACTTACTCAACCACAACTAAATAAATACTAAATAACTGAATCTCATAAATGTATAACCTGTGACCCTATCAAACTGTTTTTTAATTACGTTACCAAATATAATCCTCCATTCTCTTGAACGTACAGTAACTCATCTATTGACCACATGACCTGATTCTTCACTAGTAATTATTGATTTTACTCGATCTGATTCGATTATATTATACATTGTTATGCTACAAATTTGTATAACTTAAAAATTTCTTCTTTAAAGTACTCATTTGTACTTCATGTTGTGATTTGTTTACTGTAATTGTTACCACTGAATATACCATTGCTTAGTTAATAAGATCATTTTAAGCTGGTGATAATGTTCTGTGTACAAGGGGAGTTTGGTATGTACACCCAGTCACTATATTTATTTGTACAATTGTGTATTATATCCAAATAAAAAATAATTAAATAAATGGTAGGAGTGATTCTGAGAGAGAAAGAGAGAGAGAGAGAGTGAGAGAGATAGAGAGCAGACTGGCTGGCTGACTTGATGGGGGAGTCATAGGGGGGTGGTCGTGGGTGAGGGGCAGGAGGAAGGGAGTGGAGGGGAGGGAATCAGGTGAGGGGGAGTGGGGAGGGGGAGAGGGGAGGGGTAGGGGGTCCAGGACGCCGGAATCAATACACACACACACACACAGGTCCTCTCTTAGCAAAATCCATCCCCCCCCCTCCCTCAACCCCCTTTACCCTTTCCCCCTTCCCTTCCCTTCCCTTCCCTTCCCTCCCCTCTCCTCTCCTCCCTCTTCCCCCTCACACCCCCTCTCCTTTTCTCTTTCCCCCTTCCCATTGACTCTCCTTATGTCACAGAGTTCTCTGGATGTCAGCCACCCCTCTATCCACCTCTCTATCCACTTCTCTATCCACTTCTCACTGCACCTCTCTATACACTACTCCATCCATCTCTCTATTTATATCTTTCTATCCACTTTTCTATCCATCTCTCTATTTATATCTTTCTATCCACTTTTCTATCCATCTCTCTACCCATCTCTCTATCCATCTCTCTATCCACTTCTCTATCCATCTCTCTATCCACTTCTCTACCCATCTCTCTATCCACTTCTCTATCCATCTCTCTATCCACCTCTCTATCCATCTCTCTATCCACTTCTCTATCCATCTCTCTATCCACCTCTCTATCCATCTCTCTATCCACCTCTCTATCCATCTCTCTATCCACTTCTCTATCCATCTCTCTATCCACCTCTCTATCCATCTCTCTATCCACCTCTCTATCCATCTCTCTATCCACTTCTCTATCCATCTCAGTTGTTTCATCGTCTGTCTCAGTTTTCAAAGTCGCTTTTTTTATCGACTTATGTTATCCCTCTTTCCTCTTTTTCTGTTCCTCTTCCTCTCTCTCTCACACACACACACACACACACACACACACACACACACACACACACACACACACACACACACACACACACACACACACACACACACACACACACACACACACACACACACACACACACACACACACACACACACACACACTAACTGTAGGGATTACGACAGACAGACAAATAGACAGGTAGCAAGGAAGGCAGTAAGATAAGTAGACAGTAACACAGACATACAAGCAAATGGACAGACAGACACACAGACAAAGAGGGAAACAAACAGGAGATAGACAGACACAGGAATGACTATGTCGTAATCTAAGAAATTTTTAGCACACCAGCACCACCACACTAGCACCACCACCACACCAGCACCACCACCTCACCAGCACCACCACACCAGCACCACCACCACACCAGCACCACCACACCAGCACCACCACACCAGCACCACCACCACACCAGCACCACCACACCAGCACCACCACACCAGCACCATCACCACACCAGCACCACCACACCAGCACCACCACACCAGCACCATCACCACACTAGCACCACCACACCAGCACCACCACACCAGCACCACCACCACACCAGCACCACCACACCAGCACCACCACACCAGCACCATCACCACACTAGCACCACCACACCAACACCACCACCACACCAGCACCACCACCACACTAGCACCACCACACCAGCACCACCACCACACCAGCACCACCATCACACTAGCACCACTACACCAGCACCACCACACCAGCACCACCACACAAGCACCACCACACCAGCACCACTATACCAGCACCACCACACCAGCACCACTATACCAGCACCACCACACCAGCACCACCACACCAGCACACCACCACAACACCACACCACCACACCACCACACCACCACACCACCACAACACCACACCACCACACCACAACACCACCACACCACCACACCACCACACCACCACGCCACCACAACACCACACCACCACACCACCACAACACCACACCACTACAACACCACACCACCACCACACCACCACACCACCACACCACCACACCACCACAACACCACACCACCACAACACCACACCACCACACCACCACACCACCACACCACCACAACACCACACCACCACACCACCACACCACCACCACAATCAATTTTAGATTTTTCACTTTGCAAAATCCGAGAACGATCGTAGATCAGGTGTTGGAGGCGGTGCGAAGAGGTGGAGGAGGAGGAGAGCATTAGGGAGGAGCAGGCAGGGGAAGGGGACTAAGAAGAGGGAGGAGGATAATAGAAAGAGATAGAATAGAATAGAATAGAAGAGAGAGGAGGAGGGAGGAGGATAACAGGAAGATATAGAATAGAATAGAAGGAAGAGGAAGAGGGAGGAGGATAACTAGAATGAGAAGAATTAGTAAGAAGGTTAGGGTTAGGGTTCGGATTAAGGTTAGAGTTGTGATGAATGGTTTTTGAAAACAGACAAGTTGGAGAATTAAGACACTTATGCAATATATGAGAATATTGACATACGTTCTTTGAGCAGCATATACAGTGTTTAGTAAACTCTTACACTGATAGCTCTCTTCGTTACCCCAGGCAAAAGATGATACATGTTCTTTAAGCCCATTGTAATTTGCTAAGAGAAAATCTGGAACTGTTACTGATTTATCCCTACTAACATACTTCCATTCAATGCTAAACGTAATTGATTTGTGGTCGCTTGCGCCAAGTTCCTCTGAAATTTTTAAATTATTAACAAGGGATTCCTTGTTTGCCAGAACCAAGTCAAGGAGGTTATTTCCCCTTGTAGGTTCTGTCACAAACTGCTTCAAAAAACAATCCTGGAGTACTTCTAAAAAGTCATTAGATTTTAAATTTCGAGTCAAAAAATTCCAATCAATCTAACTAAAGTTAAAGTCCCGTAGAATTACAACATCATCGTGCCTTGTGGTCCAAATAATTTCCTCCCACAGTAGTCTTCCTTGGTCTCTATCCAATTTTTGGGGACGGTATATCACACCTAAGATAAATTTTTCGTGCCCCTCTGAAAATTCTACCCAAACAGACTCAGTATGTGTGTCAGACTTTATGCCCACTTTTATGCAACAACTTAAACGATCACGGACATAGAGTGCCAACTCCACCCCCCCCCCTTCCCGATACTTCTGTCTACCTGGAACAATTTAAAACTCTGAATGTGACATTCAGCAGGCATGTCCCTATTTTTCATATTAAACCATGTCTCACTTAAGGCAAGAACATTAGTGTTACCCCCACTTGCAACTAATCTCAATTCGTCCATCTTATTTCTCGCACTACGACTGTTAGTATAATACATTTTCAGAAACCCTCCCTTCTCCTTTCTCTTACTACTGATTTCTGTTCCTCCACTATGCCTGTTACTCTTCTTACCACCTAATGCCACTGGCTTTCCTATGTTCACCAATAACTCTACCTCATTCTGCCTATAATTGGTTTCCTTAAAACTTACACTGTCGCTACACTCAGAATACAATGATTTTCCACAAAAACTCATACCATTATCTATTTCTAGTTTAAAGACTTAACAGCATTGGCTAGTGGTCCCACCCCAAACCTAGATAAGTGAACCCCATCCCTGGCATATATGTCATTTCTGCCATAGAAGAGGTCCTAATTATCTATGAATGTTACTGCATTTTCCTTACAGTGTTTGTCCAGCCAGCAGTTGATGTTCATTCTGTCAGACACTGCAACACAAGGGTATCTTGGTACAGACCATCAACTTCAACAACCTCTACTAGTGAGAACGGCTGGGTTTGAGAGGGACCTGTCCTCCCAAAGCAACCTACGTCTCACCTCCTGGCACTATATAAAGCCCCATTCTGTCACTTCAACTTCATATTGTTTGAGACAACGGAACAATGCTCTTCTCTAGACTGAGGGACTGACCACCTCAAAACTTTAAGGGTGATGGACTGATTACATCGTCTTCAAGTATCTTCTGCCTCTATCAACTTTTCTGTACTCGACTGAAGAAGCCTACTGTGTAGGCGAAACGTTTCGAAATAAAGATACCTAACTGTTGCATATGTGTCTTACCTAACAATCTGTCGGTATTTTATACCATTTTAATGTTCATGCTTTGGACAACGATTCATTTCCAACTCCTCTTCTGGGCAAAATGCCACATATCACAGGGTTTCCACCCTTCTTCATAATTATCTCTATTGCTGTCCTATACCTGTTAATCAGGTCGTCACTCCTACATCTGTCAACATCGTTGCCATCCGCACTGAGGCAGATGATAGAATTGCTCCCATTACCCTTCATGACGTCCAGATGGCTAACAATATCCCCCATCCCAGCCCCAGGAAAACATACCCTCTGACTATTTCTCCTGTCCCTAACACTAAAAGCCCTATCCATAAATTTCACCTGACTGTCCCCAACTAAAACAATGTTCTTACCTTCACTGGCAGAGTTCGTAGTGACGTTCTCAATGGTCTTCATTGGGGTTTCAAGGAATGTCGATTCACCTTTCTCTTCCTTGGTATCGTTCGTCGTGATGTTCCCAGTAGTCGACTCACATTCATCAGGTAGCACGGAGAATGTGTTCAATGTTTTCACAAGTTTCCACAGCAGTCTCTTTCTTCTTCACCGTTTCTACCTCTCCATTCATCTTCTTGATCTTCAACTTTGTTCCATGCTGTCCAGCCACTGCCCAGGTTTCCTTCTTGGCCTGAGGACTACTACGAATCCTCTTGTTTTCCTCTGTCAATCGCCGAATCTCAAGCTTTGCTACCCTCATTTCCTCCTTAAGCTGCTGGTAAAGTTGCTCAGTGGAGGGCATCTTGGTTCAGTCCACAGAACATACACTAGTCCGGTCCTCACTGAGTTATGTACAGGTCGTGACTTCTCACATTATCAAGGAACTAGGTTGAGGTTATTTCCTAGTCTGGTCGGTTCTGCTAGCTGCTGTGTCAAGGCAAATTTATTCCAAAGACTTAATAGTTTGGCTGTGTGTGAGTGTTTATTCTGGCTGCAGGAGTTCTCTCTGCTATCACAGTCCTTGCTGCAGTCTTCTATTGCAGTGGCCTTAATTAAAATAACAAGGTAATAGAATAGTTGGGACTGTGTTTGATGGGTTTTGAGGACAATAGAAGAGGATAATAGTAATAATAATAATTTTTATTTCTACAAGTACATGTACAAGGTATACAGTCCTAGCTGACATCAGTGACATACTACTATACAGAAAGCCTCTTGTTATGCTGGACATTTCAGTCTTCGCACTCCGTCTTTACATTGCTGAGACGTTGTCCATTATGGTTGATGCACAAACATAGCAACTAGGTTCTAGTTTTTGAGTCTGGCTGCTGAAATTTCGACACCATACATGCCAATACATCTTCCATATTTCAGTATGAAAATAGACTTATGTCTGTCTCTGCGAAAGCTGTGAGCATCGCATTTCAACTCCGTGACTAGACCACTGTCCAACATGGCTGCAGTACAGCATGGCTGCAGGCCAGCATGGCTGCAGTCCAGCATGGCTGCAGGCCAGCATGGCTACAGTCCAGCATGGCTGCAGTCCAGCATGGCTACAGTACAGCATGGCTACAGTCCAGCATGGCTACAGTCCATCATGGCTACAGTCCAGCATGGCTGCAGTCCAGCATGGCTGCAGGCCAGCATGGCTACAGTCCAGCATGGCTGCAGTCCAGCATGGCTACAGTACAGCATGGCCACAGTCCAGCATGGCTACAGTCCATCATGGCTACAGTCCAGCATGACTGCAGTCCAGCATGGCTACAGTCCAGCATGGCTACAGTACAGCATGGCTGCAGTCCAGCATGGCTACAGTCCAGCATGGCTACAGTACAGCATGGCTACAGTACAGCATGGCTACAGTACAGCATGGCTACAGTCCAGAATGGCTACAGTACAGCATGGCTACAGTACAGCATGGCTACAGTCCAGCATGGCTACAGTACAGCATGGCTACAGTACAGCATGGCTGCAGTCCAGCATGGCTACAGTACAGCATGGCTGCAGTACAGCATGGCTACAGTACAGCATGGCTACAGTACAGCATGGCTGCAGTCCAGCATGGCTACAGTCCAGCATGGCTACAGTACAGCATGGCTGCAGTCCAGCATGGCTACAGCACAGCATGGTTACAGTTCAGCATGGCTGCAGTCCAGCATGGCTACAGTACAGCATGGACACAGTACAGCATGGCTGCAGTCCAGCATGGCTACAGTACAGCATGGCTGCAGTCCAGCATGGCTACAGTACAGCATGGCTACAGTCCAGCATGGCTACAGTCCAGCATGTCTACAGTCCAGCATGGCCACAGTACAGCATGGCTGCAGTACAGCATGACTACAGTACAGCATGGCTGCAGTCCAGCATGGCTACAGTACAGCATGGCTACAGTCATGCATGGTTACAGTACAGCATGGCCACAGTCCAGCATGGCTGCAGTCCAGCATGGCCACAGTCCAGCATGGCTACAGTCCAGCATGGCTATAGTACAGCATGGGCTGCAGTCCAGCATGGCTACAGTCCAGCATGGCTGCAGTCCAGCATGGCTACAGTACAGCATGGCTGCAGTCCAGCATGGCTGCAGTCCAGCATAGCTACAGTCCAGCATGGCTGCAGTCCAGCATGGCTACAGTCCAGCATGGCTGCAGTCCAGCATGGCTAAAGTACAGCATGGCCACAGTCCAGCATGGCTGCAGTCCAGCATGGCTACAGTACAGCATGGTTATAGTCCAGCATGGCTACAGTACAGCATGGCCACAGTACAGCATGGCTGCAGTCCAGCATGGCTACAGTACAGCATGGCCACAGTACAGCATGGCTACAGTACAGCATGGCTGCAGTCCAGCATGGCTACAGTACAGCATGGCCACAGTCCAGCATGTCTACAGTCCAGCATGGCCACAGTACAGCATGGCTGCAGTACAGCATGACTACAGTACAGCATGGCTGCAGTCCAGCATAGCTACAGTACAGCATGGCTACAGTCCAGCATAGTTACAGTACAGCGTGGCCACAGTCCAGCATGGCTACAGTACAGCATGGCTACAGTCCAGCATGGCTACAGTCCAGCATGGCTGCAGTCCAGCATGGCCACAGTCCAGCATGGCTGCAGTCCAGCATGGCCACAGTCCAGCATGGCTACAGTACAGCATGGCTGCAGTCCAGCATGGCCACAGTCCAGCATGGCTACAGTACAGCATGGCTACAGTACAGCATGGTTGCAGTCCAGCATGGCTACAGTCCAGCATGGCTGCAGTCCAGCATGGCCACAGTCCAGCATGGCTACAGTACAGCATGGCTACAGTACAGCATTGTTACAGTACAGCATGGCTACAGTACAGCATGGCTACAGTACAGCATGGTTACAGTACAGCATGGCTACAGTACAGCATGGCTACAGTCCAGCATGGCCACAGTTCAGCATGGCCACAGTCCAGCATGGCTGCAGTCCAGCATGGCCACAGTCCAGCATGGCTGCAGTCCAGCATGGCTACAGTACAGCATGGCTACAGTCCAGCATGGCTACAGTCCAGCATGGCTACAGTCCAGCATGGCTACAGTACAGCATGGCTACAGTCCAGCATGGCTGCAGTCCAGCATGGCCACAGTACAGCATGGCTACAGTACAGCATGGCTACAGTACAGCATGGCTACAGTCCAGCATGGTCACAGTTCAGCATGGCTACAGTACAGCATGGCTACAGTACAGCATGGCTACAGTACAGCATGGCTACAGTCCAGCATGGCTGCAGTCCAGCATGGCCACAGTCCAGCATGGTTACAGTACAGCATGGCCACAGTCCAGCATGGCTACAGTACAGCATGGCTACAGTACAGCATGGCTACAGTCCAGTATGGCTACAGTACAGCATGGCTACAGTACAGCATGGCTACAGTACAGCATGGCTACAGTTCAGCATGGCCACAGTCCAGCATGGCTACAGTCCAGCATGGCCACAGTACAGCATGGCTACAGTACAGCATGGCTACATTACAGCATGGCTACAGTCCAGCATGGCTACATTACAGCATGGCCACAGTCCAGCATGGCTGCAGTCCAGCATGGCTACAGTCCAGCATGGCTACAGTCCAGCATGGCTACAGTACAGCATGGCTACAGTCCAGCATGGCTACAGTACAGCATGGCTACAGTACAGCATGGCTACAGTACAGCATGGCTACAGTCCAGCATGGCTACAGTACAGCATGGCTACAGTACAGCATGGCTACAGTCCAGCATGGCTACAGTACAGCATGGCTACAGTACAGCATGGCTACAGTACAGCATGGCTACAGTCCAGCATGGCTACAGTACAGCATGGCTACAGTACAGCATGGCTACAGTACAGCATGGCTACAGTACAGCATGGCTACATTACAGCATGGCTACAGTACAGCATGGCTACAGTACAGCATGGCTACAGTACAGCATGGCTACAGTACAGCATGGCTACAGTCCAGCATGGCTACAGTCCAGCATGGCTACAGTACAGCATGGCTACAGTCCAGAATGGCTACAGTACAGCATGGCTACAGTACAGCATGGCTACAGTACAGCATGGCTACAGTCCAGCATGGCTACAGTACAGCATGGCTACAGTACAGCATGGCTACAGTACAGCATGGCTACAGTCCAGCATGGCTACATTACAGCATGGCTACAGTACAGCATGGCTACAGTACAGCATGGCTACAGTACAGCATGGCTACAGTACAGCATGGCCACAGTCCAGCATGGCTACATTACAGCATGAACATAAGAACATAAGAACGAAGGAACACTGCAGAAGGCCTACTGGCCCATGCGAGGCAGGTCCAAGTCCCTACCGGCTTAAGCCAATGCACCCAACCTAGTCAGGTCAGGTCACATTGACTCAAGGGAGGAACACGGCAACCGACCCGTTAGCACAAGCTATCAGGTCTAACTCACACCCACCCACATCTACTCATGTATTTATCCAACCTATTTTTAAAGCTACACAACGTTCTGGCCTCTATAACGGTACTTGGGAGTTTGTTCCACTCATCCACAACTCTATTACCAAACCAGTACTTTCCTATATCCCTCCTGAATCTGAATTTTTCCAACTTAAAACCATTGCTGCGAGTCCTGTCTAGGCTAGATATTATCAGCACACTATTTACATCCCCTTTATTTATTCCTGTCTTCCACTTATAAACCTCAATCATATCCCCCCTAATTCTACGTCTTTCTAGAGAGTGCAGTTTCAGGGCCCTTAGTCTATCCTCATAGGGAAGGTTTCTGATACATGGGATCATCTTTGTCATCCTCCTTTGTACATTTTCCAGAGAATTTATATCCATTCTGTAATACGGTGACCAAAACTGTGCAGCATAATCTAAATGAGGCCTAACCAAGGATGTATAGAGTTGAAGAACAACCTGAGGACTCCTATTATTTATGCTTCTTGATATGAAGCCAAGGATTCTATTAGCTTTATTGCGAACACTTATGCACTGTTGTCTTGGTTTCAGATTACTGCTAACCAGAACTCCTAAATCTTTTTCGCAATCCGTAATATTAAGATCTACATTATTTAGTTTATATGTGGCATGGTTATTGTCCTGTCCAACATTTAGAACTTTGCATTTGTCTATATTAAACTGCATCTGCCACTTCTCCGACCACTGCATCAGTCTATTCAAATCTTCCTGGAGTGCTCGAATGTCCTCGTCAGAATGAATTCGACGGCCTATTTTGGTGTCATCGGCAAACTTGCCGATGTCGCTCTTTATGCCCTCATCTATGTCGTTTATGTAGATTGTGAACAGCAGGGGGCCCAACACTGACCCCTGTGGAACACCGCTCGTGACGCTTCCCCACTCTGATTTCTCCCCATTTATGCAAACTCTCTGCTGCCTATTTGTCAACCATGCCTCTATCCAGGAAAAAATTTCTCCTCCTATTCCATGTGCTTTAATTTTCCTCAATAGTCTCTGATGTGGGACCCTGTCAAAAGCCTTACTGAAGTCCATATACACAATATCATATTCGTTACCATGATCTACCTCCTCAAATACCTTAGTGAAAAAAGTTAATAAATTCGTAAGGCAGGAACGTCCCTTTGTAAAACCATGCTGAGATTCGTTGATTAATTTATGCTTTTCAAGGTGGCTACGAACTGCCTCGGCAATTATTGATTCCATAAATTTTCCCACTATGGAGGTTAGGCTTATTGGTCTATAGTTCGAAGCTAAGGACCTGTCACCTGTTTTGAAAATAGGTATCACATTTGCCATTTTCCACTTATCTGGCACCATGCCAGTTTGTAGTGATATGTTGAAAAGATTAGCCAAAGGTGTGCTAAGCTCCTCTTTACATTCCTTTAGAACCCTTGCATACAGTTCATCAGGGCCTGGGGATTTGTTAGGTTTTAATTTATCTATTTGCCTAAGGACCATGTCACTTGTGACCCTAATAGTGCACAGTTTATTATCGTCCTGTTCTACATAATTTATCATTACTGGAATATCACTGGTATCCTCCTGTGTAAAAACTGAGAGGAAGTATGTGTTAAAAATTCTACACATTTCCTTATCACTGTCAGTGAGCTGACCCGAGGAACTTTTGAGTGGGCCTATCTTGTCCCTGATCTTACTTCTGTATACCTGAAAGAATCCTTTTGGGTTAGTCTTCGATTCTCTTGCAACTTTAACCTCATAATCTCTTTTTGCTTTTCTAATTCCCTTTTTTATTTCTCTCTTTAACTGAATATATCGATTTCTTAATTGCCCCTCTCCTCTTTTGATTTGCCTATATATGCCTCTCTTTTGACCAATCAGATATTTTAATCTATTGTTCATCCATTTAGGATCATTTTTGTTTGATCTGATTTCCCTATTTGGAACATAATTTGACTGAGCAGCTAGAACTATGCCCTGGAAAGCATCATATCGGCAACCATCACCACCTACCTGACCCCTAGTCAGGTCATTCCAGTTCAGCCCACCTAAGTAATTTTTCAGTCCTATGAAATCAGCCAAGCGAAAGTCAGGGACGGAGACTTGATTGCCATTATTAGGGGAATTCCATGATATGTTAAAACTGAGTGATTTGTGATCACTCTCCCCAAGCTCATCATTAACCTCAAGATTATTAATTAGTGTTTCCCTACTGGCAAGAACCAAGTCAAGGAGGTTATTTCCCCTAGTTGGCTCTGTCACAAACTGTTTTAAAAAACAATCCTGGATCGTATCAAGAAAGTCACCCGACTCTAAATTTCCTGTCAAATTGCTCCAGTCAATCTGTCTATAGTTGAAATCTCCCATTAGCACAACATTTTCGTATGTAGATGCCTTACGAATTTCGTCCCATAGAAGTTTACTGCACTCCCTATCAAGATTTGGGGCCCTGTAAATCACACCCAAAATTAGTTTTTCTCGGCCCTCGAGAAGCTGTAACCAAACAGATTCAGTGGCTGACGCTTCTAATTTAATATCTTGTCTAACACAACAATTTAAATTGTCTCTGACATACATCGCTACTCCACCACCTTTCCTGTTGACCCTGTCAGTGTGGAATAATTTATAGCCTTGTATGTGACATTCAGATGGCATCTCTCTATCTTTCAGATTGAGCCAGGTCTCTGTTATAGCAATAATATCTATGTTTCCTGCACTTGCAATTAATCTTAGCTCCTCTATCTTATTTCTAACACTCCTACTATTAGTATAGTAAACCTTAAGGGAGCTAGTCCCTTGCTGCCCTCTGCTGTCCCCCTTTGTTTTCTGACCTGTTCTATTGTCTTTATTTATAACTTCATGCTGAATGCCTTTTATACATTTACTGTTTCCAACCCTAGTGTTGCAACCTGCTTGTTTCCCACACACACCCATACCTCTATCTTCCATCAGTTTAAAATCATAGGCATTTCACCAATGGCCTTCTCAATCGAGTCTGCAAGTGCTACCACCCCTGCCCCAGAGAGATGAACCCCATCCCTTGCATACATATCATGTTTGCCATAAAAGTTGTTCCAGTTGTCAATGAATGGGATTGCAAGTTCCTTGCAGTATCTGTCTAGCCAGCAATTTACACCAATTGCCCTAGACAACCATTCATTTCCTACTCCCCTTCTAGGCAAGATGCTACATATGATTGGGATCCCTCCCTTAGACTTAATGAAATCTATAGCTGACCTGTACTTATCTAGCAGCTCTTCTCTCCTACCCTTCCCAATATCATTTCCACCAGCACTGAGACAGATAATGGGCTTGTTCCCATTACCTGACATGATATTATCCAGTCTGTTGACAATGTCCCCAACACCAGCTCCAGGGAAGCACACTCTATCTCTCATCTTCTTATTCCTATTACAAAAAGCACGGTCAACATATCTTACCTGAGAGTCACCAACCACAAGAATGCGCTTACCTTCATTAGCAGGGGCAGTAGTACCCTTACCTTCACTGGCCACTGAAGTACATTCATCCTGGAGAACAGAGAAGCGATTTCCTACCTTCAGATCTTCACTCTTGCATGGCTACAGTTCAGCATGGCTACATTACAGCATGGCCACAGTCCAGCATGGCTGCAGTCCAGCATGGCTACAGTACAGCATGGATACAGTACAGCATGGCTACAGTACAGCATGGCTACAGTACAGCATGGCTACATTACAGCATGGCTACATTACAGCATGGCTACAGTACAGCATGGCTACAGTCCAGCATGGCTACAGTACAGCATGGCTACATTACAGCATGGCTACAGTACAGCATGGCTACAGTCCAGCATGGCTACATTACAGCATGGCTACAGTACAGCATGGCTGCAGTACAGCATGGCTACAGAACAGCATGGCTACAGTACAGCATGGCTACAGTACAGCATGGCTACAGTACAGCATGGCTGCAGTACAGCATGGCTACAGTACAGCATGGTTGCAGTCCAGCATGGCTACAGTCCAGCATGGCTGCAGTCCAGCATGGCCACAGTCCAGCATGGCTACAGTACAGCATGGCTACAGTACAGCATGGTTACAGTACAGCATGGCTACAGTACAGCATGGCTAGAGTACAGCATGGTTACAGTACAGCATGGCTACAGTACAGCATGGCTACAGTCCAGCATGGCCACAGTTCAGCATGGCCACAGTCCAGCATGGCTGCAGTCCAGCATGGCCACAGTCCAGCATGGCTGCAGTCCAGCATGGCTACAGTACAGCATGGCTACAGTCCAGCATGGCTACAGTCCAGCATGGCTACAGTCCAGCATGGCTACAGTACAGCATGGCTACAGTCCAGCATGGCTGCAGTCCAGCATGGCCACAGTACAGCATGGCTACAGTACAGCATGGCTACAGTACAGCATGGCTACAGTCCAGCATGGTCACAGTTCAGCATGGCTACAGTACAGCATGGCTACAGTACAGCATGGCTACAGTACAGCATGGCTACAGTCCAGCATGGCTGCAGTCCAGCATGGCCACAGTCCAGCATGGTTACAGTACAGCATGGCCACAGTCCAGCATGGCTACAGTACAGCATGGCTACAGTACAGCATGGCTACAGTCCAGTATGGCTACAGTACAGCATGGCTACAGTACAGCATGGCTACAGTACAGCATGGCTACAGTCCAGCATGGCCACAGTCCAGCATGGCTACAGTCCAGCATGGCCACAGTACAGCATGGCTACAGTACAGCATGGCTACATTACAGCATGGCTACAGTCCAGCATGGCTACATTACAGCATGGCCACAGTCCAGCATGGCTGCAGTCCAGCATGGCTACAGTCCAGCATGGCTACAGTCCAGCATGGCTACAGTACAGCATGGCTACAGTCCAGCATGGCTACAGTACAGCATGGCTACAGTACAGCATGGCTACAGTACAGCATGGCTACAGTCCAGCATGGCTACAGTACAGCATGGCTACAGTACAGCATGGCTACAGTCCAGCATGGCTACAGTACAGCATGGCTACAGTACAGCATGGCTACAGTACAGCATGGCTACAGTCCAGCATGGCTACAGTACAGCATGGCTACAGTACAGCATGGCTACAGTACAGCATGGCTACAGTACAGCATGGCTACATTACAGCATGGCTACAGTACAGCATGGCTACAGTACAGCATGGCTACAGTACAGCATGGCTACAGTACAGCATGGCTACAGTCCAGCATGGCTACAGTCCAGCATGGCTACAGTACAGCATGGCTACAGTCCAGAATGGCTACAGTACAGCATGGCTACAGTACAGCATGGCTACAGTACAGCATGGCTACAGTCCAGCATGGCTACAGTACAGCATGGCTACAATACAGCATGGCTACAGTACAGCATGGCTACAGTCCAGCATGGCTACATTACAGCATGGCTACAGTACAGCATGGCTACAGTACAGCATGGCTACAGTACAGCATGGCTACAGTACAGCATGGCCACAGTCCAGCATGGCTACATTACAGCATGGCTACAGTTCAGCATGGCTACATTACAGCATGGCCACAGTCCAGCATGGCTGCAGTCCAGCATGGCTACAGTACAGCATGGATACAGTACAGCATGGCTACAGTACAGCATGGCTACAGTACAGCATGGCTACATTACAGCATGGCTACATTACAGCATGGCTACAGTACAGCATGGCTACAGTCCAGCATGGCTACAGTACAGCATGGCTACATTACAGCATGGCTACAGTACAGCATGGCTACAGTCCAGCATGGCTACATTACAGCATGGCTACAGTACAGCATGGCTGCAGTACAGCATGGCTACAGAACAGCATGGCTACAGTACAGCATGGCTACAGTACAGCATGGCTACAGTACAGCATGGCTGCAGTACAGCATGGCTACAGTACAGCATGGCTACAGTACAGCATGGCTACAGTACAGCATGGCTGCAGTCCAGCATGGCTACATTACAGCATGGCTACAGTACAGCATGGCTACAGTCCAGCATGGCTACATTACAGCATGGCTACAGTACAGCATGGCTACAGTACAGCATGGCTACAGTACAGCATGGCTACAGTACAGCATGGCTACAGTACAGCATGGCTACAGTACAGCATGGCTGCAGTACAACATGGCTACAGTACAGCATGGCTACAGTACAGCATGGCTACAGTACAGCATGGCTACAGTCCAGCATGGCTACAGTACAGCATGGCTACAGTACAGCATGGTCACAGTCCAGCATGGCTACAGTACAGCATGGCTACAGTACAGCATGGTCACAGTACAGCATGGCTACAGTCCAGCATGGCTACAGTACAGAATGGCTACAGTACAGCATGGCTACAGTACAGCATGGCTACAGTACAGCATGGCTACAGTACAGCATGGTTACAGTACAGCATGGCTACAGTACAGCATGGCTACAGTACATGGCTACAGTACAGCATGGTCACAGTCCAGCATGGCTACAGTACAGCATGGCTACAGTACAGCATGGCTACAGTACATCATGGCTACAGTACAGCATTGCTGCAGTCCAACATGGCTACAGTACAGCATGGCTACAGTACAGCATGGCTACAGTACAGCATGGCTACAGTACAGCATGGCTGCAGTCCAGCATGGCTACAGTCCAGCATGGCTACAGTACAGCATGGCTACAGTCCAGCATGGCTACAGTACAGCATGGCTACAGTACAGCATGGCTACAGTACAGCATGGCTACAGTACAGCATGGCTACAGTACAGCATGGCTACAGTACAGCATGGCTACAGTTCAGCATGGCTGCTGTCCAGCATGGCTACAGTACAGCATGGCTACAGTACAGCATGGCTACAGTACAGCATGGCTACAGTCCAGCATGGCTGCAGTCCAGCATGGTTACAGTACAGCATGGCTACAGTACAGCATGGCTACAGTCCAGCATGGCTGCAGTCCAGCATGGCCACAGTCCAGCATGGCTACAGTACAGCATGGCTACAGTACAGCATGGCTACAGTACAGCATGGCTACAGTACAGCATGGCTACAGTACAGCATGGCTACAGTCCAGCATGGCTACAGTACAGCATGGCTACAGTCCAGCATGGCTACAGTACAGCATGGCTACAGTACAGCATGGCTACAGTACAGCATGGCTACAGTCCAGCATGGCTACAGTACAGCATGGCTACAGTACAGCATGGCTACAGTCCAGCATGACTACAGTCCAGCATGGCTACAGTACAGCATGGTTACAGTCCAGCATGGCTACAGTACAGCATGGCTGCAGTCCAGCATGGCTACAGTCCAGCATGGCTACAGTACAGCATGGCTACAGTCCAGCATGGCTACAGTACAGCATGGCTACAGTACAGCATGGCTACAGTACAGCATGGCTACAGTACAGCATGGCTACAGTACAGCATGGCTACAGTCCAGCATGGCTGCTGTCCAGCATGGCTACAGTACAGCATGGCTACAGTACAGCATGGCTACAGTACAGCATGGCTACAGTCCAGCATGGCTGTAGTCCAGCATGGATACAGTACAGCATGGTTACAGTACAGCATGGCTACAGTCCAGCATGGCTGCAGTCCAGCATGGCTACAGTACAGCATGGCTACAGTACAGCATGGCTACAGTACAGCATGGCTACAGTACAGCATGGCTACAGTACAGCATGACTACAGTCCAGCATGGCTACAGTACAGCATGGCTACAGTCCAGCATGGCTACAGTACAGCATGGCTACAGTACAGCATGGCTACAGTCCAGCATGGCTACAGTCCAGCATGGCTACAGTACAGCATGGCTACAGTACAGCATGGCCACAGTCCAGCATGGCTACAGTCCAGCATGGCTACAGTACAGCATGGCTACAGTACAGCATGGCTACAGTACAGCATGGCTACAGTACAGCATGGCTACAGTACAGCATGGCTACAGTACAGCATGGCTACAGTCCAGCAAGGCTACAGTACAGCATGGCTACAGTACAGCATGGCTACAGTACAGCATGGCTACAGTCCACCATGGCTACAGTACAGCATGGCTACAGTACAGCATGGCTACAGTCCAGCATGGCTACAGTCCAGCATGGCTACAGTACAGCATGGCTACAGTACAGCATGGCTACAGTACAGCATCGCTACAGTACAGCATGGCTACGGTACAGCATGGCTACAGTCCAGCATGGCTACAGTACAGCTTGGCTACAGTACAGCATGGCTACAGTCCAGCATGGCTACAGTACAGCATGGCTACAGTACAGCATGGCTACAGTACAGCATGGCTACAGTACAGCATGGCTACAGTACAGCATGGCTACAGTACAGCATGGCTACAGTCCAGCATGGCTACAGTACAGCATGGCTACAGTACAGCATGGCTATAGTACAGCATGGCTACAGTACAGCATGGCTGCAGTCCAGCATGGCTACAGTACAGCATGGCTACAGTACAGCATGGCTACAGTACAGCATGGCTACAGTCCAGCATGGCTACAGTACAGCATGGCTACAGTACAGCATGGCTACAGTACAGCATGGCTAGAGTCCAGCATGGCTACTGTACAGCATGGCTACAGTACAGCATGGCTACAGTCCAGCATGGCTACAGTACAGCATGGCTACAGTACGGCATGGCTAGAGTCCAGCATGGCTACAGTACAGCATGGCTACAGTACAGCATGGCTACAGTCCAGCATGGCTACAGTACAGCATGGCTACAGTACAGCATGGCTACAGTACAGCATGGCTACAGTACAGCATGGCTACAGTACAGCATGGCTACAGTACAGCATGGCTAGAGTCCAGCATGGCTACAGTACAGCATGGCTACAGTACAACATGGCTAGAGTCCAGCTTGGCTGCAGTACAGCATGGCTACAGTACAGCATGGCTAGAGTCCAGCATGGCTACAGTACAGCATGGCTACAGTACAGCATGGCTAGAGTCCAGCATGGCTACAGTACAGCATGGCTACAGTACAGCATGGCTACAGTCCAGCATGGCTACAGTACAGCATGGCTACAGTACAGCATGGCTACAGTACAGCATGGCTACAGTCCAGTACGTCTCCTAAGTTGTGATATATTCTTCAATATTCTTCCTTGAAGTCTCGTCATGCACTTCTCCGAGGCTGTGGGTCTCACAATTTACACCAGAGGTGGACCCCATCTTATATATTCTTAACATGCCTGGTTATTCTTCCCGCTGACAGTACTTACGAGCGTAACTTTATTGTTGACTTGTAGTTAGTGTCAACACCCCCGCTCCCTCCCTCCCTCCCTCCCCCCCTCCCCCCTCCATCATCTCTCTCCCTCCCCCTCCATCATCTCTCTCCCTCCCCCTCCATCATCTCTCTCCCTCCCCTCCTCTAACACTGTACCTCCCTGAGACACTTGTATTGCCTCTCTCTCTCTCTCCCTTACTCTCCATCCTTCCTTCCTGCCTTCCATTTCCTTCTAGTCTGTCCCTCCCTCCTTCCTTCTATCCCCCCTCTCTTCCTATCCCCCCCCCTGCTTCTCGAGAGATCGTTAGTTCGTCTGGCTATTAGTGAGAGCTAATTACCTCCTTTCACTATGAGTAAGATTAGTCTGGCCGTTAGTAAGACCTAATTAGTTTGTGTCTGGCTATTAGTAAGATCTCATTAGTTCATCTGGCTGATAGGAGAGTTCTGACAGGAAGCTGTCACCACCACCAGTACCAGGAGACTGTCACCAGTACCAGTACCAGGAGACTGTCACCAGTACCAGTACCAGGAGACTGTCACCAGTACCAGTACAAGGAGAGTGTCACAAGTACCAGTACTAGGAGACTGTCACCAGTACTAGTACCAGGAGACTGTCACCAGTACCAGTACCAGTACCAGGAGACTGTCACCAGTACCAGTACCACTACCAGGAGACTGTCACCAGTACCAGTACCAGGAGACTGTCACAAGTACCAGTACCAGGAGACTGTAACAAGCACCAGTACCAGGAGACTGTCACCAGTACCAGTACCAGGAGACTGTCACCAGTACCAGTACCAGGAGAGTGTCACAAGTACCAGTGCTAGGAGACTGTCACCAGTACTAGTACCAGGAGACTGTCACCAGTACCAGTACCAGTACCAGTACCAGGAGAGTGTCACAAGTACCAGTACTAGGAGACTGTCAACAGTACTAGTACCAGGAAACTGTCACCAGTACCAGTACCAGGAGACTGTCACCAGTACCAGTACCACTACCAGGAGACTGTCACCAGTACCAGGAGACTGTCACAAGTACCAGTACCAGGAGACTGTAACAAGCACCAGTACCAGGAGACTGTCACCAGTACCAGGAGACTGTCACCAGTACCAGGAGACTGTCACAAGTACCAGTACCAGGAGATTGTCACCAGTACCAGTGCCAGGAGACTGTCACCACCACCAGTACCGGGAGACTGCCACCAGTACCAGTACCAGGAGACTGTCACCAGTACCAGTACCAGGAGACTGTCACCAGTACCAGTACCAGGAGACTGTCACCAGTACCAGTACCAGGAGACTGTCACCAGTACCAGGAGACTGTCACCAGTACCAGTACCAGGAGGCTATCACCTGTACCAGTACCAAGAGACTGTCACCAGTACCAGGAGGCTGTCACCACCACCAGTACCAGAAGACTGTCACCAGTACCAGTACCAGTGTCAAGTGGGGGTTCGATAACGTGGATTGGGTAATAACACTCTCGTTGGATGTTCTAGTAACTTATAACGGAATATATGGGAAGCACAGGCCCGCCCTGCCTCTCTGCTCTCTATCTTAAGACTGACTGACGAATTGGGTCGTAGGGGTGAGCGGCGTTCAAAACATGCTATGGTCAGCAACAAGATGAATAACAGTTAGTGATTCACGCAGACGGTTGGTAGTGAGTCATACTACTGGAAACTGGTTACTGGTAACTGGTACTACTGGGAACTGATACTACTGAGATCGCTGCGATGGTTGACTACCACGATTTGTCGTTGTGGCGTAAACAAGAGGTTACCTGGATACCTGGAGGTTACCTCCAGGCAAACTGAGGCATAGGTGTGAGATTACTTTTAATACACGGGAAAGTACCCTGGGGGCACAAGGAACGTACATGATTTAGGGTTGTAAGTGGTTCCATCGTCACAGTTGGAGGATTAGCCTAAGTACACAAGGAAGCAGGCGGCATTAGTTCTCTAATTACTCCAAGAGCTGCTATTTTAGCAAACGACGCTGTGGATGGTTTATCCTCGTCAGTGACAAAAGCTGAGGACTGGACAGCATTGATAAGTGATGATAAAAGTTTATCTAATCTAACAGCAAATGCATTCAATGATTCATTAGTCATGGGTGTAGCATTCACTAGTTCCCGAAGAACGACCTATGGATCAGCTGTGTACTACTGGGTACTGATACTACTGAGA